>NW_028234414.1:16806624-16811624 GCF_977035675.1 Penaeus japonicus
ATGTAGGAAGATCTCTTCAATATTTGGTCATGTGTGCTAATCAAACAATCAATCCTGCATTTTCACGACCTGTGGGTTGCCAAAGAGGATAGATAGACTGATGCAACATGGAGACAATGAATTTCTTTTCTCTTAGTATTAATGAAGCATGTTTTTTTTTTTTTTTTTTTTTTTTTTTAGGGGATGGGGGTTTAATTAGTGTTTGTTTGGTGCGTGGGCTTCCAACTAGACATGTTCCCGTGGAGAGATGTGAATCGTCTATGTCCTCTCTTCTATAGGTGAAAGTTTTCGCCTTCGAGGACGCGGAGACCTACCAGAGAAGAGTGATATTGCATGACCCGTTTAGAATCAAGCGAGAGTCAACAGCATGGCAGCTTTCTTTCTTAGCCTCTCTCTCTCTATCTCTCTGTCTCTGTCTGTCTGTCTGTCTGTCTCTTTATCTCTCTCTCTCTTACTCTCTCTTTATCTCTTTCTTTCTCTCTCTCTCTCTCTCTCTCTCTCTCTCTCTCTCTCTCTCTCTCTCCGGCGATGACACGATAGCGCCGCCTCGTCAGGAACACAAAGCCGGGTCCCGAGGAGGCAGCAACATTGCAATTAGCAGCTCCAGTGAATGTAGGATATTTGCTTTAAAGATTCCTTCATCTCCCCCTTCCCCTCCCACCATGAGGGCGGTTCCACGAGGACTTATACGGTAGGAACAGCGGCCACCCGCCCCTACTTTGACGTGAGGGAGGGAGGGAGGGGATGGGAGTGGGTGGGGGAGGAGACGGGAGGAGGTCTTTGTGAGTATCGTGTTTGCGATGCCGCTTTGCAATTACTGCCTGTGTCTGCTTGATAATATTTCTTTAAGGAAGTGGTATGGAATATTGGACACTGTATACATATATTGATGTATGAATGCACTCAAACAAGGTAGTAAAATATAGATACATTTGTTTTCGTAATACGTTTCGTGATAACTTACTTTACCTTTTAGAATAATCTTACATTCTGAATAATCGTACAGAGCGTTCGTACCTCGACATACTTCAATACCTAAAGTGTGAAGAATTCCACATTCCCATACTCCTATGAATTTATTTGACGTATATATCTCCTTCCGTGACGTACGCCTATGCAGTAGTTTACTCATGAAATCGCGCCCACGCCGACTAGTCGAACGTTACGTCGAAGCGCACGATTCGCTCATTACCCGAGATGCAACTGTCGATACATGTCAGTCACCGGCGTCGAGGCGAGGCTATTGTTTTCGTTTTGTCAGGATTTAAAACTTGCATTAAAGATGTTGTGTGAGTAATATACATGATGAGGTCCAAGGGAAAGGGTTCCGCATAGCCATTTTCCTCCGGGGGATATTCCAGACAAAGCTGAAGTCTTTGAATGAAGAGAGGGAAGCTGTGCAACATGTATGCATAATAAGACTGCACACTATAGCTGCCTCACACCACAACGTATCCGCACTCCACCCCCGCCCCTCACGTTTCGCAAACCTTACCTGCACCATGTCCGGTTAGCACCATGTAAGGCACTAGTCAATAAAACGGGGCAAAAGCATCCTAGAACGTAGAAGCTCCCCAGACGGCTGTGTAAGTCCTCAGTACATGGCAGGTTTAGTGTGGAGGAAGGGGCGTAGGCGCCCAGACATGAGAGGGAGACCGCCCACAATGGAGAGCAAAGCGGTGAAACTGTAGGTAATTGATCTTTTTCTGCCGAACGATCACTTAAAGCCGACACGCCAGTTCGTAGCGTCTGATGAGCGTGAGGATATTGTCTCGTTGTATGATTCGTTTATTGGTGTAAGTGAATCAAAACACGAGGGGCTTTTGAGCAAGAAGAGCGGAGTGTAAATGTCCGTTTTCTTTCGCTCAATATTGCTGTATTTTAAAAGAATTTTGTCTTCGAATTTTTTGGCGCCTTCATCTTACAGTTATTCGAGGAAGAAGTAATATAAGTGATAAAATTCCCCGGGTTATATAAGTGAATTAATAAGGAGAAGGAGAGTTTGAAAGTTTTCGCTTACATCTCGCCATATTGGCTCTTTAAAGGAGAATACTTGAAGGAAATAAAAATCGGTGAGTTACGCATCGAAGCCGCCATTCATTATTGCAAGACCAGTTTTCTCCGTTTTAACTCGAGTGCAGATGGAACGCTTAGAAAGCTATTGATTAACGCTGCAGTTATCTCTATTATAAGATACACATTCATTTCTGTTATGGTGTTATTTTCAACTTTCTTTATTTCCATTTGAAAACTATTTTAGGTCTTGTACTCCGACCAAATCCTTCAATCTGCAACGGCTCGCAGTTCCTCTTCCTCAAAAGCACACACACATACATGTGTATATACACATATATACATACATATATACATGTATACATATATACATATATATATTATATATATATATATATATATATATATATATATATATATATATATATATATATCAGTCTGTGGGTGGGAGTGATGGGTGTATGTATATATATATACACACATATATATTATATATATATATATATATATATATATTATATATATATTGTGTGTGTATATATATATGTGTGTGTGTGTGTGTGTGTGTGTGTGTTGTGTGTGTGTGTGTGTGTGTATATATATATATACATATATATATATATGTATATATATACATACACATATATATGTATACATATATATGTATATGTATATATATATATATATATATATATATATATATATATATATATAATATTTTCGAGTGTACGAGTGCCTAAGTATGTTTGAAGCCCCAGTTAAATAGATTATTTCAACCCTATGGAATTCCCTTTCTTCTTTTTTTCTTTTCTTTTTATCCCACTTTATTTCTGCTGCCACCTATTCATCCTCTACATAAGTCAGATTTTGCAGCCTGAAAAGTAGGGGCCGATAAAGACATTAACCTTAAGAACTACACTTAGGGATTTGTTCAGCGCAATCATCGCAGAGGTTAAAGACGGCAAAAAGTTACTTTAGGTTTGTAGTCCATAGACCAGAAAGGGCTACGAGCAAGTTTAAATTCAGATTCAAATACTTTAGTTTATTTGTTAAAATGGTTATTCTTTTTGGTTCCTATTTTTGTTACGAATTTATTTTACTGTGAAGCTATGTATTTTACTTCTGTTTCATATCTATTATAAAAATGATTGTATTCTTTCCACTTTTCATTATTTTTTTTCTTCAGTATTTTAGTTTAAATGCCTTTCCCAGCAATGGTTTCATCTTCTTATGTTGAATCTTGATATTTCCAACTCCTTTTCGATTTTTCTTTTTTCCTTTTCTCCCTCCCCCTTCCCCCCTCCCTCCCCTCCTCTTTTGGAAGTAATCCGAATGCGCGTTTTATAATTTTCGCAAGATTTTCCTCCCATCCTGTCCGTTTCTTACCGAACGTCGCTTTCAATTCTGCCGCCAACTTTCCGGCATACTCTATCCTCGAGATTCCTTTTTCCTCTCTTCGCCTCACCCTTTCTCGTGCCTCTCGCCTCGCGCCAAAACCTTAGAAGTACAGCATTTTAATTCCATTTCTCCGATTTTCTTCCTATATCCTTTCTCTCACTCAGACTGCCATAGCCACGCTTCCAATTTCTATGGCATTGCTAAGGCTTTGTATCCACGTTCTTTCTCCCCTCCCCCTCCCCCCCTCCCTCACCCGTTTCACATGTCGAGCTGCCCGTTCGCTAAATTTCCATACCATTTCATAAAAGTGATTTGCAACCCCCTCCTCTGTTCCGCTTGTCATCGGTAAATTGTCGACAAACAATAGGTCTCGCCTTGATCTCCCTTTGTACTGCACTTAACACATCCATCATTCGGTTGGCCCAAGACTAAGGGACTAAAGCTGCCCTTCGGTCTAATAATTCTGCCTTCATTTTCCTGTTGTTGTTTTTTTAATTCATGTGTTAGGAGTTTTACTCACACGTAAATGAGTGTTTATCACCAGAGAGGATATTGTATTTTTAGTCCATTTTCTCCGTAGAACGAAGACTCGCCAATACTTTTTTTTTTTTACTTTCTTTTTTTGGGAGGGAGGTCCATTTACCACCATCGCAGACACTAACAACTTTCTTTCCCTTCCCGTTTTCATAACATGCAGCGCGTCCATTTTCCTTGCGGATGTAAACCGGTCTTTCTCTCTCTCTCTCTCTCTCTATCTATCTATCTATCTATCTATCTATCTATCTATCTATCTATATATATATATATATATATATATATATATATATATCGTTCTCTCTCTTTCGTTCTCTCTCTCTCTCTCTCTTTCTCTCTCTTTCTATATAATATATATATATATATATATATATATATATGTGTGTGTGTGTGTTTGTGTGTGTGTGTATACATATACACACATACATACACACGCACACACACACACACACACACACATGCACTTCATCCTCCCTCTCTCTCTGCTCGCCTCCCTCTCCGCATTCTGTTTCTTCGGCATTCTTCTTCTATACACTCGCGCACTTCCTCAGCTGCCATGCCGAATTTATCCCGCCATTTCCCATTGCTTCAATCATTTCCACTCCCGCACCTGCCGGCCCACTCGTCTCCTCCAAATATTATAGCCTTTTTAAAGTCTGGAATTATTGTTTTTACTATGATGATTATTGTTTTCGCGTATATATTTTTTTTATTGTTTTTTGTTTTTGGATTTCTTTGATTTCTTTGACTTTTTCTTGCGTCTAATTAGCATCAACTTCGTATTGATTATTTTGATTCTCTCTCTTCTGTTGTTGTCTTTATTTCACTAAAGTAATAAAACTATTCTTGTCATTATTTTGCCACGTTTTTTCCTTGGGTGGAGGGGAATTGCAACAAACCGTCGTAAGTCATTTAAACTGGCTATGGAATTCGAACAAAAATGATAACGAACACATTCACTTTCGCGCGTTCGTTTCTTATCCTACATCTCGTTCCCTCCGGATTATTTATTTTCGCATGCATACGTTTTAGTGAGTTTAAATAGCATTAGGTTT
>NW_028234414.1:16821624-16834124 GCF_977035675.1 Penaeus japonicus
TGCAAGAAGAACGACCCGACATTGCTTCTTGATTGATCCACAAAACTAGACCGTAATAGTGGAAACAAGCGATCACTGTTTGCTCAGCATCATTGCTAAACATTGAAGATGAATCAAATAAGTCTCAGGCAACAAGTCCACACTGGCATGTTGCAATTTGTGTAAGTTTTATCATTCCTTGAACTTGACTTCCTTCGGGAGAGTTTTAAAATAGCATGTGTTGGATGATGATTCCTACTTATATAACATTACCATATCTTAATGTTAAAGAACTTGAATTTAATCCGATGATGACATGCAATACCAGAATATTTTAGAAAACAATACAAATGGGAAAATACGAGGGTAGTTTATTTTTTATATGAGGTCAAAAACGGTAATGATAATAATGACAGTGTTTATGATACCATATCTATTACAATGCATGTGGTGGTGATTGTCGAAATATTGATAATTTTATCAACGATGTTAATAGAAATTATAAATAAAATCATACTAGAATAAGGATAATTCAAGAATCATAACATTGATAATACAAAAATAGGATCATTATAATAACAGATAACAACGAAATAATGTTAGTAGCAGTTGCAGTAATTCTGACAAGAGTAATTAGCAACAGTAATTAAAACAAAACCAGTAATAATAGTAATTACAGTGGTAATAACAAGCAATATACTAATGACAATAATCATAATAATGATATTAGCGAAAATGATGATGACATTAAAAAGTAAAAATAATTATAGTGATTATGGTATTAAAAATGATAACTGCAATATGGATGGTGGTTGCCATATCGCAAAATATTGTTTTTATGCTAAAATTCATCATCGTCATCGTTATGTAGGTACTGTTACTATTAGTGCAATCATGTCATTATCATTATCATATTGATTTTTCTCATTTTATGATTATCCTAAGTATTGCCATTATCTCATTATCATGATTATCATCATTATTATTATTATCATTGTTATCATCCTCTTTTTTATTATTGTCTTTAATCATGATCATCATTATGATTGTTATTCATATTATCCTCATAATCATTACTATTATTATTATTATAATTATCATTCTTGTTGCCATCAATATTACTATTATTACTATTATTGTTAACATCATCATTATCATCATCTTTATCATTATCAACATAGTTATCATTATTATTATCATCATTATCATTATTTCTATTCTTATTATCATCATTGTTATCATTATTATAGATATTATGTTATCATTAGAATTATCATGATTAATATCATCATTATTTTATCATCATTATCTTTATGATTATCATTATTATTATCATTATCATCATCATTACTACTATCATTATCATTATTAACATTATCCTCATTAACATTATTATTATCATTGTAATCATTATTACCATTCCTATTACTGTAATTGTTATCATTATCATTATTATTATCGCTATTGTCGTCATTATCATCAGTATCATTATCAAGATTATGATTATTATTATCATCATTATTACTATTATCATTCTCATCATCATTAATATCATCATTTTTGTCATTATAATAATTAATGTGTTGTTATTCTCATTGTTATTATTATCATAAATATCAGTATTATTATCATTATCATTATTGATACTATCGTTATTGTTGTTGTCATTGTTTTTATTGTCATTATAGTCATTTTTGCTATCATTCTTATTATCATTATCATTTATTGTATTATCATTATTATCACAATTATCATAATCATTGGTTTTATCATTATCATTATCATTTCCATTGTTATCATTATCATTACCATCATCATAATTATCATTATTATCATAATGTTATGATAATTATAATCATCGTTATCATTATTATCATATTCACTAGCATTTGCATTATCATCGTCATTATCATTATCATTGTTGTTATCATCATTAACATCATTTATATCATTATTATGATAATCTATATAATCACTATTAGTTGTAGTAGTATATTCAAAATAATTATAATAATCATTATCATTATCAATATTGTTATTGCTATCATTAACATTACTGTTTAAATCATTATCCTTATCATTGGTATCCTTGCTATTATTTTGACATTATCGTTACCAGTTTTTTATAATAATAATCATCATTATCATTATTATCATATTATCACCATTATTAGCATTATTGTTATTATTAGCATTACTATCATCAGTACTATTATCCTTATTATCATTATTATTATAAATATTATTTTTGTTATTATCACTGACATAGTTATCCTCATTATTATAATCATTATTATCACTATCATTATTAATATATATATATCTTTTTATTATCAATGGCATAATTATCATCACTATCATAATCATTATCATTATTATCATTGTTGATATTATTTTTGTTATCATCACTGACATGATTATCATCAGTATTGCAATTAACAAAATCAACCATCATTATCGTCATCACTAACATCATTAGATTAACAGAAAAAAAAAATCCTGCAACAATGATGAAAACCATAAGCCGCAGAAACCTACGAGCAAAACCGAAGCATTGAAAAGACACACCGCCCGCGTTGGCATCGCCGACCCCCCATTTAGCACAAGCCACGTATTTAGAGTGGCAACATGCTTAGGAAGGGAGGGAGGGAGAGAGGGAGAGAGGGAGAAAGAGAGGGAGGGAGGGAGGAAGGGAGGGAGAGAGAGAGAGAGAGAAAGAGGGAGGGAGGGAGAGGGAGAGAGGGAGGGAGGGAGAGAGGAAAGGAGGGAGAGAGGGACGGAGGAAGAGAGGAAAGGAGGGAGTGAGGGACGGAGAGAGAGAGGAAAGGAGGGAGTGAGGGACGGAGGAAGAGAGGAAAGGAGGGAGTGAGGGACGGAGGGGGGGGGGGGAGGGAGGGAGGGGAGGGAGAGAGAGGGAGAGAGGGGGGGGGGGAGGAGGGAGAGGGAGGGAGAGAGGGAGGGAGGGAGGGGGGAGACGAGAGAGAGGGGGGGAGGGAGCGGAGGGGGTAGAGAGGGAAGAGAAAAAGAGGGAGGGAGGGAGGTATGAGAGGGAGGGAGGGAAGAGTAGGAAAGGTAGAGGAGAAGAGTTGGAGAGCGAGATGTAGGGACGCGAAGGGGAGGGAGGGAGTGAGTGATGTTGACGTTGTCATGGTAACGTCAGGCAGTCCGGACATGGACGCGAAACAGAGAAACACGAAGAGATACGGTGCCTCTCCGGGTCTTGTCGCGAGAAACACTCCCCTCGGCGGAAGGGCTCATTAGCGATGCGGTATTGGCCGATGTTAACTTGCTTTCGCGTTTCCCTGACAAGTTATTTCGTCGTGTGGGGATGAGTGTGCAAGTGCAGCGTGGGTTTGTGTTATGTGGTATTTCATATGTGTCTTTGTATCTGCGTATGGGTGTATATGTTCACATACACAAACACACACACACACACTCACACACATAAAACGAGAACGAGAATATGAGTCAACTCATTCTCAGTGACTCGATATCCAAGTTGAAGCAAATATCAACTTCGACGTAAGGCCTTGGAACACGAGTCACTGATATTATGGAAACAAGCAAATGATACTTGTATCCATTACCCGCAAAATACTGTAATACCACCTGGATGTATGCGCGGTGTGTGTGCTTGTGTATATTTGGATGTGATAAACAAAACTTGCACACCAGGATCTGTGCCTTAGGATATACCCTTGAGGAACAGGAACCCCCAGTCAAGACACACTAACACTGTAGGTACAGTAAAACACCTCAAGGCGCACATCTAGTGTTGAGTCTATAAGTGCAAAGAAAAAGTCTTTAACTGCACTATGGGATGTATCTGATAAAGATATACACTTTCTCTCCGCCTCTTTCCCGCACACGAAACTCTCCTCCCTTTCTTTCACGCTCCTGTGCCCTCGACTCACGTGAGATTGATGCTTTACACGTCCTTCTCACATTCCTTACCCGCGCCTCATACTTAACTCACACTTACCTTACACAAACTTCTCACGAGCGCCCGCATGTCCCGCACATAGCTAGCGCACCCGAGAGGAAAAGAACACGCCAGAGGAAATTGAAAGTGAAAAATTCACTTGCTTCTGTAGCGCGCACCACCTGTGTATATTAACACATCTGTAGCTCAGAGCGGAACTAACTCCCCGCCTGGTTTACCGCCTTATTATTCAGAGGTAAACACGCCTACACCAGCCGGAGTATTTATGAAGCACACCAAACACTCCAACCGGACGACGAGGCATGTTGCTCACACCCCACAAAACTCTTAGGCGGAGAAGCTAGAGAAGAGGACCAGAGAGAGCAGCTAGCTAAGAGATCTCGAGAGAAGAGCTAGCTAGAGCTAACGAGCTAGAAGAGAGCTGAGGAGTAGAGAGAGAGGAGCTAGCTGAGGAGAGAGCAGAGCTAGCAGCTAAGAAAGAGAGAGAGAGAAGAGAGACGGCTGAGAGAGAGAGGCGCCTATAGAAGAGCAAGCAGAGGGGGAGTAGAGAGAGCAGTGCAGAAGGAAGCGAGTGTAGAGAGAGAGCTAGTACACAGAGTGCTATAGCTTAGCAGAGAGAGCTAGAGACGACGAGAGAGAGAAGAGCTAGCAGCAGAGAGAGCTGAAGAGAGCTTGAGAAGAGAGAAGAGAAAGAGAAGAGCTAGAGATAGCTAGGGAGAGAGAGAGCAGCAGAGAAGCGAGACGAGGATAAGGAGCTTAGAGCTAGAGACTAGAGAGAAGAGAGATAGCTAGCTAGAAAGACTAGGGAGCTTAGAAGAGCTAGCTAGAGGAGAGAGAAGCAGAGATGCAGCTTAGGAGAGAGAAAAGAGGAGCTCAAGCTGAGAAGAGCAGAGAGAAGCAGTGGAGAGTTAGGGAGAGCCAGCAGAAGCAGAGGAAGATAGTAGAGCTAGAGAGCAGCTAGAGAGAGAGAGAAGAGGAGGAACGCTAGCGCGAGAGAGCTAAGAGCTTAGACGAGACGAGATAGGAGAGAGCAGGAGAGGAGCTGAGAGAGAGCTAAGCTAGCCCAGCACAGACGAGCAGAGCTAGCTGAGTAGAGAGCAGAGAGGAGAAGAGAGTAGAGCTAAGAAGGCTCAGCTAAGAGAGAGCTAGAGAAGCAGGAGAGAGAGAGCTGAGAGGAAAGCAAGAGAGAGCTGAAGAAGAGAGAGCAAGAAGAGCTAGAGAGCGACTGAGCCATGAGAGAGCTAGAGAGGAAAGAGGAGAGCTGAAGAGGAGAAGAGGAGAGAGAGCAAGAGCTTGAAGAGCCAGAAGCTAAGCTCGAAGCTAGTAGAGAGAGCTACAGAGCTAGAAGTAGCGGCTAGCAGATGCGCTTGGCTGAGAGAGCTACAGCTAGTGACGTAAGAGAAGAGCTAAGAGAGGAGAGCTAGAGAGAGAGATCAGAGCTATAAGAGAGAGCTAGGCTATGCGCTCAGTGGAGCCTAGAAGAGAGAGCTAGAGAGAGAGAGTCGAAGGCAGAAGACGCTAGAGAAGGAGAGCTAGAGCTAGAGCAGGCTAAGAGAGAGCTATAAGCTAGAGAAGAGAGGAGCTAGAGAGCTAAAGATAAGCTAGCTCCAAGATGCTAGGAGCTAGAGAGCTAAGAGAAGAGGAGCTATCGCCTCTAAAAATTCCGATTTCAACTTGTTTTCCCGCTTATCAGACTGTGATAACGTTTTGCTGTGTGGAAAGGTTTATTTTGGCCCTTTTACGCCTGTTTGTCACTGGGTATAATTTTGCTTCGTATTTTATGAGCATTCAAGTACACTCACAACACATACACACATAACGCATGCATACTCACGCACGCACGCACGGAAGCACACACACACACACACACACACACACACACACACCAATGGGAAAGTTAAGGGCGAGCAGCCGAGACGGCAAAACTAGAGAATTGATGACGGGAAAACAAGAAAGAGTCTAGGAAATGAAAGAGGGACCCCATCGGACGAGGCGGAGGAGGGGAGATGGTGGGGACAGGGGGCGGGGGGTGGAAGGGAGATGAGGGGAGAAGAAAGAGAAATTCCGACGGCTCCTCACAAGTGCATCTTCTGGGTAAGAGGATTTGACCCTGGCTAGGACGGTCCGAAGCTTCTTGAAAGGGGTTCCGTGTCCCCTTTGGAGTAAAAAAAAAAAAAAAAAAAAAAAAAAAAATAGAATAAGCGAGATGCAGAGGGAGAGAAACAGAGAGAGAATGAGGGAGAAAGGGAGATACACAGGGAGTTAAGGGAGATAAACAGGGAGATTATAAGGGAGACAGGGAGTTAAGGCAGGGAGAGATGGAGCTTAAGGAGGGAGGGGGGGGGGCTTACATAAGGTAAGAAAAGATAGAAAATGAATATCGAATCCGAATCCGAATCCGAAACACAATCCGAGCGAACGACCCGTTGAAGAGGGAATGATCCTGTTGTTGTTATAACAGTTGTAGGGGAGTGAGGGACTGTGGAGATGACAACGGTCGTGAGCGTGAATGAATCATAACGAGTTAGTTGCAGAGTGATGCAAATTGTTGTGATTGTAGCTGTGACGGAGCAACTGTGGTAACAAGATAGTATCTGAGGTTTTGCTTTCAGATTAAGGTCATGGTCGTTGACGCTGTATTAACGAGGTGCCAACAGTAAGTTACATTACGACGAAAGAAAGAAGGGCTGTTTATGTGCGTGCGTGTGTATGGGTGTGTGTGCGAGAGAGAGAGGAAGAGGGGAGAGAGAGAGAGAGAGAGAGAGAGAGAGAGAGAGAGAGAGAGAGAGAGAGAGAGAGAGAGAGAGAGGGAGAGGAGAGAGAGAGAGAGGAGAGCAGAACGATAGGGACGGAAGAAGAGAGAGAGAGGAGGAAGTAGGAAGAGGAGGAGGAGACGAGAGAGAGCACGAGACGAAGAGACGAGAGAGAGAGAGTGAGTGAGACTGAGGAGAAGAAGATGGGAGGCGAGAGCGAAGAGAAGTGGGATGGCGAGAGGAGGAAGTGCCAGGGATGAAGAGAATGAGAGAGGAGAGAGAGAGAAGAGTGGAGAAAGGCGAGAGAGAGTGTAGAGAGAGAGGGAGAGAGAGAAAGATGGATAGGAGAGAGCGAGAGAGGGATGGAGCAAGAGAGATTGAGGAGAAAGAGGAAGAAGAGAGAGAGATAGGAGAGGGAAGAGAAAACTAACAGAGAGAGAGAGAGGAATGAGGAGGAGACGAGAGAAGAGAGAGAGAGAGAGAGATGGGAGGACTGAGAGGTCCAGTGGAGAGAGAGAGTGAGGAGATGATGCGAGAGTCCGAGAGAGAGAGAGAGAACCGAGAGGAGAGAGAAGGAGAGACGAAGAGAGAGAGAGAGAGATTGAGGTGAGGAGAGAGACAGAGAGAGAGTGGAGAGTGGAGGAAGAGAGAGCGAGAAGGAAGGAGAGTATAGAGAGAGAGGGGAAGAGAGTGAGAGGGGGGGATTCTGAGGATAGAGATCCGAAGACTGAAGTGAAGAGAGAGGAGAGGGAGACAGAGAGACGAGAGATAGGAGAAAGGATAGGGGAGAGACTGAGAGATAGAGAGAGAGATGGATGAGTAAGATGAGGTTAAGAGGAGAAGACGAGGGACGGAGGAAGAGGGTGAGTGTGAGGGAGGGGTGAGAGATGAGGAGGGGATGTGAGGGAGAGGGGAGCGGAGAGAAGGAGAAAGAGAGAGATATAGAGGAGAAGGAGGAGAGAGAGAAAGAGAGAGGAAGAGAGAGAGAGAGAGAGACAGAGAAGAGGAGAGAGAGGAGAGATAGAGAGGGAGAGAGAGAGAGATGAGAGAGGAGACGGTCGACGGCTAGAGAGATGTAGCATGAGATACTTAGAGAGGGAGAGAGGAGAGAGAGAGAGGAGAGACGCGGCGACGACGAGAGCGAGATGAGAGAGGAGACGAGGTGGAGCCGGAGAAGAGAGAGAGAAGAAGAGGAAAAGAGAGAGAATGAGAGAGAGAGAGAGAAGAAAGAGGAAGAGGAGAGGATGAAGAGAGAGAGAAGGGAGAGAGAGGTGGAGAGAGAGAGGGAGAGAGGAGAGAGAGACGGAGAGAGAAAGAGAGGGGGAGAGAGATGAGAGAGAGAGAGAGAAGAGATGATGAGACTGGAAGGGAGAGGAGAGAGGAGATTGAGGCGCGAGGTGTGGAGAGAGAGAGGAGGAGAGGAGACGAGGATGAGAGAGAGTGGAGAGAGCGGAGGTTCGTTTATTGCGTACTCGAGAGAGAATAAAAGAGTGAGAATTGATACCATCAAGATATGAATGAATGAATGCTATACAATATCTCCACTGTGGCGACGACCTTATTAATAGCTGAAGGCGAGATAATCCCAAATAAAGAAAGACAATTTTCTGGTTTGCAAGTTGGATTAAATCAGCCATCGAGAAATAAACAAGCACAGTCATACAGTTGGTAATCTCCTCGGAGATACTTTGCAAAAACTGAAATTTGAAATTGGTTATCAAATTACAACGTTCATGTTAAGATTTTATAATATTGTCGCACTTGCACACGATGGGCACACACATACACACACACACACACACACACACACACACACAAACACACACACACACACACACACACACACACACACACACACACACAGAGAGACACAAGTAGACACACCAACACACACACACCCCACACACACAGAAAGAGAGAGAGGAGAGAGAGAGGAGAGAGAGAGTGGAGAGAGAGAGAGAGAGAGAGAACTGAGGGAGAGAGAGAGAGAGAGAGGTGGGATGGAGAGAGTAAGAAGAGAGAGAGAGAGAGGATGGAGACAGAGTGGGAAGACTGACTGGGCATAACATCAATCCGATCTTTCCCCCTGAGAAAACACGACAGCAGACGGATCACATAAACGCACCCCGTCCCAGTCTGGCCAATTATCCTTCTCACAATGCTTCGTATTACCTTGCAAGGATGAAGAAGTGGGCGAAGGTATTAAAAAAGAAGGGAACATGCGAGAGGTCTCAGTGATGTGGTGTTTTCTGTTGATTATGAGTGCTCGGGTGGCGTCGGTAATGTGTGAACCTCGCACGGGCAGGGGATCCCAGGAAGATCAGGGGTCACTACAGGGAACTGCCAGGTGTTCTGTAGGAGGTCAAGGGGGTAGAGAGGAAGCAAGGAGGAAGAGGGTGGAGGGAGGAACGAAGTAGAGGAAGGCGGTAGTAGCGGAGCAAGAAAAGCGCTGGGAGGAAGTGGCTGGATGGACAAGGTAGAGGAAAAGGAAACTGAAGGTGAAAGGTAAAATCTAGGCAAAGATGTGAGAATCAAGGGGCATGATATAGAAGGGGGTAATACTCCGAGAAGGCTAGGGGTTAAAGAAGTGGAGGAGGAGGATGGAGAAGATAGAGGGATTAAAAGGGATAAAGGAGATGCGTAGGGTAGGGATGGAGGAAGAAGACAGTGTCATCTCTAATGACTTTATATCTCGACGTAACGTATTTACAGGAACACCTGTTGTCCTCTGGTTTACGTGATGACACTTTGCTGAGTAGTGAAAACACTATGCCATGTTGGCACGGCGAGGAAAACCCGTACTAAAAACACGTAGGCTTTAATGGCGTCTTCGCATTGTGGGTTTTCATGCACGATGACACATGCGGAGCTCTAATGTTTTATGGGCGAGGGGTTAATTAACACAAGTGCACCTGCCGATTTCTCATGTATACGATGTAAAGTACAAACAGATAACATTTACTATCCCCTTGTGGACAGAAGACACCTGTGGACCTTCATTGTCTTAGACTAGTGTGTGATCTTATAGAATTAGTGCCTATACAGACCCCAATGTAAGCAAAAGCAGTGCTGCCCGCAACGGACGTAGGCGTGCGATGTTATCCGGTATCTACACTGATGCTTGATGTCCGTTATATACGATGCTCAAATATAAGCTAATATCTCTAGAGCACTCGTCTGTCAATATGCATAGTGTTTTTCATTGCCCTTATACTTACGGACTCTTATTTTTGCTAAGTCGACGCAAGAGGGCATGGCTCAGCATCTTGTTCCCTCGAGTATGCCGCTAGTCGAAGTAAAGTATACTTGTAGGTATTGCATCCTCCCCAGCGCCTCCCACAGATTGTGTGTCAGCAGGGCTTAAGGGCAGGAGGAAGGAGGTGGCAGGAAGGGCAGGACGTGGGGAGGCGAGTGGGGGATTGTACCGCTGTTATCGTCGGCTTCGGGACAACATGATAGAGATCTGCTACAGATATTTATGATCCGTCGGGAAATAAAGATGTGTTTCCCAAACCTCTCCTGCTTGGCCTGCGTCCAGGAGGGAGAGGCGAGGGAGAGGGGACTAGGGAGGAGAGAGAGAGAAAGAGGGGAAGAGCAGAGGGGTGACGGAGTTGGAGTGAGGGGAGGGAGAAGGAGAAGCGGAGACAGGGGAGCACGGGAGGGGAGGGGGGGGGGGGGGGGAGGGGGGGAGGGGGGTGCCGAGGGGGCGATCGGGGGGGGGCGAGGGGGCGAGGGGAGGTGGGGGGGGGGGGGGGGCCCGGGGCGGGGGGGCGGAGGGGGGGGGGGGGGGGGGAGTTAGGGGGGGGGGGGGGGGGAGGGGGGGGGGGGGGGCGAGGGGGCGAGGGGAGATGTGAAACGGAGGCAGGGACTGTTTGACCTCGATTCCGCTATTGTTGTGTGTGATTATGTAGTAACGCTTCTCTCCCTGTTCCTTCACTCCACTTGGCGGAGTGTGGGCGGGAGTGATGAAACGGGGGCGGAGGAAGGGGTAGGGAGGGTGGAGGTTGGTGAATCATGTCATGCATTACGGAGGATGAATGATATATAGCCAAGTAAGCGACGCCAGCCAAGTGGAAGGTGAACGCTGACAAATGGTATTAAGAATGAGGTGCAAAAATAGCCACGCGAGATGTATGTCCTGTTTTGAAAACTGGCACTTTGGAAATGAATCAGCTGCTCGAACGACCGACAGGCGCAACATTTCGACTTGTACACCTGAAGGGACTTAACACCAAGTAGGCGGACAATGATGACACAATAAGCGACTTCGAACAAAACCACAAATGCATCGCAACGGAGAACAGAAAGTGACGGAGGATGCACGAAGCAGAGCGCAGTGCAGCCTGGCGACAAGAGGAAGGGGAGGCCAGTAGAAACATGTAGGCGCAAAAGGGAGAGCCGCTTTTGTGCTGGCAAGCGTGGGAGAATTCAAGCAGCGCACCAGGTAAGCAGAAATGAGCGCGTGCACGCCAGCATCAGCAGAGAATACAATATAGGCTAGAGACACTACTGCATCCTTGACCTCTCGCTCACCTCACCCACTCTGCTGAGCCTACTGACGCTTTCTGCTTAGCTCAAACCGCTTCTGCTGACGGGACACTGGCGTCGGTGTTCGGCTAATGACCTGCAGACGAAGGGACCAATCGGCCCGTCCAGCGCTGGCGAAGTGCATAGGGTGGAAGGGGATAACAGGTGTCCAGCGGCGGTTGTGGCTCTTCGAGGGGTCCTGGCACGCGCGTTCTTCTCTGATTGCCCGACATTTTTTCTGGCGCGGGAGGGTGCAGGGTCGGGGGCTTTTGGATGTGGCGGTGGGGGGGGATGTGGTGGGTGGGATGGACAGGTTGGGTGAGTGGGTGAGGGGGTCAGAATAACAGCGAGGCGGGAGATCGTAAGGTTTGGCGGGCGCGCGACCAGTGGGAGAGGGAGCTGGCGCTGCCAAGGCCAGCCGGGGCGCGCGGGCGGACCGCGCGCGGCGCGGCGAAGCGAGCGAGCGCGATAGAGAGGAGGGAGTGAGAGAGAGAGAGAGAGAGCGAGCGCGGCGCGAGCGCGCGCGAGAGAGGAGAGAGGAGAGCTCGAGAGGAGAGAGAGACGAAAGACGCCTGAGCGCGCGCGCGAGCGCGCGCCTCGAGCGAGCGAGGCGCGCTCGCGCGCGCGCGAGCGCGACGAGAACGAACGACCGAAAGAGAAGGCGAGGCGAGATAGCGAGAGCGAGAGCGCGCGAGAAGAGGAGAGAGAGCGAGAGAGAGAGAGAGACGACGCTGAGCGAGCGCGCGGAGAGAGAGCAAGAAAGGAAAGTAAGAAGAAAGCGACGAGAGGAGAGGGGAGAGGTGGAGCGAGAGCGGGAGAGAGCTCGAGAGAGCGAGCGAGAGAGAGATAGAGAGAGAACTCCGCCAGACAAAGAAAGAACGCGAGAGGGGCGCGCGCAGCGCGCGAGCGAGAGGGCGAGAGCGAGGACGCGAGCGAGCGCGCGAGCGCGCGCGAGAGCGCGCGAGCGCGCGCGCGCGCGAGCGCGAGGCAGCACGGACGAACGAGCCGCGGCGGAGAGAGAGCGAGCGCGCGAGAGCGAGAGCGCGCGCGAGAGCGAGCGCGAGAGAGAGAGAGAGCGCAGAGAGATAGGGAGTCACGCCAGACGAAAGCACGAACGCCCGTCGCCCGCGCGGCCGCGCGGGGAAGAGAGAGGAGCGAGCGAGAGAGCGAGAGCGATCGCGCGAGGCTGGGAGGCGCGAGAGACGAGAGAGCGAGCGAGAGGGAAGGAGCGTGCGTGGGTGAGTGCGGGCCCCCCCGGGCGAGCTCGAGAGGATAGCTCGAGAGAAGCGAGAGAGCGC
>NW_028234414.1:16859124-16861624 GCF_977035675.1 Penaeus japonicus
ATATGTATATGTGCTATATAATATGTGTGTGGTATATGTATACATATTGTTGTATATATATAAGTGTTATATACAATCAATATAAACTATAAATATAATTAAATCTATATATAATATAATTATATATATTATATCCATATATGTATATGTATATATATATATATATATACATATGTATATATATCAATATATTTGCATATATATATATATAAATATATATATATATATATATAATATATAATATATTATAACTGAATTGTGTGTTTGGTGAGTGTGTGGTGTGTGTGTGTGGTGTGTGTGTGTTTGTTTGCCCCTGTGATGTGAGTGTGAGTGTGTGTGTGTGTATAATATATTATATATATATATATATAATAATATATACCAATATATATAATATATATATATAAATATATATACATATATACATATATAAAATGTATCTATATAATATATAGTTCTACAACATACATATATATATATATATATATATATAATATAAATATATATAATAATATATTAATATACATATATAATATGTATATATTCTATATATAAATATTTACATATATATATCTATTATATATATATTATAAATATATATATATATATATGTATATATACTATATATATATACTGTATATAGTACATATATATAATATTATATATATATAATATATATATAAATATATACTAAATACACAATATAACTAAAAAATATAATATAACAAAATATCACTTAATAAACTATACAAAATAAATACCTCTATGAATCTATCTCTATCTATCAATAAAATCAATCAAACTCAAAATCAATAAATTTAGTGAGTGAGTTAGAGATTTTAGTGGATAGATTTTTGTTTGGTAGTTAGTGAGAGTGTATGTGTTTGTGGTGAGTGTGTTTGATAGATATATTCAACAAACAAAGTCATACTCTATCACTAAACAAACAATCTCACACACACACACAAACAAAAACTCAACACATACACCAACAAAAAAAAACACACACTCAATACCACTCAACACACACACTCACACTCTCACAAACATATTATATAGATATATATATATATATATAATATATAGATATATATATATACACACCCATAACTCACACACAAACACTCTCTCCACCACACACACCACACACACACACACACACACACCCACACACACAGCACACACCGACCATACAGACATACAAACACAACACTCACACACACACACACACTCACCACACACAAAAACACACACACACACACCATACATACATACCCCCCCCATATACATATATATATATACACATACATATACCATACACGCACACCACACACACAAAAAAACACACACACCACACACACACACACACACAGACATACTTCTACAAACACCCCCCACCACATATAGATATATATACACACCCGACACCACTCACACACACCCCACACACACACACACACTCACACACACACACACACACACCCACATCCCCACATACCACCACACACACACACACAACACACACACACACAAACACACACACACACAACACATACCCACACGACACCCAAAGCCCCACTGACCACACACACAAACTCAAAAACTCACACTCACACTCACACACCTCACACCAATCTCCCCCCTGCAACCCTCCCACCCCGTACAGCCAACCCCTCCAAGCATATCGACGCATCCAGCACTCGCACTCCCCTCCCCCACCCCGATCCCCTCCCAACCCCCACCCACTCCCCGTCTGTTCATCCTCCTACACTGGTGAGTCACAGCATCATCTTCCAGGGGGCGTGTCTCCGCACCGTCCCTGCTCTAAATGAATCGAAGCGAAGTTAGATGGTATGGTCTGCACGTGCGTCTGCTGACCTGCCTGCACGGACAGCGACGTCGGCGGCCGTGCATCGGGGTCATCGGCAAGGAAGCATTCCATCTTGGCGACTTCGGAAAGTAAATAAGCGAAGAGACTATGAGACTTTAATGATTTTTTCCCTCCTTTTCCGAAGATGCCGCGATTCCACCCTGTCGCGCTTTGCCCAATAGCAGACCATTTCACACAACCCTATTCCAGCGTGTTTATTCGTGCTTTACGTGGTCTGGACTTGAAGGATGTTGACTTCGCAGGATTTTGAAAGCTGGCTGGTCACGATTGTTGCAAATTGTTATAGGGTGAGAATGCGCTGAAAAAGGATAGTCATATTACTAATGGTTTAGATGGGATATCATATCGTGATCTGCTTGTTAGTTAAGGGTTTGCAAGACGTCTGAATGCATTTTATCATGCACTGAAATTTATTTTAATATAAACAGAATTTTACAGCGGTGTTGTTCAGACTATAAAGAAAGCCGCGTGACGTGTTTTAACAGGTTTCTCAAACTATTATACAAAGGAATGGAGAAAAATCCTTTAATAAAATGAAGCTTGACGTAACTGATCTATATCTGTATACAGAGCCTGAAAAAAAGTCTTAGAGCATCGTTTACCTGGTCA
>NW_028234414.1:16882778-16885278 GCF_977035675.1 Penaeus japonicus
ATGAGCCTACCTTATCAATCCTGATACGCCTCATATCTAGTCGCTCATTACGCCTTATCCTGACCGACATGTTGACTGAAAAGTGTTGTCAGTGTTTCAGGTCGACGCTGCACGATGAGATGAGTCAGATCAGCTGATAAGGATCCTGTGTTGTATCAATTGATGTAATGGAGAGTTTTCCTCTTGAGTGATAGGGTAGGGGCAGAAGGGGGGTAGGGGGAGGGAGAACGGGGGTGGGAGAGGGGGTGACGGGGAGCGAAGATGTCCTGACTGAATTATTATCTGGGTGTATGCTCTTTTTCAAGCATATTAATTTGAAGATTTACTGAATATTTTCTTTCAAGGGTTATAGATGGCATGTCTCCGTACCTAGACACGGGATGTAAAGTTCGTACTAGTTTCCCCTTTTTTTCTTCCTCTCCTTTCCCAATTATCTCCTTCCCTCCTTTGACACCAACCTCTACGTACAGCTTCATTCCTTCACTTCCCTTCCTTCCTTCATTTCTCCTCGCTTGCCTCGATACCTTTTCCTATCCTTCCCCTCCCCTCCCCTTCTTTTCCCTTCCCTTCCTTTCCCTCCCCTCTCCCCTCCCCCCTACCCCCTTCCCATTCCCATCCCATCCCTTCCCTTCCCATCCCTTCCCTTCCCTTCTCTTCCCTTCCATCCTTCCCTTCCCTTCCCTTCCCTTCCCTTCCCTTCCCTTCCCTTCCCTTCACTTTCCTTCCTTCCCTTCACTTCCTTTCCTTCCTTCCTTTTTTCTCGGCTCACCCGCCTCGATCACGGGTCGTTTGGCGGCGGTGCTGAAAAAAAATAAAAAAAAAAAAAACCATACCTCCGATCGCGCTCACTTGGTTCCACGTCAAAACTTGTTAACTTCTTTTCGTCTCACTGTTCTCTTGGGAGCGTATGTGTGTGTGTGTGTGTGTGTGTGTGTGCGTGCGTGTGTGTGTGTGTGTGTGTGTGTGTGTGTGTGTGTGCGTGTGCGATTGTGTGTGTGCATGCGTGTGTGTGTGTGCATGCGTGTGTGTGTGTGTGTGTGCGCATGCGCGTGTGTGCATGCGTGTGTGTGTGTGTGTGTGTGCATGTGTGTGTGTGTGTGTGTGTGTGTGTGTGTGTGTGCGCGCACACGCGCGTTAGAGATAGGTAGAGAGAGAGAGACAGAAAAAAAAAAAAACAGAGAGAAAGACTGGCGAACGGGCGGGCGGACAGGCGAACAGACAGTCACCCACTGGCACACCTTCGGGAGAACCAGACGGCAGATGGAGCGAGTGATCGGCATACCTTCGACAGGACTATCAGTTACAAGGAGCTTGCGAGCGAGTAGGCGAACGGAAGAGCGACAGAGTGAGTAAGAGCGGATGACGGGTGATTGGCGTGGGTGAGTCAGCCGCTCGTGCCGCATTGGCCACATGTGTCATCCGAAGGTAACTCTTATCTTCAATGTAGATTGATCAGATATCGACGTCGCCGTGGCAGGGTGGAGGAGAGAGGTGGAGGGGCGAGGTGGAGGGGCGAGGTGGAGGAGAGAGGTGGAGGGGCGAGGTGGAGGGGCGAGGTGGAGAGGCGAGGTGGAGGGGCGAGGCGGAGGGGCGAGGTGGAGGGGCGAGGCGGAGGGGCGAGGTGGAGGGGCGAGGTGGAGGGGCGAGGTGGAGGGGCGAGGCGGAGGGGCGAGGTGGAGGGGCGAGGCGGAGGGGCGAGGCGGAGGGGCGAGGGGGAGGGGCAAGGCGGAGGGGCGAGGTGGAGGGGCGAGATGGAGGGGCGAGGCGGAGGGGCGAGGTGGAGGAGCGAGGCGGAGGGGCGAGGTGGAGGGGCGAGGCGGAGGGGCGAGGTGGAGGGGCGAGGCGGAGGGGCGAGGGAGGCAAGGCACAGGGACTGGGTATTGGCTGATCGAATGACATTTTCTCACGTAATGGTAATGCTAGTATGCAGAAAGCTCTGTGTAATAGCTGAATTTTATTTTTCGCTTTGGCCCCTTTGTTATCTTGCGCTCTCTCTCTCTCTCTCTCTCTCTCTCTCTCTCTCTCTCTCTCTCTCTCTCTCTCTCTCTCTCTCTCATCACCTCCCTCTTTGGTCTCTCTCTCTCTCTCTCTCTCTCTCTCTCTCTCTCTCTCTCTCTCTCTTTATATATATATATATATATATATATATATATATATATATATATATATATATATATATAACTTTCTTTCTCTCATTCATTTTACCGCTCTCATATACACAGGCACTCAATACAACAGGAGCTTTCATGAATATTTTGTAAGGGATAGACGTGCATAAGAATGGGGGAAAACGCAAGCATTCCAAATGCATAAGAATAACAACAAATCCAGATATATATCGGCACGAACAATATTTATGATAATGGCACCTTTTTCTTCTTCTTCTAACTCTTCTCAGATCGCCCGTCCTATATATATCCAGGTTCAGAAACACTCAGTGGCGTCCGTGAGATCGCAACTTATGGCTCCGTCTCTGTTCTTGCGTTTGAAAGCTGTTCTG
>NW_028234414.1:16890278-16892778 GCF_977035675.1 Penaeus japonicus
CTCCCGCGATGAGAACTTTGGCATAAAAATGTGAGTAAATCGCCAACTTATGCCGCAAGAACACTGCCTTCCTCGTTTATCTCTCCTTATTCGTATTTATATTTATTCCTCTTATCCTTCTCCTTGACTTTTTTTAATTTGATTTCCATTTTCTTCTTCGTCTCCTTCTTTTTCTTCTTCTCTTCCTTCTTCTCGTTCTCTTTATCCTCCTTCTTGTCCTTCTCCTCTTCCTTCCCCTGCTCTTCTTCGAATCGTTTCCCCTTTGTAGGTACCTATCTTTCATCGTCTATTTTTTTTTTTTTTTATTCTGTTTCTCTACCCTCTCTCTATATATATCACCTCCCCCCTCTCTCTTTCATTCGCTTTCTCTCTCATTCGCTCTCTTTCTTATTCTTTATCTCTTTCACTCTCATTCTCATTCTTTCTCTCTTTCGCTGTCTCTCTCACTCACTCCCACTCTCTCTCTCTCTCTCTCTCTCTCTCTCTCTCTCTCTCTCTCTCTCTCTCTCTCTCTCTCTCTCTCTCTCTCTCTCTCTCTCTCTCTCTCCCTCTCTCTCTCTCTCTCTCTCTTTCTCTCTCTCTCTCTCTCTCTCTCTCTCTCTCCTACTCACCCCTCTCCCCCTCTCTCCCCGTTTCCCTCCCCCCTCTTCCCCTTACCCCTTCTTCCCCTCTCTCCCTCTCTCCCTCTCTCCCTCTCTTCCTCCCTCCCTCCCTCCCTCCCTCCCTCCCTCCCTCTCTTCCTCCCTCCCTCCCTCCCTCCCTCTCTTCCTCCCTCTCTTCCTCCCTCCTCCTCCCTCTCTTCCTCTCTCCCTCTCTCCCTCCCTCCCTCCCTCCCTCCCTCCCTCCCTCTCTTCCTCTCTTCCTCCCTCCCTCCCTCCCTCCCTCTGTCACTCTCACTCTAATTAAGCAACAATGCAAACCAAGGAAATGGAGAAGCAATTATCATCCGGTCCGTCTCGCATAAGAAGGGGATTTTGTGCAGTGGTGTGGCGGAAGGTTACAGTTTGTTTAGTTATTGCGAGATCGCCGCTCTCCTGCTGCGGTGAGGCTGTTTGTTTTAACTCGTGCATGAAAGTGCTTGCAAAAGATTTGTAGATTAAGGAAGACGTAAGTGCTTGAGGCTCGAATGGTAAAAGGGGAATGTCTGTATTGTGTGATGATTGTAGAATACTCGCTTGAGGGTTTTGGAGTGTTAGATTCTAGCTTTGTGGGAATCTTTAGGGCCGATTCGTATGGAAGACTAAGAGCGTTCGTTCACTCTTTGTAAAGAGATTTCGTAAATTTTTGCAAGGTTTACAGCTTACGCAGTCTCATTATCAAGAAGGATTATGAGCTGCAACTTATAAATTGTGGGCTCTTGTTGCGAAGGGATAGAAAGATTGTCGATGTAAAAGAATAAAACCTGTTCCCTTTAAGCACAGGTAATATGCCAGAAGATCTAAAAGAGCCAACTTTCTGTTCCTAATCTTTATAGCCCGAGCCTTGAATATTAGCAAGATATTTAAAGCAAATTTTAGTCATCGAATTTACTAAACGACGCAGTATATAATGGAAGAGAGAGAGAGAGAGAGAGAGAGGGAGAGAGAGAGAGAGAGAGAGAGAGAGAGAGAGAGAGAGAGAGAGAGAGAGAGAGAGAGAGAGAGAGAGAGAGAGAGAGAGATTAATATTAAGATTAAGAATAAAAGCAATATCTATAATACCATTGCCTGAAGTGCCGCCAAGCGTCCAAAGATGCAGATAGAGCGAGACCCGAAAGTCGAGTCTCGCCCTGACACCCAGCGAGGGCCGGCCAGGGGGAGGCGCGACGTCCCAGCGATCGAGAGGCGAACCGCCGGCGCCGCCGAGCAGCCCACCAGCTCGCGGCCGAACGATGACCCAGAATGCAACGCGAGAACATTCTAAGAAACGAGAAGTGGAACTGGTGTTCTTTTCCACCAGACTCCGCCAGCGTCACGCGGCGGTTTGGCGACCCGCCGAAAGAGCCAAATGCCGCAGATTTTGGAAATGTTCCGGATCCGCCCGCCGCCCGCCGCCCGCCGCCCGCCCCGACTCAGTAAGTCATCTTTACGGCCGCGGGCGTTTAAAGAAGCCAAAACACATCTTTCTCGAGCGAACACGACTTCCTGATGGTGGAGATAGTATAGACGTATACTTAGTGATACTCTCTCCTCTCTTGACCAGACGGAAAGGCAGTTCTCCTGTTGTGCGAGATACGATAACAGTCCTTATCCCTTATACAAACGAGGCGAAGTTCCCTACTATATCGGGTCTCCAGTTTATTGCTAACTTTTCCAGCTGATGTGACAGTGCTCTGGCGGGCATTTTTGTGGCAATAAAACAAGAGTATCTTACGACAAGCAACTTTGCAACTCTGCATCAACGTTTACACCACATTTTCGAATTTTATACCGTCGATTACAGCTTCCTAGTCTGATAAAGAACAGACGTGAAAATGGGGCATTACTGTATGTCACCTTACTCGTGCATACTCGTCTGTCTT
>NW_028234414.1:16907778-16912778 GCF_977035675.1 Penaeus japonicus
CTCCTTCTCCTTTCCTTCCTCCTCCTCCTCCTACTACAACTACAACTACTACTACTACTCGTCCCCTCCTCCCTCTTCTCGTTACCCCTTCGTCCCCCTCCTCTTCTTCTTCCTCCTCCTCCTCCTCCTCCTCCTCCTTTCCTCCTCCTCCTCCCCCACCTCCTCCATCCCCACTACCACCTCTTGGCATCCTCCGCCCTGGTCGTTTGCCCTTTCTTAGCAAAACCAACATCTTTATCGCTCTGCACTCTCTCCTCTTCTCTCTCCCCTCGTCCTCTCCGTCCTCTGTCATTACTCACCCTTTGCCTTCGTCTGCGCCATCAGGCTCTTTATTGCGTTCCTGCTCGTGTCGTCATCTACTTCCGGTTTCCGCGTCTGCATCACGGAGCCTCTTGTCGTTGGTGAGCGTCTCTGGCGGTATTCCTACTCCATATCTTCTTTTCTTTATTATTTTTTTATTATTTTCTCTCCTCTTCTCTTTCTATCTCCCCCCCCCCTCCCCCACATTTTTTATTACTATTTTTTTTCATGTCCTTCTGTGCTTGGGGTCGATTGGAATGTTCTTGCCTTGTGTCGTTCTTCTTTTCCTGTTCTTTGTTTCGTTGTGTTCTTCTTGTTTTCTTTGTTTTTTTTTTTTTTGTTTCCTCATATTTTCCTTCCTCTTTTATTTCTTCTTGGTGTTTGTAGTAGGGTGAGGATGTATCCGTCTTTTTTATTTATTATTTGTTGTTGTTATGGTTATCATTACTGTTGTTGTTTTGTTGCTGTCTGTCTGTCTCTCTCTCTCTCTCTCTCTCTCTCTCTCTCTCTCTCTCTCTCTCTCTCTCTCTCTCTCTCTCTCTCTCTCTCTCTCTCTCCTCTCTCTCTCTCTCTCTCTCTCTCTCTCCTCTCTCTCTCCTCTCTCTCTCTCTCTCTCTCTCTCTCTCTCTCTCTCTCTCTCTCTCTCTCTCTCTCTCTCTCTCTCTCTCTCTCTCTCTCTCTCTCTCTCTCTCTCTCTCTCTCTCTCTCTCTCTCTCTCTCTCTCTCTCTCTTTCTCTTCTTTTTACTTTTACATACGATGTTTTGCGATGCTTCGTGTTGTCTGAATTCCTCATGGAACGAGCGTGTATCTGAAAACTGAACGAATAAAAGATAGACTTTTAGGTTGAATCCCCCCCCCCCTTCCACCTCCCCTCACAGGAAAGGAAAATGATGATGATAATATTCCAGTAGTTGTATGCCGCGTCATATGAAACAATTATAACAAGAGCATTCCAGACGAAAACACACACAAAAAAAACATAAAAAACAAAATGAAAAATTACGTAAAAAAAAAAAAAAAAAAAAAAAACGAGATCAAAACACATTTTTTCCGGTATTTCAATGTTGTTGACAAGTTCTGATTTTGCAAGTTTAGCCTCTGATTTTGAAATTTCCCGCTGTGTATCTGCCATGGATTCGATTACAATACCTTGTATTGTGTCCTTGTTTTTTATTTGTTTCCTTGTAGATGTTTGTTCTGTTATTATGAAGTTTTATGAGAAAAGAAAGAGTCAAATAAAAAGACTTTTTCCGAGTATTGCGGTCAGTGAAGGATGATGGAAAAAAAACGAATAGTATAAAACAGACAGACAAATAGATAGACTAACAAACAGACAGTCAGATAGACATAAACAGACATAAACACACACACCAACACACACACACATCAACAAACACACACACACACATAAACACACACACATATACGTGCACACAAGCATATGTACATACACCATGTGCGTATATGAATTATGACTGTTAAAAAAATGCCCCATTCTTTTGTCATGTACGCGAGAATTTAATAAGAATTTAGAATGCTTCAAACTCCGAACTGTTAATACAAAAACACTACAAAAGTCAGGGTGAGTGTTTATGACCCTTCTGAGTCCTCCCGCCTCGGTAGACGACTACTTTCACCCCCTCCCCCCTCCCCCCTCCCTCCATCTCCGAAGACGACCCCCTATCCCATCTATCCTTGAAAACGCACCCTCTCTCGTCCCCACACCTCAATACGACCACTCCCCCCCCTCTACCCACCCAGAAAGCACTCCCCCTTCCCCTTTCTCCTAGAAACACTCCCTTTTCTCCTCTCCCACCCACCTCCCACCCACCCAGAATACTTTCCTCCTTTTCTCTTTCCCTCTCCCCTTTCCCCCCCTCATCCTCCCCCCTCTCCCCTCTCCCCCTTCTCCCCTCTCCCCCTTCTCTCCCCTCTCCCTTCTCTCCCCTCTCCCTTCTCCCCCCTCTCCCCCCTCTCCCCTCTCCCCCTTCTCTCCCCTCTCCCCTCTCTCTCCTCTCTCCCTTTTCCCCCTTCTCTCCCCTCTCCCTTCTCCCCCTTCTCCCTCCCTACCTTTCCCTTCCCACATCTCCCTCTCCACACAAACAAACACAAACAGCCAGACAACAGCCACGCATTCAAACGACAATACCGTCTTTAAAACCTCATTTCATAAGGGATCACAGGCGAATAGTGGACACCCCCACCCCCGCCCCACCCCCTCCCTCCCTCCCTCCCTCCTTCCCTCCGAGGCCCATCTCTATTGCCTCTCCCAAGACCAGCAACATGGATAGGATTCATTCATTCATTCATTCGTTCGTTCATTCTTTCGTTCATTCATTATTTCCTCTATTTTCCTCCCCTCCCCCACTGCACCTATTTTTTCTTTCTCTCTCTCTCTCTCTCTCTCTCTCTCTCTCTCTCTCTCTCTCTCTCTCTCTCTCTCTCTCTCTCTCTCTCTCTCTCTCTCTCTCTCTCTCTCTATCTATCTATCTATCTATCTATCTATCTCTATCTCTCTCATCCATCTCTCTCCTCCATCTCTCTCTCTCTCTTCCTCTCACATTCTCTCTCTCTCTCTCTCTCTCTCTATCTATCTATCTATCTATCTCTCTCTATCTCTCTCTCTCTCTCGTCTCTCTTCCTTTCTTTCTCTCTCTCTCTTCTCTCTCTCTCCCTCTCTTTTCTCTCTCTTCTCTCTCTTCTCTTTCTCTTTCTCTCTCTCTCTTCTCTCTCTCTCTTTCCCTCTCTCTCTCTTTCTCTCTGTCTCTCTCTTTCTCTTCCTCTCTCTCTCTCTCTCTCTCTCTCTCTCTCTCTCTCTCTCTCTCTCTCTCTCTCTCTCTCTCTCTCTCTCTCTCTCTCTCTCTCTCTCTCTCTCTCTCTCTCTCTCTCTCTCCCTACCCTCCTCCTACACTCTCTCTCCCTCCTTTTCTTCCGGTCTTCCAACTCGTTCCCTCCACTCCCTTCTCACCCGCCCAGCCCTCCACCCTCCTTCCACTCCCTCCCTCTCACCCGCCCAGCCCTCCACCCTCCCTCCACTCCCTCCCTCTCACCCGCCAGCCTTCCACCCTCCCTCCACGCCCTCCTTCTCACCCACCCAGCCCTCCTCCCTCCCTCCACACCCTCCTTCTCACCCGCCAGCCTTCCACTCGATCCAACATGGCCTCTCCACCGACTTAGCGGAGGGCGGGGCGCTCCGGCCGCCCAGCTCTCGCCAGCTCACAAATTAGAGAGCCTCGCACTAGGGAGTCTCGTGGCACATTTCTTTGCTCGTTCTTTTTTTTTTTTTTTTTTTGCCTTTGATTTTTTGCGATGCTTTCGAACACACGCACACGTTCGCACGCACACATGCCCAGACACAGACTAACGCATGCACACACACGCATACACACGCACAAGCACATGCATATACGAACGTACAGTCGCACACGCACACGGACTCGCACACACACACACACACACACACACACACACACACACACACACACACACACACACACACACACACACACACACACACACACACACACACACACAAGAGAGAGAGAGAGAGAGAGAGAGAGAGAGAGAGAGAGAGAGTGAGTGAGTGGAGGCGAGAGAGAGAGGAAGTGAGATACAGAGGAACCGAGAGAGAGAGAGAGGGAAGAAGTGGGAGAAAGAAAGAGAGAGTGTGTGTGTGCGAGTGTGAGTGAAAAGTCGAGATTAAAAAAATGTGAGAAAGAACGAAAGGGTTTGTAGAAAAAGAGGAAAGAGAGAGAGAGAGAGATGAATAAAGAGAAGGAGAGAAAGAAAGACCGGACTTCTGTGTTGTATCGCTCGATAGTAATCAAAACCATTGACACTGACAACGATTTTTCAATTGTCTGGCGCGGTTACAGAATTTCATCCCACCTTCAGAAGCCATGGATTTTTTTTTATTCTTTCTTTCTTTCTTTCTTTCTTTCTTTCAAAGGCAGTAGCTCACAGAGGTGTTTATACGCGTGGTGGTGGTCATCCTCCTGATGCTAACAGAGGTTGGTCTAGATTGAGCTATTGTCTGACCATCTTTTGCCGGTCTCTTCTCCGTACTTATGCTCCATAAATGTACGTTTTATCAATCGTCTGATCAGACACGCGCCCGGCCGTAAAACAAGCCACTCAGACGCCGCGGATCTATGTCAGCTTCCACGATGATGCAGACTTTCCCACCTCCTGCCGAGTGTATCATACAGTAATTCAAACATCTTTGCGAAATGCCAGTCTGTTGTTGTCCAGACGATCATCCAGACAGGCAGACAACTAGCGCGCCAGTCAGCTCAAGAGCCAGTCAGTTCGTCAGTCCGAGAGCCAGTCAGTTCGTCAGTCCGAGAGCCAGTCAGCCCGAGAGCTAGTCTGCCGCATCGCCAGTCAGCCGCACCTCCACAAAGGAGCGCGCGTCCCGGCGATGGCGAGGAAGCACGACAGGAGCGAGCCATCCATCTTTCCCCGCGTGCAGCGCCGCCGACTGACAGTGTACAATGTAGGAACCAACATGGAAAATTTGTTAGCGTTGGCCACCCGCATTGCAGGCCAAGTCGACAGCGCAGCGCCGCGGCGATCTGCGTTCGCTGGCAACTTGCGCTGCAATTTCATATATAAACGAGTTCTTCGTGTCTCTTGAGCGAAGAGCATCCCACGGAGGCTAACGTATTCGCGCTAGGATTTACGGTCGTAATTACTGGGG
>NW_028234414.1:16927778-16932778 GCF_977035675.1 Penaeus japonicus
AGAAGAATAAGAATAAGAAGTAGAAGAATAAGAAGAAGAGAAGAGAGACAGAGAACTAAACAGAGACAGAGACAGAAACAGACAGAGACAGAGAGAGAGAGAACACAAAAAGAGATAAATCCAAAAGCCTTAACAAGACACAACGCGAGGACAATAAAGAAGAAAAGGAAAGTATATGCCAAGGTTTATATCACTCTGGCTCACAAAAGAGATAAAGGGGCGGCTCGCGGGGCCCCTCCCTGCACTGTGCCGGAGTCCGCCATTAGAGGCCCAGATGAAGTGAATTCGTGTGTTCGAGGGTCACTGCCTCGACGCCAGGCCTACTCGCGTCACGGGGCAGCCGCTCGCACTCGCTCGTTCGGGAGAGTTGTGGCTTTATTAGGGTTCTCTGGTTTATGTTTTTTTTAACCTATTCCCTTGTTCTGATCTTTTGTTGCTGTGTTATTTTCTCTCTCTCTTTCTCTCTTTATATATCTTCAGTCTTCCTGCTTGCTTGTCGCTCATTTTTTTTTCTCCTTTTCCCTAGCTCCTTCTCCTCATCTTTCCTAACCTTCTCCTCTCTCTCTCTCTCTCTCTCTCTCTCTCTCTCTCTCTCTCTCTCTCTCTCTCTCTCTCTCTCTCTCTCTCTCTCCATTTATCTATCTATTTATCTCAGCAATGAACGTCAGCTGTAAAACGTCTTCTCGCTTTGAGAAAACTAGCGTGCGGGACAAAGTCGGCTCGTCGTAAAGTTCTTGATTTAACAACTGGGTCTTCTGCGAGAACGTTTGATCCACGCCCACCCCGCCCACCTCTCAGATGGTTGACCTCCGCCCGCACACAGCCTGGCCACGCGCCTCTTCGCTTAACCCCGCCCATATTGCCAGCCCTTAGCACGCCTCCGAGGGCTGCCTCCCACGCCCTCTTCCCGGCAACACTCCATTAGCGGCTTCGTTTTGGTTTCGTTTTGATCGCGCTGTGTTTATTCATTTTTATTTATTTATTATTTATTTACTTTTTTATTTTTTATTTTATTATTTATTTATTTATTTATTATTACTTTTTTTTTCCTTTTTTTCTTTTTTTTTGAGGGTTATGGATCGTCAATTTATGGGTTTGGTTCGTCTCTCAGTCTGTCTTCATTTGACATCTCGATTTTTGGTATGATATAAACGGTCTGTCATATATATGTATAATATATGTGTATATATATATATATACATATATATATATATATGTATATATATATACTAATTCTTTTTCATTTTTATCATGGAAAGCATCTGTTTTAATCCCCTTTCCTCCGCCCTCTCTCTCTCTCTCTCTCTTTCTCTCTCACTCTCTCTCTCTGTCTATCTATCTATCTCTATCTCTTCTCTCTTCTTCTTTCTCTATCCTTTCTTTTGTCTTCTCTCTCTTCTCTTCTCTCGTTTCTCTCTCCTTTCTCATCCTATCCCTTCTCCTTACCCCTCTCCACTTACTACTCTTCCCTCTCCCTTCAATACGCTTCCTCCTCCCCTCTCCTCTCACCACTCTTCCCCTTCATCTCTCCCCTCTCCACTTATCACCCTTCCCCCTCCTCTCTCCACTTCCCTCCACAAGTCGTCCACACCCAACTCGCCCACCGCACCCACATACCTCTACTGGACAGAGCAAGAGGTCCAACATGCACATCACATAAACATATTGGGTGCGCGCGCATGCAAATCATTCTTATATTTATATATGCACCATTTTTTGTGAAGATAGCTTTCATCTTAAGAGGCCATTTGACATTCCAGCTGACTTGGATGTTTGTTGTTCACACCTCTTTATAAAGACAGGCAAGGTCAAGATCGGTGATCGTGCGGGAGTTCAAACTGTGTTGCGTTGACACGTTTTTCCAGTGCGGCTGATGCAGGGAGACGGTTAAGTGTTCAAGCAAATATACTGTGTGTATGTGTGTTTATGTTTATATGCATATATATATATATATATATATATATATATATATATATATATATATATATATATATATATATATATATATATATATATATATATATATATGTGTGTGTGTGTGTGTGTGTGTGTGTGTGTGTGTGTGTGTGTGTGTGTGTGTGTGTGTGTGTGTGTGTGTGTGAGATCGGTGTCTCTGATATTGCTGCAAACTTGCCTCTCATTTCGTTCAACCCCCGAATGCTTTCTTCTCTCGTTTTACCTTTCTAGTTTTACCTTCCTCTCAAGCAGCCATTGTTATGTCTTATTTATCTCCACTTTCCCACTTTTTGTCGTCCCCATTGCCCCCTACTTCTCTGCTAGTGAATGACGTCAATGGATATTATGTAACAAAATGCTTGAGTCCTTTTGAATTCAGACCATGAGACTCCCTCGCATGCACAGAATGCATTTTATTCGGTGCCTACCAAATATCAATTAAGTCATTAATGCCTCGCTATATCCTAAGAGTATAAAGTGCGTTAGGCTTCTCTTTAGAACGGAGTACAATCCCCAGTTTCCTTAAAAGATCTTGCAAGTTTGTAACTAGAATTCTAAATGTGACGCCAGGCTTGAAGCTGCGTTCATTATCTGCAGGTGAGATATATACACTTGTCATTTTAAGTATATATCCCTTTCCATTAAAATAACTACAACCACAACAAGCGACGCCTCAACCCATGAGTCAGGTGATGCAACACATTGCCATAAACCTCAGCCCGAGGGCGTGACAATGGCGAGGCGAGCGCAAGGGCGGGAGACTGACCCAAGAACGACTGGTTTTCAGCAAAGCGACGATTTCCTTCACCCCCCGCGAGTGTCCCGTAAATCCTTCGTCTTGAGAGATGATGGCGAGGGGCGTAAGGGATGCCAGGTGTGAGCGAGGGGACGAGTGTCCACCTTACGACAAGGGGTTAGTGAGGGGATTAAGGGACACGTTTCTCAGCAGGGGAGGAAATGCTTGTTTTGATGGTCGCGTTAGGGAGAGACGAGGGGGTGCCCTGTACCTTTCCTTCTCCTTGACTCTCACTCATCTAGCCAACCAGTCACTCTCACATCCAAACAGTACTTGACTCTCTATATTCCCGCCATCGCCCTTAAGCGTATCGAAGAAGCTGCATCTTCTCCAAACGCACCAAAGAAGCTGCATCTCCTTAGAAGCTGTTGTTCCTCCCTCGCCGTGGCCATCCCCGCCCATCCCGCACCCAACGCCCACGCCAACCCCCTGCTGGGTCCTCAACACCAGACACCCAGCACACGCCCCAGCTGTTTGTTTGTTGCTAGTCCGCGTTCAGCCCAGTTGCCTGTTTCTTGTTGTTTCCACGCACGTTGCTTCTATTTGTTTACCGCAGTTTTTCCGTCGCTTATTTGTTAGTTGTTCGCGTCAGTATGTAGGCCTATGCTAATTTTTGTCGGTGCGTCCTGGACTTGTTTGCCTTCTTACGTACAGTCCTCTTGTTTGATGTCTCTGTTGTGTTTATTTGTTGCTAACCCGAGTAAAAGATAATTTGTTTGTTTATTACCACAACACGGGCAGTTAGCTGTTTCATCATACAACAGTTGCCCGGCTTTTGTTATCTCAACTCGGTGAATGTGTTTATTTGGTGTGTTATTACGTCCAGTTACATGACTTGCTCGGCGCTCTTTAGTTAGTATCAACATGAGAATAAGGTGAGGGAGGTCTGGTAGAAGACATGGGAAACAAAGAGAGATGAGGAGATATTTATCCTGATAAGAGGGGAGAAATAGACACAAAGGTAGATAGATAGATAGATAGATACAGACAGACAGATAGACAGACGGACAGACAGATAGAGACTCGACGTATCAGGATACGTCGAGTCAGGTTCAGGAACTTATATCTGTACAGTATTCACTCCTGTGTGAATTTGAAAACATTCACAGCGAGTCTCTAACTCACCAAATGCATTGGATGGAAGGCGATAAATAAAAGAACCAGTCACAACAGACGTGCGTACTTCCAACGGCTACCATGACAAAACAATACTATGTTCTGAACGTTATGATGTTTAGTGTAATCTAGCTGTGGGTGGTAAGAGACGAAGGCATAAGACATTTTGTTTTGTCTGGTTAGTGAGAGCAGTGCAACGTCTTCAGATGATACAGTTGCTGAGAGAGTCGCGTTTAGCAACAACTGCTGGGTTGTTCAGGGCGACCTTGCATAGCAATAACTCAAGAATGCTAGAATTGATTGACCCAATATCTGAGATATTATTCTCATAGCGAGGTATAACGTCACATGATGTCTTAAGCAAAATATCAAGTGAATTTTCGTGCCTTGCTGGAAACCACACAAAGTGGCCGTATTAGCGACCTGGCAGGTTAACTGACTGACTAAGTTCCATGGTCCTCTGAATGACACAAACTGCCTTGACAACAACACTTGAGTTCTACACGTCTTCTTGGTCATTGGCACAAGAACAACGCAACGTTGCATAACTCATTGGCCAACTCGATAACTACAACGACAACACTGGTCGTTAGGTAGGGAACATGGGTCTGAATGGATCGTTTATCCCGCTGTTGTTTTTGTTGTTGGAATCAAGACGGTTACAAAACAGATACTACGAGTTTTTGTACAAGTAATATTAATGGCAATAGTTTATCACGAGGGGGCAAGTGGGAGGGTAATGCAGTTGCCTAGAATTACTTTTGCATTCGAAGAACGTTAATGTATGCATAGAAGAACCACGATTGTATCTAACGCGTAAACAAAATTATGTTAAATCTTTACGGCGGTTTGGGTGAACGCGGGTCGTACCCCAGTGAACACAAAATCCGTTCGATATTCATAAAACTGGTATTACCATCACTTATATTGGTCATGCCTGGCTTTAGAACTCTGTCGAGACGCTGATTGGTCAGCACCTATATGTAAAAATAATAATAGTTCTCTCTTAATGGCTTGCATAAGAATGGCGTAGTTGAGGCCTTCGGTTTGTCGGCTGAGACTTGAGCGAATTCGGTGCAGCCCCGAGTACCGTAGTGTTCCTCGACCAAGTTGGGTATTACTTTTAGGGCTA
>NW_028234414.1:16947778-16950278 GCF_977035675.1 Penaeus japonicus
GATAGGGAGGGGAGGGGATGAAGACGGGATGGATGGATGGATGGAGGTAAGTAGAGAGGGAGAAAAACAACAACAAAAAAACTTCCTACATGCAATCAATCAGGGACAGGGCCCAGAGACAGAGATAGACAGACAGACAGACGAACAGACAGACAAAACGAGAGCGAGGGCGGGGGACGGGGGGGTGGGGGGGGGGAGCGAAGGAGGATTTCAGCATTCCTGAAGCGTGCAGGAGCAGGTCTGGAGCGAGGGAGCGGCGGAGGGAGGCAAGAGGCTGCTGCGTATCTTGGGCTTCGATCTTATTTACTTGCCGACGCCGCGCGAGCTGACCAATTAAGTCTGGAATGCCAAACATGTGAATAATAATTGAATCATACCAATTATGTCAGGGAAAGCAAATCAAGGTTGTAAAAGAAGAAAGAAAAACGAAACGGGACGAAAATATCTACCATTCATTTACCACTAAGCTACCGTTGCGGTTATTACCACTGCAACTATGACCACTATTATTACTACTATTGTTCCTACTTTTTACTTTTATTACTACTACTACCGCTATCTTAACGAAGTGAACAGTAATGATAATAATATTGAGACCTATGTTGATAGTAATAATGATAGTGATAGTAATGATAATGGCAGTGATGTCGCAATGACAACAATCAGAGTAATAATAATGATAATGCTTATGATGATAAAAATGACACAGATAACACTAATACTGATAAAGGAATAAAAGTAATCATGATAAAGATGAAATATATAAAGGACAATAAAGAAAAATAAATAGAAAGAAACAAATGAAGGAGGAAGATTGGCGAGAAAGAGGAGGAAGAGGAAGAGGTAAAGGAAAAGGAAGAGGACGAGGGAGGAAGAGGAGGAGGGAGGGAGGGAGGGAGGGAACCGCAGCTTAAAAGCGCGCGTCTTTAATATAAAAACCATAATAAATTACTTTATAATTCAGCAATGAAAAGATGGCGGCTGTTACGAGGCTTAAAGGGCCAGCGGCTTAATATATAATTAACAAGTGAATCATTAGCAACCTCCGCTTCCATGATGCTAATCTAACAATTAATCTATCAGTCACCGATTTCATTACTTCGTAGGGAGGAGAAAAAGAAGGAGAGGGGAGTGAAAGAAAGAGAAAAGAGAGAAAGATGGAAAGAGGAGTGAAGGAGGGAGAGAGGAGAGAAAGAAAGAGAGAGGAGTGAAAGAAGGAGCGAGGAGAGAAAGATGGAAAGATGAGTGAAAGAAGGAGAGAGGAGAGAAAGATGGAAAGGGGAGTGAAATAAAGAGAGAAGAGAGAAAAATGGAAAAGGGGGTGAAAGAAGGAGAGAGGAGAGAAAGATGGAAAGAGGAGAGAAAGGTGGAAAGAGGAGTGAAAGGAGAGAGGAGAGAAAGATGGAAAGAGTAGTGAAAGGAGAGAGGAAGGAAAGAGAAAGGAGTGAAAGAAGGAAATAAGAGAGAAAGAAGGAGAGAGGAGTGAAAGAAGAGAGAGAGGATAAAGAAGTAGAGAAGAGAAAGAAGGAGAGAGAAGAGAAAGAAGGAGAGGGAAGAGAAAGATGGAGAGGGGAGAGAAGAGAAACATGGAGAGGGGAGAGAAAGAAAGAGAGAGAAGAGAATGGAGGAGAGAGACGAGAAAGATGGAGAGTAGAGAAAAAGAAGAGAGTAGAGAAAAAGAAGAGAGATGAGAGAAAGAAAGAGAGAGAGAAAGAAAAGAAGAGGAGAGAAGGAGAGAGGAGAAGAGAGAGAAAAGAAAAGAGAAGATGGAATAAGAGAGACGGAAAGAAGAGTAAAATGAAGAGTAGAAAAGAAGCTATGCAGAAGAGAAGAGAATAACGTTTTCCCATCAGTGATCTTATTACGAGGCCTGTGATAACATTTGAATTATATCTATCAATATTCATCCTTATACCATATAGAACAAATAAATAAAATCTAAGCTTAAGATATACACAATATTTCTCATTATCATTATTCTCGTTCTTAAGAAAACGACTGAAATACGAGATAGGCCTATATACACGAAGGATTACCTACACCCCCTCTACCCACCCCCACCCCCACCCAACCACTTGGCGTCGCCCATCACACGAAAAGGTGGGGATAATCAGTTCTTATTACCTGCACATCATCTGACTGACCTCAACACCTTAGCCTTTAAGTTGTTGTTTTTTTTCTTCTTCTTTTTTTGTTTACTAATCCGAATCTCTCTCCTTTTTTTTCTTCTTCTCACCTCTACCTGGAAAGACAGGTAATCTCCCGTAACGAAATATAATAAAAGGGTTTATGATATCAAGTCGATCTTGTCCGCGTTAATGATGTTTGGCGAGAGAAAGAGGCTCAACATAAGAAGAGATCGGGGGTTAATAGACGCAGTTTTACGTGAAAAATCAACATTTTTTTGTTCATATTTACCCGTGATTGATAGCACAATTATAGTGCATTGCGAAACGATGTTTTTGCTCTTTCCCTGTCGTATTTACAATCTCCGCGTTTT
>NW_028234414.1:16957778-16962778 GCF_977035675.1 Penaeus japonicus
GGCGTGAAGGGCGACGAGGGCGTGTGGATGGTCAGTGTCCAGGCTTATCTTCCAGCCGCGCCGTATGCGCCGCCGCGTAATTGGCAGCCGGGCCGATACCGAGCTCTCCGTGTTGCCAAACTTTGTTCCGCGCCTCCATGGCTCCCCCCCCCCCTCTCTCTCTCTCTCTCGCTCATTCTCTCTCTCTCTTTCTCTCTCTCTCTCGCTCTCTCTCTCTCTCTCTCTCTCTCTCTCTCTCTCTCTCTCTCTCTCTCTCTCTCTCTCTCTCTCTCTCTCTCTCTCTCTCTCTCTCTCTCTCTCTCTCTCTCTCTCTCTCTCTCTCTCTCTCTCTCTCTCTCTCTCTCTCTCTCTCTCTTCCCTCTCTCCCTCCTTCTCCTTCTCTCTCCCCTCCCACCATCTCCCTCACCTTCTCCCTCGCTTTCTATCTCACTTCCTTCCTCTCTCTCTCAATCTCCCTCCCTCCCCTCTCCCTCTTTCTCTCCCTCATTCCATCCCCTTCCCTTCCTTCTCCCTCGCTACTGCTCTCTCCCTCTCTTCTCCCTCTCTCTCTCTGTCTCCCTTCCTTCTGTTTTTTCTTGTCATTTCACCCTGCTATTTTATTTTATTTTTTTTAACCCACATTGGCATATTCTTTTTTTCTCTCTCTATATATATATTACAATCTTGCCATTACCTTTCGTTCTTTGACCTTTTTATTTCTTTTTCATTTGCTTGATGCTGATGATTATAATAATAATAGTTATAATAATAATATCATTTTTATTATGATTCTTAGTGTTTAATTTTGTTATTCTTATGTTTATTGATATCATTATCTCAATCATTGTTATCATTTTTATTATTGTTTTTTTCTCACCATCACAATAATTATATTGTCTGTGAAGTATTTTTTTTTTATCAGTACAATTTTATTGTTATTTTAAACAATTTCATTATCGCGTTATATTATAACCCACGTCATCATCACCCCCTCCTCCTCGTCCTTCTCCCTCCTCTTCCTCCTCCCTCCTCCTCCTCCTCCTCGTTCTCTTCTTCCTCCTCCCTCCTCCTCCTCCTCCTCGTTCTCTTCTTCCTCCTCCCTCCTCCTCCTCCTCCTCCTCGTTCTCTTCTTCCTCCTCCCTCCTCCTCCTCCTCCTCCTCGTCGCCGCCGTCGTCGTCGTCCTCCACCTTCCTCCCCCTCCTCCTCCTCGTCCTCGTCCTCCTCCTTCTCTTCCCCCTCCTCCTCCTCCTCGTTCTCTTCTTTCTCCTCCCTCCTCCTCCTCCTCGTTCTCTTCTTCATCCTCCCTTCTCCTCCTCCATCTCCTCCTCGTCCTCCTCCTCCTCGTTCTCTTCCTCCTCCTCCTCCTCGTTCTCTTCCTCCTCCTCCTCGTTCTCTTCTTCCTCCTTCTCGTCCTCCTCTTCCTCCTCCTCCTCCTCCTCCTCCTCCTCCTCCTCCTCCTCCTCCTCCTCCTCCTCCTCCTCCCTCCTCCTCCTCCTCGTTGTCTTCCTCCTCCTCCTTGCCCTTCTCCCTTCTCTTCCTCCAACCCCTCCTCCTCCATCTCCTCTATCCTCTTCTTCCCTCCTCCCTGTTCTTTCTTCCTCTTTCTCCGTCCTCCACCTCTGTTGTCTTCCCTCCCCCTCCATCTCCCCCCACATTTCTCTTCTTTCTTTCTTCCTCTTTATTCATCCTCTTTCCTCCACCCCCTTCCTCTTCCTTCCCCTCGTCCATCCTTTTCCCTCCTCCTCCATTCTCCCTCTTTGTCTTCTCTCCTCCCTCTTCCTCTCTTTTCCTCCCTCTTCTTTCTTCCTCCTCATTCGACCTCTATCCTACCTTTACCCTTCTTTCTTTTCCCTCCTACCTCTTCCTACGTCCTCCCCTCAACCCTCTTCCCTCCTCCTCTCCCTCCCTCCTCTTCCGCAAGAATTTTATTTCTTTTCTATTAACCTAAGACTCCGCCGCCACAAAGGCTTGGCTTGGCTTGGCTTGGCACCGGGTCTGATGCTTCGGTCTTACGTGCTGGCCGGCCCGGGGTTAGTCCACTGTAGATTAGTCTCTTTGTGGTGGGACATGGGGGGGGGGGGGGGGGTTAATTGTGTGTGTGTGTGTGTGTGTGTGTGTGTGTGTGTGTGTGTGTGTGTGTGTGTGTGTGTGTGTGTGTTATCTACTGATTTACTTACTTATTAACTCAATTACTTACATGGGTACTCACACACGCGCACGTATACGCACATTCGGACAAGCACATGCACTGGTACAAGCACACGCACACACACACGCACACGCACACACACACACTCACACTCACACACACACACACACACACACACACACACACACACACACACACACACACACACACACACACACACACACACACACACACACACACACACACACTCACTCGATTACTCATTCATCTTAATAGGCGCATCACCACACCATCTCCATGACAGTATCGAGACTAAATAATAACTCTTTTTTCTTTTCTTCTTTCGCAGGTAAGCTTCGGTTTCTTGGTGACGAGACGCGGTGGTAAGTGGAGGGCAGCGATATCCTTCTCTTTTGCTTTTTTTTCGAGGATTTTTTTTTTTCTCTTGTTCTTTCTTTCTTTTTTTTTTTTGTGTTTCATTGTTTTGGTCTTTCGCCTGTTTCTCTCTCTTTCTTTCTCTCTTTCTCTTTTTCTTTCTCTCTCTCTTTCTCTCTCCCTCTCTCTTTTCCCCTGTCTCTCTCTCCCTCTCTCCCTCCCTTCCTCCTCCCTCCCTCCCTCCCTCCCTTCCTCCTCCCTCCCTTCCTCCTCCCTCCCTTACTTTACTCCTTCCTTTCTTTTTATCATTCATATTTCCGAGAACAATTTCCACGAGACCGACAGGTACCCGCCAATGATGTGGCGTCGAGGAACTTGAATTTTTTAAGGCATTCCTCAAGACGGAGCCCAGTCGTTCATAGAGAGGTGGATTGACTGATGCTGGAGGCGGGGAATATTCCAGAAACTTTGTGGCTGTTCAGGTAATGGGGGCGTGGATGGGAACGGTAGGCCTTTTGACCTTTTTTTTTGTATTTGTTTATTTACGTTATTATCCATCAATGTGTTATTTGTTTTCGTTTCTTTGCTTACGGTTTTTGACTTGGTATAGGCGCTGAAAGTATTTTTGAATCTATGGATTCTTCTCTTGATGGGTCTTGAAAAAAAAAGAAAAGAAAAAAAAAACTGATTGGCATATTTAAAAATGTAAATTGTTTGTTTTCAGACCCTTTATTATAGTGAAAGGAGCTTTGACTATCGATATATGCTTTAAAGATGTATCCTTCGCTCATTCATTTTCTACAGATGGACCCAAGATTACTTATGAAATATGCAGTAACACAGTTCACACCACCTCGCTGCCTCTGCCTTTTACTTTGCTTGCGCCACAGTCAAGGCACCAAGAAACTAGCCATCGCCGATCGAGATTCTCCTCTGACTGTAAAGGTTATATAGGCCTCGACATAGTGGCCGTGGGCGTGTATGGGTTAATTACAGCGTAGGAGGAGGGGTGAGGATAGAGGTGAGGGGGGAGGTGTGAGGAAAAGAGAAAGAAAGAGGGAGGGGGAAGAGGGGAGAGGGGGGGGGGTCGGGACCAAACACTAATGTCACGACTGCGGCGGTTCAGTCAAACTCGAGGTGTTTTCTTTTGGGTTAAAAGCAAACAACGGGAATGACGTCACGCTTCGCTCTATACCTTATTGAACAAACGTGGCCAATCAGCGTCGGAGAATGACGGCCGGGGCGGGTGGAGGGAGAAGTGAGTGGGGGGAGGGGGGTGAAAAGGCCAAGGGGGCATGTGGGTGGATGGGTGGCTGAGGGCTAGGAGAGAGAGAGAGAGAGAGCCGTGTGTGTGTGTGTGTGTGTGTGTGTGTGTGTGTGTGTGTGTGTGTGTGTGTGTGTGTGTGTGTGTGTGTGTGTGTGTGTGTAATCGGTCTGACAAGAGATTGAAGCATTGTCGGGGCCGATGAGCTCGAGGATTGTGCGTGAAAGTCTCTCGTAATTCCTCTGCAGATCTGGACACCGGAATTCACTCGCCCGCGTCCGGCTGGGTACGTTTCGCGAGAATAAAATGCTAAATGTGTTACAAAGCGGGGATAATGACGTTACTCAACTTGGGTAGTTCAGTCACGCACATTGAGATCCGAGTAGGGAAGAGGGGGAGGGGGAGGGGGCGGGGTAAGACAAGGATTCAATATCCACATACTCTGAGAATACAAGTGCTAGGGATGCAAGACACCTGTTGGCAGCGCATATCACGACCTATTTATGCCTCTCGGAGATCTGGAGTTTAGAGCAAGAAGACCATTTTTCGAATTGAATTTTAATTGCTACTATAGTAGCAAACAGTGAGAAACAGTAGTAACAAAAATAAATTCAAAAAGAAGAATAAGAAGACGAAAAAAGACACGAGAAAATAGTTCTGATACTTCCCGTAGCCGACCAAGATGTTGATGCGGGTTATCTGAAAAGGAAAGCAAAAAGCGTGACCAATCCTAGACGTGCTGGCAGTGCATCCCGTCACAACACCTCGGGCAGTGACCAGGATTTACGAGAGGCAGGCGATACCCTTGTTGCTTGTCAACGTGGAGTCTCACAAGCAACATGGAGTCCCTGGCGTATTGCAGCGTACGTACTCATCTTGGCGTGGTCTTGATTATATACCAAGGCCTCCAGACGTCCGTTGGATGTCGTCGTAAAAAGGCGTTACACTGATCTGAGATGTTCGTTGTTCTTTGCAGCTTTTCATTCCCTAAAATGTGTTCGGGGGATTAAGGTCGCGCCCAGCGTAATAAGCATTGTGTAAACTTCTTACATGTCTCGTGACAAATGACAATCGTCGAAGAAAATGGCGGCGAGGAAAGTCGGCGAGGGAATTGCGACTTCCTCAGGTAAACACACGAAGCGCACGTAAGTGACTGTCATTACGAGCTGTCCCCACGAATATGGTATTCCCGGGAAATGCGACCGGCCGCACTATAGATGAGGCAGGAGCAA
>NW_028234414.1:16972778-16977778 GCF_977035675.1 Penaeus japonicus
CTCACTCACGCCCTCACTCATTTACTTGCTCAATTACTCACTCACTCGCTCACTCACTCACTCACTCACTCACTCGCTCGCTCACTCACTCACTCGCTCACTCACTCGCTCACTCACTCACTCACTCACTCACTCACTCACTCACTCACTCACTCGCTTGCTCACTCACTCGCTCACTCACTCACTCACTCACTCACTCACTCACTCACTCACTCACTCACACACACACACACACACACACACACACACACACACACACACACACACACACTCACACTCACACTCACACTCACACTCACACTCACACACTCACTTACACAACCCCTTATCTCCACCCATCAACCTACGCACGCATTTGCAGACGTGGTTCTTTGGCACTTTTGTCTACGTAGCCGTAACTCTGTTGCTATTCATTTGAAATTTAACTCGTCATCATTATCATTATCTTATATATTACTATTATAGTTCATAATATTGACTAACTTTTGTCAGTCAATGACTAGCACGAAAGGAAGGTATGTTTTATACACGAGTGCAACGTCACCCTCGTACTCTGTTTTATAATACGCTGCGCCTTAGCACCTTGCACTCTTTCATCAAAGTTGACCAGAAGGAGAACATTTTCAGTAATTAGTACCTTTCACTTGCAACAGCTGCTGGCTAGTTGTGGAGTTGGATATGCTGATATTCACTGTGATGCATGCAAACGTGAGTGACAAAGTGGTGGCAGGGCGTTTAAGTATGATTTATAGTCTGGACAACAGGAATTTACTCGTACGACAACATATAGATCTGTCGAATACAAAGAAGAATACAAGACGAAAATTGGTTGACATCAATCACCAATGCAGCGTGGGAGGGACACATGCTAGTGATCACAGACGTAAATATCGTGTATATCAGCAAGCCTTGTGTGATGATGCCAGCCGCGAACGACAACCCATTTGTCGTGACATAAAAGAACACGACACGTACTTGATGTATAATAGTGTATCAAGACAACAACTTGCCCTGAGAGAAGAAGCCCTTGCGATTGGCGGACGCGCTGGGGACAAATCAAGTATAACACACTATTAAGGGATCGATCGGGTGCTTCAGCGTTGGGTTCCATTATTTACGGGTCGTGTGGGAGAGACGCGCTGTATCTCGCGTCATACATGCAAGATACCAATCACGCTTAACTCACAAAAAACACATAAGGTCCAATTTAGTGGAGATTGACGGGTATTTATTAATCAGTCCCGTGACCAGGGAGCAGCGGAGGGAGTGTTGTCTTGAAAAAAAGAAGAAGAAAAAATAAGAAATAGGGAGGGGAGAGGGAAAGAGGGCATCGAATTTTTGTGAAATATCGCCGTCATTAAAAAGAAGGCAGTCACGAAAGAGCAGGCGAGGTGGCTTGAAGCGCACGGCAGAAATGACTGCCCTTTTTTATGCCGGTCAAGCGCGAGTCCATCATCAAGGGGCGCCTCACAACCAGCACCGCCTCGAAGAAAGCGAGGAGGATCTCAAGAGTTTTTATTGACTCGCCGGACCGAGGGTGTGCCCCGCTGCACATTCCAAACACTGGTATGTGGACTTGCGCGACGGCGCCGCGGCTTTCGGGGGAGGTTTGGCTTGAGATTATTTAAAGGGAGTTCCCGGATGGAAGGGTTGACTCGGGAGATGGAGGGGGAGAAATGTGAGGAAAAGGTTCGAGTAACAGGAGGAATGATAAATGGATAAAGAGGAGTAGTGGGAATTTAAGAAAGAGACACGAAAGGACAAGAGATTTATCACGAGCAAATACTGTACACTATGGTCAAGAAAGAATAAGAAGAAAGAAGAAGGTAGCAGTCAGAAAAGTAAGCGCGGCCTTTTCGTGAATATTAGTCAAGCATTGAAGAGCAAAATAAACAAGAAACGAGAAGCAAGGGAGATGTCGAAGAGGACGTCGAGGAAAACCATTAACAAAAGCAATCAGGTCCTCCCCATCCCATCCTCCTCCTCCTGTTCTTCTTCCTCCTCCCCCTTCTCCTCCTCCTCCTCCTCCTGCTGTTCTTCCTCCTCCTCCCCCTCCTCCTCAACCCTATTCGTACCCTCAACCTCACCCCTTCCCACCTCCCCCCTTCCCCTCTCCCCCCTTTCCCTCTCCCCCCTTTCCCTCTCCCCCCTTTCCCTCTCCCCCCTTCCCACCTCCCCCTTCCCCTCTCCCCCCTTTCCCCCTTCCCCCCTCCCCCCTTCCCCCCTCCCTCCACCCCCCTCGAAGGACAAGGGATGAGGCAGTGACGAGCTGATGAATTATTCAAGCAACTCGAGAGACTAGCCTGCCAAAATCTCAAGGCGCTTTGATCTCCTCGGGGACGTCACTTGAGGTTGATGACGTGAAAGGTTGGGGCTGTTTAGGGACCCGTAAGTATGGCCGTGGAGAGAGAGAGAGAGAGAGAGAGAGAGAGAGAGAGAGAGAGAGAGAGAGAGAGAGAGAGAGAGAGAGAGGGGGGGGGGGAAGGCTGAAGAGGTCTCTTTGGCGTTCGGTTTCTGTGCGGGGCCTTGTGTCTATCTGTCTGTCTATCTGCCTTTCTAGCTATCTAGCATTTTGTCTGTATCTATCTCTGTCTCTCTCTTTCTCTCTCCCTTTCTCTCTCTTTCTCTCTCTTTCTCTCTCTTTCTCTCTCTCTCTCTCTCTCTCTCTCTCTCTCTCTCTCTCTCTCTCTCTCTCTCTTTCTCTCTCTCTCTCTCTCTCTCTCTCTCTCTCTCTCTCTCTCTCTCTCTCTCTCTCTCTCTCTCTCTCTCTCTCTCTCTCTCTCTCTCTCTCCCTCTCTCCCTCTCTCCCTCTCTCCCTCTCTCCCTCTCTCCCTCCCTCCCTCTCAGCTGCTGGTACAGTATGCGAGGATAGTGAAATAGCTTATAAAATTATTACTATTATCATTGTCGTTATTTGTTTTATTGTTATCATGCATTTTTATTGTTATCACTGCTGGTAGCTTTACCTCTACTATTATTGTTACTGTCAGTGCTCCTACTACATGTTCCACTAATATTTTTGTTAATATTACTACAGTTGTTATAATTTATTATTATTATTATTCATTATTGTTGTTGCTGTTGTCGTTGTTTTTATGATTTTCTTTACTTTTATCACAATGATTATCATTGTTTGGATTATTTTATCATTGTTATTGATGTTTCTGATACTACTATTAGTACAACAATATTGCTACTACCACGACTACTGCTGCTGCTCCAAGAACAATAAACATTCCGAAACAAAGGGACGATCACCAAGCGTTTGGCCAGACGTGAAGAGAATTAACTAAGACCCGAATCACTTCTCACACATGGGCGAATCTTGAGACCAAAATCAGACACGCTGGGCTGAGTATCGCGAACTCTTGACAGCTAACGTCTGATTCACCCGTCCCCGTTTCCGTGCGAGTGGCCCTTGAATGTTTTAGTAATTAAGTTTTCGTTTGTCATGGAATTAAACTGACAGGACCCTCATTTGATCTGCCCATTAACGTCACGTAGAATGTATTTTCTCTCTACGTCTCGTGTTTGGTCTTAACTCTTTTTTTTTTTTTTTTTTTTAGTTCTTAATTTTCTTTATTGATTGATTTGTATCTGGTGGGGTGGACGTGTTAGGGAGGTCGGGATTTTCCGATGTTCGTTTTATTCGCCGAGGGAAAAAGAATCGATGCCATGCCAGTGTTGCTTCTTTTGGTACCAGCAGGTTGCATCCAACTCAGGGATATCAGCGTGGAGACTTTCCAAGGAGGAACAAAGAGTTTAAATTTAATGTCGACTGTTACAACCTCCGCATTGAGCTCGCGCGCAATCGTGAAAAAGAAAACACTTGCGCGCGACCTTTGGCGATTAGCCGGTGACTGCAGGTCGCTCTAGCGTCAGCAGGGACCACCCCGGCGTTATTTGGTTAACTGGTCCATTTAGCGGCGAAAGCAGGTCTAAACATTAACATAATGACAACAAGGGTCCGCGGGGGGATGGGAGTACAACGCCAGGCAGACGAACCCGTAATTTGCATACACTACTAACCACACCGACGTGCCGTATATGGTGTTTGACAACCTATTACCGCTCTTACAGCAGGCCGTATGCCGAACTGAGGTCAGAACAGGCTTAAGCCACGTAAATCTGAGGGGCGATTTGCATATAGGGCCATCCAGTGATATTAAATCTTGCCGAACCATAGGCTTGGACAGGGTATTGTTGTTCCCACAGCCTGTTTTCTGCTCATCTTCCTCGCTATTAAAATTATCTGGTAGATCGGCTTTGGAGCGATTAGCGGTCTGTGTAACGTTTAAGGCCCTCCTGGTTGCGTGACGCAGCCAGACATGCTTACATAAAGATATGTATGGAAATTGATAATAAGTATGTGGTAGCCAGGTGTAATTTTAACATGTATTTTATATCCCCTGGTTTTAGCTGGGCGCCCCGGGTGGTGCTTCGACGGCCCCCTTTCCTTATATGGCCCTTGTCGTGTTTATTATATGTGAACATGATAGATGTTTCGTTGGATTATAGATTAAGCCAGGCTCCTTGTTGTCAGCGCTGCGAGGTTTATTTTTATACTCCAAGATTATATATTACATGACTGATGTGTCCATGTCCGCATACATACTTCAGTGTGTTTGCATGTGAGTGTATATTTATTAACTTGCATGATGCTTGTTTACAAATGCGATAAGAATAGATTAAGCAGTTACCAGTTCAAATAAACCAGGGTAATTATCGTTTATCTCCTCCGCTAACAGAGACTGCGAATGCGTTAATGACATGCCGTGCTTTGGTGCCAGTCAGGCAGCCATGTCGCATTTATGGAGGTTTCTTTCTGAAGGCGGGATGAGGCAGGAGAAGCGTAAATAAATATAGCTGTAGCTTTTAGCCAAGTAGGCATTTCGTAGCAATTTACTGAGGGGATTACAACATTAACGAAGTAGTAAAATGGCGTAAACCTTACCACAAATACGCATATAGGAGAAAAAAAACTACATTAATAATACGGT
>NW_028234414.1:16982778-16985278 GCF_977035675.1 Penaeus japonicus
AGATAGAGATAGATAGATAGGTCAGTCTAGATAGATCGATAGATAAGTAGATAGAATCAGGCTATATATATAAAGGATAGCTCTCCAGTAGGTAGGGAGAGGACAAGAAGGTAAAAATGGGTTTAAGTGTACGAAAGACAGTATATAGGTGGAAAGGGAAGAGGAGAAAGAAGTAGTGAGAGCATAGGAGAGAATCAGGTTAGAAGCATAACGCTGAAGTGGAATTTAGAAAGAGGAGGAAGGGGAGGGGAAGATAGGTGGAAGAGCAGGGGAAGGAGGAGGAGAATAAGGAGGAAGAGACGGGTAGGGAAGAGAAGAGGGAGGAAGGAGAAGATGCGAAGGAAAAGGAAGAGGAAATAGCGGAGGAAGCAGAGGAAGACGCCAGAAGAGGCGCATGTAACAGGAGAGGTGTGGCGACTCGAGATGAAGAGGATAACTGACGAACAATGAAGGAATCAACACGAATATGTGGCGAATGTATACGATAGGCTGTGAATTGCGTGCGGACCGTGAATAAAAAAGCAGGTAATTATTACACCGAGATTATAAGTTCAAGCAATTTTGGGCAAGAAAATGCGAGGAGCTGTTGTCGCAAGGAGGAACTCGGTTGAAGAAGCGCATAGATACATGTAAGCAGACAGAAGAAAGTAGAGATGTGTCAAGACACGCACACAAAACCACACATATTGGCACGGTCATATATACTAACACACACACACACACACACACACACACATACACACATACACACACACGCGCGCGCGTGCGCTGTGCAAACGAAACTAGGATAAAATATGAAGGCACAGACGGCGAGTGAGACAGGAACATCACCTACAAGGCGATAATTGATAAGGGATACAACACGAACGCAAAAAGTAGAGGAAGGAAAAAAACAAGTGAGCATCGACAAGGGATCCGACAGATGGAGCGACACACAAGGCACACACAGGGAATGGGGAGACGACAGCCGAGTCGGCGGTTGAGTAGCTCAGAAGGGATTACGGCGGCAGCGGAGCGGAGGGGGGCGGGCGGCAGAGCTGCAGGTAGACGGACGGCAGAAGCCAGGAGGAAAGACGTGATTACAGGGTGGCTTGGCGGCGTCATCCAGCTGGTGGCCGTCGCGGTGGTAGCTCGGAGGAAGGAAGCGGCGGCAGCTGGTTTGATCTCGGAGTCACTGCGGATGATTGGGTCGTTGGAGGCACTTGATGATCGGTGGCGGGCATCGAGTCAAGGGATGATTGGTTGTTGTTTTTTATACCAATATTGTTTCATTTGGGGAACGGTCTGAGAATGGACCTTGTAATCAGACTGTCTGTTTCAGACGGTGAGAGATTATCGGCGAGTATAGTGTGTGTTAAGTGGCTCACGCTCGAGCAGAAAGATGAATAGGCGAAGTCACTGGAGCTGGTGTTGTCACAACTGCAAGGAGTCGTCGGAGTTCAGCTTCCACGGGGTAAAAAAAAAAGCACACGCACGCACACACGCAACCTACACTAATAACACCAAGGCCGCAAGTTCAGCCATCACCACCTCACAATATTTCAGAGGAGTTATGGCGCGTCCTCCACCCTGCCGACCGCTGCTGTCGGGGCGCCGTTGACGGAGACACAAACATAAACTTTGTGAGTGCGTGCTTTATTGTTTCACTAAGAAGAGAAAATCTTATTGCAAGATCGATGGCGTTTGCAATCTAAGGGAATGATTAATCGTTGTTCGACAGGGTGTACCGTACTTGTCGCTGCTATACAATGGTTCGAAATTAATACAAGGAATTTTCCTGAAAAGGCAATATATTACTGTCAGTGTGGTAAGTGTGATTTTAAAGAATGACTTTTCCTTCATCGAAGGCGAGAGAACTCTCCGTTCTTTACCAGTATTTCAAGAGGTGATTGATTTTTCTTCTCAAAGGAAATCTCAACTGGATTTCCGAGGACGCGAGACATGCTTAATAAGCACAACATGCGTCTTTTAAAAGAATATATGGCGTGAGGTTTGTTGCTAGGGGTTCAGAAGAATATATTTTTTTCGTTTTTTATTATGTGTGTGTGCAACGTTGGTAGCACTGACCCCGGGAGACAACGACCAAAGCATCTGTACAAACACTCCCCGCCACCGGAGCTCAGGGGATCAAGGCACTCCCTGCTGCCTGTCGTAGAGCTCATAACCAGTGGCATCCGCGTGGCAAAGTGACCTCTACAGGCGCCCTGGGCCGGGCTCGATCTTCCTCCGACCCATTGAGAATAATTGGCGAATGGCTGCGAGATGCTGTGGTTTTGTTTGCCTGATTGTCCCCCGCTTACGTGGTCGCGGGAGGCGCTGTCGAACGGTGTGGATTCCTGGCGCTGCGCGGGGGAGCGGCGGCGGCGGCGGCGGCGGAGAAGAAGGAGGAGGAGGAGGAGGAAGAGGAACTGGAGGAAGGGGAGGAGGCTTTGCCGCAGCGCCACGACACTGCTGCGCTACGGCCCTTTCCCTCTCCTTCTTTCGAGAGCTGTCTGGTTGT
>NW_028234414.1:16995278-17000278 GCF_977035675.1 Penaeus japonicus
AATTTAGAAAAAATACAAGCAGGAGGACAAACTAATTTAATAATGACTTTTAAGGATTAAAAAAGAGTGATGAACTGTTCCAGAGATGTGAGAAGAAAAACGAGTTTATAAAATAGAAAAACGAGGTTGTGCAATCGTCAATGAAGTACCTGGAACCGGCAAGATCAACCAAAGGTTATGACGTTAGTGTTTAGTCTTGTGTCTTATACTGATACTACGATATGTTTCTTGCTGCTATTTTTTGTGGCGCTCGGAGACTGCGTTTTAAATCATTAGGAGAAGAGGCTTGCTTCTATTTCTTTATAAGCATTCACAGAAAGCGATTCTGCTAGGTTATTTTTCCTTAGAAGTGGTCAGATTTAGGGAACAGAAAGGACCTTTCGTGTTTCTCTGATTTAGGTAACAGAAATCTACTACACTGGTTTCTTTTTCCCCTTATGCCGTCCTATTTAGGCAAGAGAAAACGACTCTGCGACAGAGCGAGATGCCCAGACAGAAAACGGGGTGCGGGGATGACCCAACACCCGTCCTCCTTCGTATCCTTCCCCCAGAGCCAAGCCAGCGAACGGGCTTCTCTCCCTCGCCAAACCTCAAGAGCTTGACACCGAGCTCCCTAATCGCCGACGATCAACATACCGGAGACCCGAATTAAATCATCAAACACAGGAATCAGCTGTAATCAGAGCCTCCCTCCCGGTGACCTCTCGCGCCGCTTTGACCTGTGCGGGGGCGGCCTCCTATGATTCCCATTGTGAGCCGAGGTCATAGGAGCGTGTGGTGGGCGCAGACAGTTGCTTCTGATAACCGTTTATTGGAGAGGAACACAAGGATTCGTCCCTCGTAACCGGGAGCGGCAGCTTGAGATAACGCCCTGGCCTGTTCTTTTATTTATTTTCTTGAATTCTTTTATTTCGCGCGCTTTTTATGGATTTTTTAAAATGAGGAGGGAGGATAAAACATCGAGATTCATGTGGACCGATAGCATGCTTTTTACAGAAAAGGTTCGCATTTATGTATGCCTTTTTTAGAAAATAACTCTAGAGAAATTAGAGGTGCCTCTTGTTAGCTTGCGAGTTGTAGGCATCAACATGACCTATAAACTGTCCGGTGAGACAGACAGACGGATGCTGATCGTGGGTTGGGAAGGGTTAGGCGGGGGGGGGGGTAGAGGAGTAGAGGAAGGGGGTATTGAAGTAAAGGAGGAGTAGAGTAGGGGGAAAGGGTAGACAAATAGAGGAGTACAGTAGGGGGGTGGGGGTAGTAGAGTAGATAAATGGGTAAAGAGGTAGAGGAGGAGGTAGAAGACTAGAGGAGGAATAGAGTCGGGTAGGGGAAGGGGTAGAGGAGTAATGCAAAGAGAAAGGATAGAAGAATAAAGGAGAGGAGAGTGTGGAGGGGTAGAGGAGCAGAGGAGGGGGAAAGGATAGCATAGTAGAGGCGGGGAGGGGAGGTGGAGAGGCTGTACTGTGTGATCATCAAATGAGAGACTCAAGAGAAGGGGGAGGAGGGGGGGTGTCAGGGTTATTTACAAGACGCCCCGACCTTTGCACTCCTTCGACCCAACATCCGTATCTTCGCAGCCGTGGATGATTGGCTGCCTTGCCCACCCCGTTCCCTCCGCAGACTAGGCTTGACATTTTACTTTATGGGAGATGATGGAGGGAATTCATATTCAACGACGGAATTGTATTGTTGCTTAGCGGAGATACCCGGCACCCGGACACTCTCCTTCCCTTCACTTCCCTTCCCTTCCTACACCTCTCTCGTCTTCCCTTTTCTTTCCTTCAGCCCTCCATTCTATTAATTTCCTTCTCTTCTTATTCCCTTTCCTTTTCCTTCTCTTCCCTCAGCTCTCTACTACCCCTTCTTTTCCCGTCCCTCACCCCTCTCTCTTCACCTCTTTTCTTATACTCCTCTTCCTTCACCCTTTCCTTTCTTCACTTCCTCCCCTCTCTTCCCTTTTATCACCCCTCCACTCCTCCTCTCCCCTTCCTCTTCTCTTCCCCTTCCCCTTTCCTTCCCTTCCCTTCCCTGACCCCCCTTGGCTTCAGAGATCCCTTCGCCTTATGGGTTTGTTTACCAAGTCGCCGCCCTTCTTGTTTTATCTGCCTCACCCACACTAGGGAAAACATGTTACTTCATAAGAATATTACGGCCGCTTCTCTTACTCCCGTGTCAGCTTGGGATGGAGGACATGGCGCAGGAAGCAGGAGGTGGAGGTGGTGGTGGTGGAGGTGGTGGTGGTGGTCGTGATGGTGGTGGTGGTGGTGGTGGTGGGGGTGGTGGTGGAGGAGGTGGAGGTGGTGGTGGAGGTGGTGGTGGTGGAGGTGGTGGTGGTGGTGGAGGTGGTGGAGGTGGAGGTGGTGGTGGTGGTGAAGGAGGTGGAGGTGGTGGTGGAGGAGGAGGAAGGAGAAGGAGGAGGAGGAGAAAAAGAAGAAGAAGAAGAGATAGAAGAAGAAGGAGGAGGAGGAGCACCAGCAGTAGCACTAGCAATCAGGAGGCGGGTGAAGTGGAGGGGGCGAGGGAGGGCTAATTGGGCCAAAAAGAGGAAAAAGTGGAGAGATTAAAGGAAGGAGAGACAAAGAAGGAGGATAGCAGGAGAAGGAGGCGGCTGAAGGTGGACAAAGTGGGCCACTTAGAGGGAAAAAGTGGAACGAGCAAAGTGAAATAAACGAGAGACACGAAGGATGAAGCAAAGAGGTATTTGAGGGAGAAAAAAATGGAGAAAGTGAATGAAGGAGAGAGAAGCGGAGGATATCAACAGGAGGAGATGGAGGAGGAGGGGCGAGAGAATGATGGAGGACCTGAATGGCAAGACGGCCGGTACATGTGTAGTCCCGGGGATGATAACACGCCGTTATTATTCACTTGTCGTTGTAAGATGGATGGACGGGAGGGCAGGCCGCGGCGGGGTATCACAGGCCCGGGAAGGCTAGACAGAATAGTTTATAATGGACGCTCCGAGGAACACCACAATTCTCTCTTGCATAAAGGAGTCCGTGCAAGGCTCTGAGGTGTGTTTAATGCCGGCTTGGGTGGAGTAGGTGGTCTCCTGCAGCCGATCCGGTTACGTGTCTCACGTTTTTTTTCTTCCCATGAATTATTGGTATGCATTTGCACTCGTCAAGTGACTGTCAGTCGGGTATGTAAAACAACCCGATGTTACCGGATAATTCGGGGGGTTGTGCGGCTATCTCTGAAATGGACATTCTGGAATCCAGTTGGTTGATATTCATCTGACATTCCGTCTCGGTCTTCGAGAAAGTACCCGCCCGTCCTCGCAATGATGCGATCGTGATGAAGTGACATGCACACTGTCACAGGCTGACGTGCGTGTCGCGGCCGCCACACGGGGATGCCACGCCAGGCCGTTTTAGGCTCGTCTTCTGCAAGGCATTGCTTACGGCTCGCCACGCTGGAAGTAATGCCGCGGATCGCCGATGCAAGTGCATGTGCATTGAGGAAGGAGGGGTAGGGGACGAGGAGGGCTATGGGTAGGGGAGGGGGGAGGGGGGAGGGGGGAGGAAAGAAGGAAGGCAGGACGTGGGAGGGTTGTTATCATCCAGGATTGCGCTGTGATGACGGACTCGGCAGTTACTCGGCCTCGCACGGGCGACCACCTTGTTGTGGCAGCTGATAGCATGCTCTGTCCGCCGCTATAAAAGCCTAGCGTTTGTGTTGTCTTGACCTTCACCGAATGGTGGGAACAGACGGCGCCGACAGAAAGAGAGAGAGAAAGAGAGAGAGAGAGAGAGAGAGAGAGAGAGAGAGAGAGAGAGAGAGAGAGAGAGAGAGAGAGAGAGAGAGAGAGAGAGAGAGAGAGAGAAAGAGAAGGGGGGAGAGAGATAAAGAGATAGAGGGGAAATCTAATGTAATTAGATCTTTAAGTTTCAAGTAACAGTATTATGTCTTTTCACCTGTTTCTAAAATGACTTTTCTCTTTGCAGGTAAGCCCTCGTAATGCTGAACGATGCAGGCATGTCCTTTCCACCATCGTAAGTTAAGAGACTGCGTTATGACCTTCCGTTGTCGTAATTGATGTTGATATTTTGTTGTTTTGTGTTATTACCGTTATCATTATGATTATTGGTGTTGTGAGTATTGTCATTGCCACCATAATAATGATGGTAGCAAGGACAATACTTGTTATTATTATCGTTATCGTTATCATTATCATTATTGTTATTATCATCATCATTATTATTAATGTTATCGTTATCGTTATAATTATCATTATTGTTATTATCATCATCATTATTATCGTTATTGTTATAATTATCATTATTGTTATTATCATCATTATTATCGTTATCATTATAATTATCATTATTATCATCATCATCATCATCTTCTTCTTCCTCATTATCATCATCACCATCATCAGTCATCATCAACACCACTACCATTACCACCACCATCACATTACCATCACATTACTATCACCATTACATCCTCACAAATCACTTTCTTCCTATCATTATAACTGTCATCGAAAGCATTAACAACAAGAAGGGGGAAATATTGGCACTTCAATATAACACTCACAGGAATATTGCAAATCTTGTAGGTCTCCCATTGCCCATACACATGCAATTGGCGGTTGTAAGGCTATTCATATCGACGTGGCTAACCTTCCCCCTTTACGTTGCATATATAAAATTGCAATCAAGTATTCACAAAGGGGTTTCCTATAGGTCTCACGTATATAGATTACCCCAGTGCCCCCTTCCCCCGTAAGGTGATGTGTGTTGTTGTTGTTTTTTTCTCTCTCTCCCTCTGTCTTTTTTTTTTTTTTTTTGTACCTCGTTTTACCCTTTCCGTCCTCTTTATCTTGTCTTATTACACCCTTCTCTGTCATTATGCCGTAGACACAACACACCCTTCCCCAACGCACCCTATTCGAAGGGAATTGTGCCTCGCCTCCCTTCCAACCTTCCCTCGCCCATACATAACACACCTTTCGCCCCCCCCCCCCCACCCCCCAACACGCCCTATTCGCA
>NW_028234414.1:17005278-17017778 GCF_977035675.1 Penaeus japonicus
AGGAGCGAACGCGGACTCCGACTCCCGTTTGGTTGTGGTGAAGGAGGAGGCAGGGAATAAGGGAGGGAGGCAGGGAGAAAGAAGGAGGGGAGGAGGAAGAGGAAGTTGAAAGATATAGAGAAATAGAAACACACACACACACGCACACACACACACATAAAGTGAGAGAGAGAGAGAGAGAGCAGAGAATATATAAGAGAAAGGAAAGAGTTGATGCAAGCAAAATTTATAGAGATCAGAAGAGCTGAAAAATGAAAGAAAAAAGAACGAAGAAAAGCGAGAAGAGAGGCAATGAAATACGAAAGACTAAGAAAGATGGAGAAACTAGCGAACCGCAAGAAAAGGGAGACAGCGAATTGATGAGAATCGAACATGGAAAAAGAAGTCAAGAAAATTGAGAAGGCAAAAAAAGAAAAAGAAAAAAGAAAAAAACAAAACGGCACGATGAAAATGGTATGAGGGAGACCGTCAAATAATTGAGATGATATAACACGATATCGGAGAAACTTCTCGCTTTGCATGAGGAAAAAAAGGACGATAAAAACACGGCAGAAAGAGAAAGAGAGAAAGAAAAGAAAAAAAGGTGGAAGAATAGAAGCCAGATAGAAATCTTTGCTTCACGCAGACCTCGGAGCCTTCTAAGAAATATCCAACGGAATGAAAGTAATGCAGAGAAGATAAGAAAAAAAAGGCAATCCCACAAAGTAAAATACGAACGAAGCAAGAGAGAGAAACTCAATACAATATAACCGACGTAGTGGAGGAGGAACCGCCAACAGCGTCGAGGAAAAACAGAAGACAGGCGAGATGCGCGAGTTTATGGACGTGTTTTAGGGCTGAGGGACGACATGTTTTCTGTCGCGGTGAGGTTTGTCGTCTTCACATTGTCGCCGAATAAGGCATTAAGGTGCAGTCGTACAGCCGATGGCGCGGCGGTGACACGTGGGGTTATATGTATAATAAAAATACGTGCGGCCGTATTGTTGATCGGGGACTCTCGACATCATCCTTGGGAGAGAGAGAGAGAGAGAGAGAGAGAGAGAGAGAGAGAGAGAGAGAGAGAGAGAGAGAGAGAGAGAGAGAGAGAGAGAGAGGAAGGTGTAGTAAGAGATAGCGACTTGGTGTGTGTGTGTGTGTGTGTGTGTGTGTGTGTGTGTGTGTGTGTGTGTGTGTGTGTGTTTTGTATGTCTGTCTGTCTATCTATTATTCCTGAGTGATTGACAGAACTCGATAACGCGCCGTGGCGAAGGAAGGTCAGTCATGCCTTACGTGGTCTATCAGAGAAGCAGGCGAGCAAATTGATTGCAGGAAAGTGCAAGCAAGAACTATCAGAAGGAGCTGACACGAGTCCGAATGAGAGGGATGACTCAATGAGGGTTGTTAACAATGGCATTCATTAAGATATCCGATAGTTAGATAATGATAATAATGCGTCATAGATGAGTACTGCGGAGAGTGTGAGAGTTGCTGTATATCTGCCATGTCATTGATTAACAGGCAGGTAAAATATTTAGCCATTACCGGGCGTGTCTTCAAGCAGACGGCGTTACTATCACGAGGGTATTGGCAGGCGGTGACTGATATAGTGTTTGGGCGGCGATGGAGGCAGGAGGAGTGCGGGCGCCGCGGAAGTCACTCGGGCATCGCGATGAAGAGGGCTAGCATGTTCCGCGGTGGTTGAAATAGCCTTGCATTTAGGCAATTAAACGCACGTACAAATAGTTAGGTCTTAGTTTCAGTCTCAACTTGTGGCAAGTTTGTAAAAAGATCGCCGATTTGTGGCACTGGTTATCGGAGATATTTAGACCGACAGACAGACAGACACAAAAAGAAGGCAGACACACAACCTCCGCAGTAAAGCTTGGTTAACGCGGACACCTTCGCCACCGCTCGACACGCCACCGAGAGAGCACACCGACAGATAAGGACTATGGTAGGCCGTGCGTGTTTCCCAAAAGACCAAAGATAAGGATAGCGTGGAATAGGGTAAGGGAGGGAAGCGTGGAGTGGCTTAGGTGACATATAAAAGCGTAAGTAATGTGAGGTGCCGAGATAAGACGAAGCGGTAACACGGCCGCAACAACTGATGCGGAGAGATAGCTGCTTACCTCTTGCGTCCTTACCACCATGCGACCCACACGGCTACTTGCCCCGCCTGTGTTGCCCTCTACCTGGGTTTACACACACACACACACACACACACACACACACACACACACACACACACACACACACACACACACACACATATATATATATATATAGATATATATATATATGTATATATATATATATATATATATATATATACACACACACAACCGCACACACACAAACACACAAACACACACACACACACACTCACACAACAGCGCACACACACACACCAGCACACACACACACACACCAGCACACACACACACACACACCAGCACACACACACACACACACACACACACACACACACACACCCACACACACACACACACACACACCCACACACACACACACACAACACATATATATATATATACACACACATAAAAATATATATAATATATATATATATATATATAATATATTATATAGGAGTATTATATATATATACATATAATAAATATGTATGTATGTTATTATAATATATCTTATATATATATATATATAAATAGTGATATATATATATATATGCATATATATATATCTACAGGCATATGCATATATAGATATATACAGGCATATGTATAATATATATATATATATATAATATATTATAAAAAATATATATCATATATGATATAATATATAAGTGTTTGTGTGTGTGTGAATGTGTGTGTGTTCTGAGTGTGTGTGTGTGGTGTGTGTGTGTTTGTGTGTGTTTGTGTGTGTGTGGGCGTGTGCGTGTGCGTGTGCGTGGTGTATAATATATATATATATATATAGTATATTATATATATATATAAATATATATATATAATGTATATATATATACATATATATGTATATATATAGATAGATAGATAGATAGATAGATAGATAGATAGATATAGGCAATGGGAGGTTAGAGGGGTGGGTATCGTGATTGTGTCTATTTATTCATCAGATTATTTATTTTCATAGTTATGTATGCATTATTGTGCTCCTCGCAATACCACTGCCCATTATTTTCTGTAAATAACATCTCTTTCCCTTTGCCTTCTGTTTTCTGAAATGCACGTGAGGTTCCCTTTCATCCAGCAGATCCCAATACGCGGTCATGGAGACAGTATGAACTGCCATCGGCGGGCAATTTGGGGTCGCGATGAGGCAGCAGATCTCGCCATCAGAATTAACTCCTCCAGTTGGCCGTGATAGATGCGCAAATTATACCACAATACCGCAATTTGGTTGTGATCGTCCCTCTCAACCAAAGCCCATACACAGCCTCACTTCATCTCCCCCCCCCCTATCCCGTGCCCCATCTTCCCCCACCCCATCCATTGACAGTCTGATCATTAGGCCCTTCTTCCCCGTCGGGTTCCCGAGGGCGGCGCTCTTTCCACTCCGTCTGCGTGTTCACGGGTCTTCCCACGCTGATTGGGATCTCCAGACGGACGACTCTGCGGTCCGAGGTCGTTAGCCACAGGTCGTTCTTCGGGACGATCGTGACAGGGATAAATAAGAGTGCAGGCCAGGGTGTAGGCGAGGCTCTTATCTTGGAATCCAAGGGTCACGTAATCTCTGCGCCTAACTGCTACTTCAGTGACAGAGAGATAGCTTGGCTTGGGTTTTAGGATGAACCGCACGGAGGACTCGTCTTCTGAAGTATTAGGTTGATGCGCTAGGTTTAGTGTTCTGCCCATGCAGTAGAGTTAGTGTCATGTCCATGCAGTAGAGTTAGTGTCATGTCCATCAGTAGAGTTAGTGTCATGCCCATGCAGTAGAGTTAGTGTCATGTCCATCAGTAGAGTTAGTGTCATGTCCATGCAGTAGAGTTAGTGGTCATTGTCCAAGTCAGAATAGTTAGTGTCATTGTCCATCAGTAGAGTTAGTGTCAGGTCCATGCAGTAGAGTTAGTGTCATGTCCATGCAGTAGAGTTAGGTGTTAGTCCATGCAGTAGAGTTAGTGTCATGTCCATCAGTAGCGTTAGTGACCTGCCCATGCAGTAAGTTAGTGTCAGTCCATCAGTAAGTTAGTGTCATGTCCAGCAGTAGATTTATGACATGGTCCATGCAGTAGCGTTAGTTGTCCATGTCCATCATTAAGTACAGTGTACATGTCATGCACAAGGGAAAAAATAGTTATTTGTCATTTCCATGCAGTAAGTAAGTGTTATGTTTCCAGGGCAGTGAGAGTTAGTGTCATGTTCCATGCAGTAGAGTTAGTGTCATGTCCATGCAGTAGAGTTAGTGTCATGCCCATCAGTAGAGTTAGTGTTATGGCCATGCAGTAGAGTTAGTGTTATGTCCATGCAGTAGAGTTAGTGTCATGTCCATGCAGTAGAGTTAGTGTCATGTCCATCAGTAGAGTTAGTGTCATGTCCATCAGTAGAGTTAGTGTCATGTCCATGCAGTAGAGTTAGTGTCATGTCCATGCAGTAGAGTTAGTGTTATGTCCATGCAGTAGAGTTAGTGTCATGTCCATGCAGTAGAGTTAGTGTTATGTCCATGCAGTAGAGTTAGTGTCATGTCCATGCAGTAGAGTTAGTGTCATGTCCATCAGTAGAGTTAGTGTCATGTCCATCAGTAGAGTTAGTGTCATGTCCATCCAGAAGAGTTCGTCTCATGTCCCTCAGTAGAGTTAGCGTCATGCCCATGCACTAAAGTTAGTGTCATGTCCATCAGTAGAGTTAGTGTCATGTCCATCAGTAGAGTTAGTGTCATGTCCATGCAGTAGAGTTAGTGTCATGTCCATGCAGTAGAGTTAGTGTCATGTCCATCAGTAGAGTTAGTGTCATGCCCATGCAGTAGAGTTAGTGTCATGTCCATCAGTAGAGTTAGTGTCATGTCCATGCAGTAGAGTTAGTGTCATGTCCATGCAGTAGAGTTAGTGTCATGTCCATCAGTAGAGTTAGTGTCATGCCCATGCAGTAGAGTTAGTGTCATGTCCATCAGTAGAGTTAGTGTCATGTCCATGCAGTAGAGTTAGTGTCATGTCCATGCAGTAGAGTTAGTGTCATGTCCATCAGTAGAGTTAGTGTCATGTCCATTAGGAGAGTTAGTGTCATGTCCATCAGTAGAGTTAGTGTCATGTCCATGCAGTAGAGTTAGTGTCATGTCCATGCAGTAGAGTTAGTGTCATGTCCATCAGTAGAGTTAGTGTCAAGTCCATCAGTAGAGTTAGTGTCATGTCCATGCAGTAGAGTTAGTGTCATGTCCATGCAGTAGAGTTAGTGTTATGTCCATGCAGTAGAGTTAGTGTCATGTCCATGCAGTAGAGTTAGTGTCATGTCCATCAGTAGAGTTAGTGTCATGCCCATGCAGTAGAGTTAGTGTCATGTCCATCAGTAGAGTTAGTGTCATGTCCATCAGTAGAGTTAGTGTCAGGTCCATGCAGTAGAGTTAGTGTCATGTCCATGCAGTAGAGTTAGTGTCATGTCCATCAGTAGAGTTAGTGTCATGTCCATGCAGTAGAGTTAGTGTCATGTCCATCAGTAGAGTTAGTGTCATGCCCATGCAGTAGAGTTAGTGTCATGTCCATCAGTAGAGTTAGTGTCATGTCCATGCAGTAGAGTTAGTGTCATGTCCATGCAGTAGAGTTAGTGTCATGTCCATCAGTAGAGTTAGTGTCATGTCCATGCAGTAGAGTTAGTGTCATGTCCATGCAGTAGAGTTAGTGTTATGTCCATGCAGTAGAGTTAGTGTCATGTCCATGCAGTAGAGTTAGTGTCATGTCCATCAGTAGAGTTAGTGTCATGTCCATCAGTAGAGTTAGTGTCATGTCCATCAGTAGAGTTAGTGTCATGTCCATGCAGTAGAGTTAGTGTCATGTCCATGCAGTAGAGTTAGTGTTATGTCCATGCAGTAGAGTTAGTGTCATGTCCATGCAGTAGAGTTAGTGTTTTCGAAGGGCGCGAGGAAAACTTCGCCCGCGGCGTATTTTCCTCCGGGTCGGCGGATCAGAAATCCCTCTTAAGTCGTCCTGTTTATGATGTGAGATGATGAAGTTTCCTTCGTAATGCGGTAGACTTTCCCGTCGAGTTTTCCGGATCCGCGACTTGTTCCTTGCCGGCGTGTTGCGGGGGGCAGGGGGGGCAGGGGGGAGGAGGGAGGAAGGAGGAAGGAGGAAGGTGGAAGGAGGAGAAGGAAAGAAGAAAAAAGTTTGTGTCAGTGTGTGTGTGTGTGTGTATGTGTGTGTGTGTGTGTGTGTGTGTGAGTGTGTGTGTGTGTGTGTGTATGTGTATGTGTTTGTGTTCATGCAGATATTTTTCATCTAATTTCTGTCGCTCATTCTCTTATGTTTTCTTTAGTCTTAGGTCCTGTTCTAAATGTTAACTTGCTTATCTAATCCGTGTAGTCTGGCCTTGAATCCTCGGTCATGCTCAGTCAAGGTGCATTGTAATGGGGTTGTCCTATGCGCAGAAAACGAAGTGCTTGGATGATAATATTAGGTGGTAGTGGTAGTGGTGAGGATGATGATGATGATGATGGTGTCGGTGGTGGTCGTGGCGCCTCGGTGATGGTGATAGTGATGAAGATGATGCTGGTGGTCATGATGAGAGGGGGGATGATAACGACGATGATGAGGAGTAAGAAGAAGGAGAGAGAGGAAAGGAGAGGAGACGAAGACATCAATACAAACAAGTATACAAACTACATGTGTGTGTGTGTGTGTGTGTGTGTGTGTGACTGTGTGTCTGTGTGTGTGAGTGAGTGAACATACATTCGTACATACACACAGAAACAAATAAACATATATACATATTTTTCACTACTACACACTCTGTGCTTATATATATGTATACTACGCACATGCAACGTGTGTGCCTGGAATGCAGAATATCACAGTGTATATATAACAGTGCATGTGTGCATTTTACACCCATGCATATGTATGACGGCATGGGTGTGCAGAGGCAGCCAGCAGACAACACCATAACGGAGACATCAACGCCGCCACAGCATGATCCAAGTGCAGATGGAGGCCCCTTCCGTTATGGCAGGGGATGCAGGGGACGCAGGCACGCGCAGGGGAGAGGGAAGGCAAGGGAGCCCTTCGCTCGGCTGCCAGAGGACGGTGGGGGAAAAGGAACCGCTCGGAGGGGGGCGTGGGGCATGCGTTGGCGATGGTGAATCATGGCGGTGCCGACGGAATGGGGGATGATTTGCTGATGGTGGAGTCGGGAAGGAGGGAAGATTGAGGGAAGGAGGGAAGGACGGACGGAAGGAGGAAGGAAGGAAGGGGAAAAGATAGAAAGAAGGATGAAGGTAGGGATGGAGGAAGGAAGGAAGGAAGGGGAAAGGCGGAAAGAAGAATGATAGGTAGGGGGAGGGGGAGGGAGGAAAAGGGGGGGGGGAAGGGGGAGAGGGAATGGGGAGGTTTGCAAGGGGAAAGGGAAGAGAGGAAAAAGAAGGTAACTATATCGGGAAGGTGGAAGCTGGGTGAGGGAGAAGAGATGGAAAGACAAGGTGAACCCTCTCCTTTTAGTCCGGCGTAACGCTCCTATCTAATGGTAATTGGTATCAAACAAGCGTAGCATATCCGTGCGCCGATTACCCCCACCAAGAACCGCAATTAGCAAGGGTGTTGTTCGACTACCTTCCCGGCCATTTGCTTCGAGTTCGTGTCGATACCCGATGCGGTCGCTGAAACTGCGCCGTCTCTGCCGCCTTATCGGGCCGAGCTGATTATACGCTAGCCGGCAAATCCACGTCGACTGAAGAGCTGTCGCTTGGATCCCTCGGCTCGAAGTACATGCCGTGGCCGCGTTTCCGCTCTCGATGGCTCTGTCGACTCCCTTTTATTGCGCCTTTAAGACCCCTCCCCCCACCCCAACCCCACCCCCGCCACTCGCTCCCCAATTAGCGTCCGTCCAGTGAATGCAGCTTCTACATCCTCAGAGTGGTCGTGATCAGGACTTGATCTCTGATCTAATTAGAGATTGCTGTGCATGTGCGATGAACATGCTCTAATGACACTAATGTTTCCAAAATCCATCTTTGCTGCTCTCGTCTCTACTCCAGTTTTTTCCCTGTCTTGTGCCATCCATCCTCTTCCTCTGCGTCTCATTTACATTTTTGACTGATAAGTCTCCCCTGTCTCCCCGAATTACCTCTCTTAGCCACTGTGTCCCGCCTTTCTCGGCCTCTTATCTGTTATCTGCGGTGAAGGATGGCGCGTCCCGGCCAGTTACACCTCTATTATTCTCTCTGCTTCCTATCTTGCTCGCTTTCAAATACTCTCGTTTTTTTTAATTATAGAAAGATAGATTTGTGTGTGTGTGTGTACACACACACACACACACACACACACACACACACACACACACACACACACACACACACACATATATATATATATATGTATATATATGTACATATATCTATATATATATCTTTATCTATCTATCTATCTACATATATATATATCATCTTTCTTTCCATCAAGCAGTTTATTATTCATTTTCTCCAGACCTTTTTATATTCTCTAAACACCGTTTATCTTCTCATGCAAGTATGATTTTCCAGATAAATCTATATTGAAAAGCTCTTCACCCCCTTCTCCTCCCCATATTCTTCCCTGCCACTTTCCCTTTCTCCCGCCCCGTCTTTCCTCCCTCCTTCCATTCCCTACCCCGCCCTCTCCTTTTTTTCATCCTCCATCCCATTCCCCCCCCCCCCTTTGTCTCTCTCTCTCTTACCACCTTTCTTCTTTTCCTCCCCTATCCTTCCTTCCTTCCTTTCCTCCCTTCTTCTGCTGCTCCTTCCCCTTTCACATCCTCTTTTTCCCTCTTCCCCCCCCCACGTCCTTCCCCCTCCCCATCCCCATCCCCATCCCCATCCCCATCCCCATCCCCATCCCCATCCCCATCCCCATCCCCATCCCCATCCCCATCCCCATCCCCATCCCCATCCCCATCCCCATCCCCATCCCCATCCCCATCCCCATCCCCATCCCCATCCCCATCCCCATCCCCATCCCCATCTCTATCCCCATCCCCATCCCCATCCCCATCCCCATCCCCATCCCCATCCCCATCCCCATCCCCATCCCCATCCCCATCCCCATCCCCATCCCCATCCCCATCCCCATCCCCATCCCCATCCCCATCCCCATCCCCATCCCCATCCCCATCCCCATCCCCATCCCCATCCCCATCCCCATCCCCATCCCCATCCCCATCCCCATCCCCATCCCCATCCCCATCCCCATCCCCATCCCCATCCCCATCCCCATCCCCATCCCCATCCCCATCCCCATCCCCATCCCCATCCCCATCCCCATCCCCATCCCCATCCCCATCCCCATCCCCATCCCCATCCCCATCCCCATCCCCATCCCCATCCCCATCCCCATCCCCATCCCCATCCCCATCCCCATCCCCATCCCCATCCCCATCCCCATCCCCATCCCCATCCCCATCCCCATCCCCATCCCCATCCCCATCCCCATCCCCATCCCCATCCCCATCCCCATCCCCATCCCCATCCCCATCCCCATCCCCATCCCCATCCCTATCCCCATCCCCATCCCCATCCCCATCCCCATCCCCATCCCCATCCCCATCCCCATCCCCATCCCCATCCCCATCCCCATCCCCATCCCCATCCCCATCCCCATCCCCATCCCCATCCCCATCCCCATCCCCATCCCCATCCCCATCCCCATCCCCATCCCCATCCCCATCCCCATCCCCATCCCCATCCCCATCCCCATCCCCATCCCCATCCCCATCCCCATCCCCATCCCCATCCCCATCCCCATCCCCATCCCCATCCCCATCCCCATCCCCATCCCCATCCCCATCCCCATCCCCATCCCCATCCCCATCCCCATCCACATCCCCATCCCCATCCCCATCCCCATCCCCATCCCCATCCCCATCCCCATCCCCATCCCCATCCCCATCCCCATCCCCATCCCCATCCCCATCCCCATCCCCATCCCCATCCCCATCCCCATCCCCATCCCCATCCCCATCCCCATCCCCATCCCCATCCCCATCCCCATCCCCATCCCCATCCCCATCCCCATCCCCATCCCCATCCCCATCATCAGGAGGAGAGGAAAGGGGGAGAAGGAAACGGAGGTTGAGGGAGGGGAGTAGAAGGAAGGGTAGAGGGGGATGAAAGGAGGGAGGAAAAGGATAAAGAGGAAGGAGAGGGGAATTAAGGGAGGAATTGGAGATGAAAGGAGGAGGGGAGAGAGAGGGAGTTTAGGAGGTATATAGGGAAGGAGATGGAGGGAGGAATGAGAGACGGACGGAGTTTAGATAGATAGGATGAAAGAGAGGGAGGGAGAAGGAGAGAAAGAAGGAAGGTGGAACATACAGGGAGGTAGGATGAAGAGGGAGGGAGGGAGGAGGGAGAGAAGGAAGAGGAAGCGGGAAAGGGAGGAGGTATAGCGGGAGGGCGGAGGAGGAGGAAGGAGAGAGAAGGTTGGGGAGGGGGGGGGGGGCAGAGGAAATAAATAGTAGTTTAATTCTTAGCACATGCTTACCAGCTTACCCGCCCCCCCTCCCCCGCCCCCACCCACAAAAAAGCAGGTTAATTAGATTTTGCACTGTTGAATATCAATGCGGCTGTGGATGATATCAACTTAAGCACCACTCACATGCTAATAAACCAGCCTGTTACTTGTGATTATTGGCCGGTGTCCGGTTGTGGGGGAGGGGGTCTAAGATGGGAGGGGGGGAGAGAGGGAGTAGAGGAGGAAGCATAGACGGAGGGAGGGGACGGGTCTGTGTAAATCTGAGATGCACTTTTTTTTTTCTTACTTTTACTTAATTTATTGAAAGAGATAAAGAAACTAGACTTGTTAGTTCGATTTTTTCCCTTGCTGACTAGCCAATGATACCTTGTTTTTGTTTGTGGCCATGCGGGTATCATCACTTTCTGGGTTTGTCGTTATCGGTCTCATAAATCAAGGCTCGCCAAAGAATATTTTACCTTCATCGTATTGAGAAGAAAAAAATAAGATACTCATATACATGGATTTATACGGATATGCATGCATTCATACATTTACACGCTTGAGCGGGTATGTGTGGGTGAAGTCTGTATTTTTTCTTATATTACTATTATTATTATAATTACTTTAATTATCATCATCATCATCCTCACCATCCCCATCACCATCCCCATCCCCATCCCCATCCCCATCCCCATCCCCATCCCCATCCCCATCCCCATCCCCATCCCCATCCCCATCCCCATCCCCATCCCCCATCCCCCATCATCATCATCATCAATCATCATCATTATCATCATTGCTTCCTCACCTCCCTTCTATTTTCATCATTATTATCCTTTTATTCCATCCATTCAATTTTCTTTTCTTTCCTTCCACCTTTGTTTCTTTACCCCCTACATATTTCCCCCTCGTGTTTTGATCTTTCCTTTCTATCTCTCTTTCTTTTTCACAGCCTCAAAGATCTTGACTCGGAGAGGCGTGCGTTTCGTCCCCCTCGAGTTTCGTCTTCCAATCTTTGCTACGATTCCTCCCGCCGCCATTGTTGCCGGGGCCTCATTTGCATAGGGTTCGCATTTGTCATATGCATATAGCGCTCCTTTTCCGTCCGTCTATCCCTTATCATCGGGGCGCGGGTCATTCATTTTGATTCCGGGCCGGCCGGTTTAGTCGCTCCGCGCCTCTCGCTAATGATGTATTTCCCCGCGAGGTCGATTTCTTCGTCGTGTCCGTGCTTGTGCTGGTGTTGTTGTTGTTGTTGTTGTTGTTTTTCCCTATTGAGTTGTTTTGGGTTTGTGTTGCCCTTATTGTTTTTTTGTTTGTTTGTTTTTTGTTTTTAGTATTGTTATAATTATGGTTGTTATTATTATTATTGTTTTTATCCTCATCATTATCATTGTTATCACCCTTAGCTTCCTTCTGTTTCTTCTTCTTCTCCTCTAGCTTTTCCTTTACCTCTTTTCCTTCTTCCTCCTCTTCCTTTTTTTTTCTTTCTCCTCCTCTTACCTCACCTCTACCCCTCCTTCCCTGCTCTCTTCCTCCTCTTTCTTATTTTCCTCCTCCCTCCCTCCCTTCCCCCTCTTTGACTTCCTCCCTCCCACCCTCTGACCCTCCCTTCCCTCTCCTTGACTTCCTCCCTCCCTCCCTCCATCGCTCCGTTCATTTCTCCATCTCCTCTTTTTCTATTCTTCCCTTCCTCCATTCTTCATCTCTCTCTCTCCAGCTCTCTATCTCCCCTTCCTCTTTCTCCCTCCCTCTCTTCCTTGCTCTCTCTCTCTATCCCCTCTCCCCCCTCCCGCTTTCCCTTCCCTCTTCTCTTTCTTTCTTCCCCTCCTCCTCTCTCTTTCTCTCCTTTTCCTTCATCTCTTCCTCTCTACCTTCCTTCCCCCTCTCT
>NW_028234414.1:17027778-17037778 GCF_977035675.1 Penaeus japonicus
CAAATCCCGACCGGTCGCAGGTCATTAAACGTCGCGCCGGGAATGTACCGCAAAGAGTCGACACTTAGCGCTGCGGACGGATCGCGCGGCGGGGACTTGTCAATCAGGATCACGCACAGCCCTATGCCCACCACGAGAGGAGAGGCCCCGGCCCACGTGCGCGCGCGCCAGCACCGTGACGGACCTCACACTCGACACGCCCCGTCACTCACATCATCGGCGCTAAATACACACGCGTCGCATTCCCGGATGTCCTGCGTGCCCTGAGATTTCATGCGTTAAACACGTCCGTATGCGCACACGTGCCTCGTCACACATGCGTTCCATGTACTTACAGGCAGACATGTGTCACTTCCATTCATGCTTTACACTGTTATATGTGCTCGTAGAGTATACGAATGTGTGGGATCATCATATTAACAAGCGTATTTGTTTTCGCACGCACGCATGCATTCACACCTCCATGATTTCACACACACACACACACACACACACACACACACACACACACACACACACACACACACACACACACACACACACACACACACACACATGCACATACATATGCACATACACACAAGCACACAAGTCCCCACTCCCCAAACACATTCAAACAAATACACAAACGTAACACACTCAAATAAATACACAAACGTACCCTACACACACACAAACTACAGCCCCCCCCCCTCCCCCATACCCGCAAGCACATACTCGTAACACAAAAACACACTCTCACTAAATCACAGCGTTTACAATCACTGGGACGCAGGGAAGGTCTGTGTTTGCAAAAGAATTTGTGACTGAGCGCTCGGACAAAGTGCATATTTTCCCTATTTTATCAAATCATTATCTGCATACCTGCCTGTTGTAGCGGCGTGAAAAGGGAAACACCTGAGCATGCTTTTACATACAAATTTAGCAGTGGAGGAGGTTAAGGTTTGTTGTTGACGTGAGAAGAGTGAGGGAATTGGAGTGGCAGGGAGAGGGAGAGAAGGGGAGAGGTTATGTACAGAGAGAGAGACAGACAGACAGATAGATAGATAGACAGACAGAGAGACAGAGAATGGGTAGGAGAAAGAAAGATAGATAGGTAGTGCTATATATAGAGAGAGAGAGAAAGAGAAAGAGGGGGGAAGAAAGAAATAGATACTGATATATATATATATATATATATATATATATATATATATATATATATATATATAGATATATATATATATATATAATATATTATATATATATAGAGAGAGAGAGAGAGAGAGAGAGAGAGAGAGAGAGAGAGAGAGAGAGAGAGAGAGAGAGAGAGAGAGAGAGAGAGAGAGAGAGAGAACCATATAAACAGAAAAAAACAAGAGAAGGAACGGGATAAGGAGAGTGAGAAAAAAAGAGAAGAGGGAGAGCGGAAGAGGAGGCAAAAGGGGGGAGACAGACAGAGAGAAAGAGTGACAGAGAGAGATGTACACAGCTATCAAGCGTTTCGGAACTTTTATCATCTAGAGGGGTTTGTGCTGCGCCGCGAGTCATGCTGAATACTAAGCAGCTTCTGTAATACATGAGCTTTATGCATGAGCTCTAAGGGCCAGACTGAATGTCTTCAAGAATGGGGGAATGGCGGACGCGTAGTAGTATCAGAAATGTCGAGATTCTTCCGTTGTGAACCAGGTGTGAGTGGCATCTCTCACTCTCTCTATCTGTCTGTCTGTCTCTCTCTCTCTCTCTCTCTCTCTCTCTCTCTCACACACACACACACACACACACACACACACACACACACACACACACACACACACACACACACACACACACACACACACACACACACACACACACATACATACACACACACGCACAAACACACGCGCACACACACACACACACACACACACACACACACACACACACACACACACACACACACACACACACACACACACACACACACACACACACACACACACACACTCACTTCCTCACTCTCACTCAATGATTCGTTTAAACTAGTCTCAAAGACCTTTTTTTTTTCTTTTTTTTTGCGCCGGGCGTTGTAATTTTGCGCGCACGGACCACGTAAGGCTTCCCTATGGTTAGTCAGGATAAGCAAGTGAGCCTTTGGTGGAAAGGTTGCGTGTAGCATAGTGGTTGATTTACTGCTACTACGTGCAATCACAAACGAGGTGAGTTGTGTTTTTATCTTTCGGTGTTTTTTTTTGTGTGTAGGGGGGGGGGGTGAGGGAGAGGGACACACACATACACATAATCAGTCACGCAAAAAGAGACGAGGGAAAGGAACAGATAAGTTTGAGTAGACCGAGGAAATAGTCTATGAATGGAGGGGCAAGTTACAGTATGAAATGAAAAGAATATCAAACAAATGAAACGAAAGCTGTGTACGAGTGAAATAAAACATAGCAAAGAATAAAGAAAAAATAAAAGCATAGTAAGAGCGAAGGGAGCGAGACAGAAGAGGCGTTAGATCGGGAAGGCGTTAGATCCGAAATGATTGATAAGTACAGACGCCGGCATCGAGCGGAGGTTCAAGGAGTGATGTTGGCCCGTCCCTTCCCCCTGTAGGATCTACCTGTACGACCTGCCTCGCGTAATGGTCGTCATATATTTCGCACGACTTTTACGCGCGGTTTTACCTCGGGCGCATCAAAAGCCGCTGCTTCTCCCTCGCTGGGGATATTCCTTCGGCGGGCAAGAAAGTGCCAAGGGTATGGAGGCGGTTACAGAGGGAAATAATTTGCGGTGACACTTAAAAGGATCATTTGTCAGCTTTACGGGGCATCGTGTGACCGTCTCATTTGCGAGGAACGAGCTGTGAGTTTGCGAGTGGCGAGTGACTTGTTTACCTGTTCGTCAGTTGCGGACCTGAGAGGGGAGGGGGGGGGCGTTCGGAAATCGCTTGACGCGCTCGTAAAAGTTGGGACCGGTGGGTGGCAGGCGAAGGAATTCCTGTTGTGTGTGAAGCCCGCGGACGACGTCGGGTTCGACGCTTTTGGCAATTTAAAATGCGCGGCGAGTTTGTCATGATGACTAAGAAGGCGTCAGCGGTGACGTGACAGTCTTCGCTCTCCCGCATGGATGACTTCAACAAACATGCACGCATACTCACACGCATAGACTCTTGCCCCCCCCCCTCTCTCACTCTCTCTCTCTTTCCCTCTCTCTCTCCCTCTCCCTCTCTCCCTCTCTCTCTCTCTCTCTCTCTCACTTCTCCTCCATCTCTCATCTCTCTCTCATCCTCGCTCTCTCTCTCTCTCTATCTCTCTATCTATCTATCTATATATCTCTCTCTGTATACACACACACACACACACACACACACACACACATATATATATATATATATTATATATATTATATCTATATATATATATACATATACATATACATACATACATATACATATACATATATATACATATATATACATATATATATATATATATACATATACATATACATATACATATACATACATACATATACATATATATATATTTAAATATACATATACATATACATATACATATACATACATACGTATATATATGTGTGTGTGTGCGCGCGCGTGTGCATGTGCGTGCGTGCGTGCGTGTATATTGATCTATGTATTTACCTCTCCCACCCTACTTCCACCAGAAAATTCTCCAATCGAATTCTTCTCCCATCCCAACCCAAACTTTCCTGCCATCCCCATTCCACACTCCCCCATTCTACACAACCGCCCCCTCACGCCTCACTCGTCCTCCTCCTCAGACCTCCGAAGTCTCTTTAGCCCCTCTCCCCCTTCCCCCTGCCCCTCCCCCCTTCCATTCTCCCAAAAGCCGGACCTCGCAAGGACGACAAATACGTGGTAAGGTAACACGAAACCACAAAGGTGACATCACTTCAGCCTCCCTGGCCGTGGTAATTGCTGTGTAAATACGAGTAGGTGCCCTCCCTTGCCCTTATGCCATTCCTTCGCCTCTTCTTTCCTCTCGTCCTCTCATTTTTTCTCTCTCTTCTCTTGTTTTTTTTTTCCGTTCTGGCTTTGAGTACCTTTTTTTAAATCTTTGTTTATGTTACTGGCATTACCCGATCCTTCTCTCGCATCGTCTAAGCAAGCCAAGTTAAAACATTCGCAATGGTTACCTTTATAGGGCCACCCTCCTACTGCCATCTGCCATCTTTTTCTATCTATCTGTCTGTTCACTTCTGCTCCCAACCCCTCTTTTCTCCTCTTCCAAAATACAACAAAGAGATACTTTAAATTAGTCATGATACCAGCCAGATAAAGTAAAACATTAATAGGACGTTAACTCAAGGCTTAAAGATCAAGATGTCTTTAGGCTATGTGCCAACTGTGTCTTAAAATACTAAAGGAATTCTCTGTCCGTAGACCCTTTCCTTCTTGGATGGACACACACCCCAGATCTATAGTACCTGGGGTGTCTTTAACGTCCTATCAATTCCCTAGATGCTATATCGACTCCCCCCCCCCCTCTCTCTCTACCCGCCCGCCTCGCCCCTACCTATAAGGTTTCTGGACGCAGGAACTCACGCTACGTTTTCTATTGCCTCTTCTCTCTCTCTCTCTCTCTCTCTCTCTCTCTCTCTCTCTCTCTCTCTCTCTCTCTCTCTCTCTCTCTCTCTCTCTCTCTCTCTCTCTCTCTCTCTCTTTCTCTCTCTCTCTCTCAACCACGCAATTATATTTAGTGAATGTGCATATGAGACTGTTGACTCTCCGTCTGCTGAGATTTTATATGTGTGTGAAGATCATATATGATACAACATAATATTTTTCTTGACATTATGACTGATTTTGTCCTCCAGGTCCATGATCGTATTTTGCTGACATATATGAACGTAATATGTATGTAATAATCTGATCCCAGGGGCGGGCGTATCATGGTGAGGATGAGAATTTATCTTGTTATATCGCTCTCCTGATATGTAAACACTTGACTCTCTGTGCTTGTAATTTCTCCGCCTCTTGTATAGTTGTAACTTTTCGTAAAAGATAAGGGAGCCCAAAGAGGGTGAGGATAACTTATGTTACCTATTTGAGATGTAAGTAACCACTTGTCTCAGTAGTAAAAGTTAAAGATCTCTCTCTCTCTCTCTCTCTCTCTCTCTCTCTCTCTCTCTCTCTCTCTCTCTCTCTCTCTCTCTCTCTTCCCTCTCTCTCCCTCTCTCTCTCTCTCTCTCTCTCTCTCTCTCTCTCTCTCTCTCTCTCTCTCTCTCTCTCTCTCTCTCTCTCTCTCTCTCTCTCTCTCTCTCTCTCTCTCTCTCGGCTCTATCCTCCCTCCAATCTCAAGATAATAAATACATGTTTATATCCGATTCAAGGTTCAGTTTCATAAAGTTTCGAGCACATGTCAAAAATGGCCCTCCTTACCTATCCCGCAATAAACCGAAGGTGTAGCAGCGTAGTATATCTCGCAAGTATACCCGGCCTCCCTCCCGGTCCTGCCCAGTCCTCCCGGCTAAACTTTAACGAAGTCCCGGTCCCAAGTTAACCGTCCGCCTTCTTCTTCCATCACCGGAGAGCGCAGCCGTATTTTCCCCCGCGCCCCATATGAATTGGGACAGTTTGGATCATAGATTCTCTTTATTGCTCCGTAAAGCACAAGAAAGCAACGTAGATTCCAATAAATGTTTGTAGGGGCAATAATTCTGGGTGTTGCGGGCGGTGCAGCAGACTGTGGTGCAGCGGGTTTCCGCCGCCGCCATCGCCTCGCCATAAACACAATAGGGAAAGGGCGGCCGCAGTCCCCTTCATTCTGTCTCGCCCGCAGCTAAATTTACATTATTATTTTACGGTGGTATTTTTTCTAAAATCTTATTCTCTACTGTATGTGATATTCTGTTTGGTTTTGTCTCTATATCCTTCGTTTTATGTTATTGCCCTCCCCCCCCCCTCCCCTCTTCAATTGGATTAAACTTCAAGCATTTCGAAGAAAACTTTGTGGTGAATTAATTTTGTCAGTTTAGCGTGTGCTTGGTGTGTCTGTCGTCTCGTCCGGGGAGGGCGTCAAGGCTGTGGCACTGCCGATTTTTCTGCTTGCAGGCAATAACATCCTTCACCTTCGTGGAAATCGTTCGTTCATAGGTATTTTAAGGAATATTGCTCTGTGGAAGCAATGAGAACGCATTCGTGCCGTGTTGAAAATGGCTGTTATTTTTTTCCTAAAATGCCTCTCTCCCTCTCCCTCTCTCTCTCTCTCTCTCTCTCTCTCTCTCTCTCTCTCTCTCTCTCTCTCTCTCTCTCTCTCTCTCTCTCTCTCTCTCTCTCTCTCTCTCTCCTCTCTTGCTCTCTCTCTCTCTCTCTCTCTCTTGCTCTCTCTCTCTCTCTCTCTCTCTCTTGCTCTCTCTCTCTCTCTCTCTCTCTCTCTCTCTCTCTCTCTCTCTCTCTCTCTCTCTCTCTCTCTCTCTCTCTCTCTCTCTCTCTCTCTCTATGCGACAAATCTGCGACTTATTGACGACATTGTTGTCATAAATTCAGGCTGATCAAGTTGTCTGGCCTAGTCGTAGTAACATTTGCGAATTACTAAAGAAGTAAAAAAAGAGAAGGAAGGAAAGCAGAGGAAACAGAGAAAGTGTGAGGGGTAGGGGGGAGGGGGAGATAACCATAGAGCTCGCATCTTAAAAACTTCCGCAGCGGAGGATGTCCTGGATTGGCACTGGTCAGATACAGGTCAGCTGATACAGGTCAGCGGTCGCAGGTCTGAAATTGCAGGTTTGTGCAGAGAGAAATGCTGATAGTGATACTTGTTCTGGTGACTTCTTACATTTAGGCATGTTGATAAAAAAGAAAAGAAAAAAAACGAAGTCAGGGAAGTCACACTGAAGGAAAGATAGGATAATATAAATGAACAATAATATAAAGATATCATCCACACACATACACACACACACACACACACACACACACACACACACACACACACACACACACACACACACACACACACACACACACACACACACACACACACAGAAAATAAGAGAGGAAAAAAAGAGAGGCTCTGTAGGTATGAAAGGTTGTCTTGTTCTTTGAAACTTGATAAGGTCACCTTGCGGGACGAGAAGATACAAAAAGACTTAATAGGTCAGTGAAAAAAATATAAGTATAAAAAAAGTAGATGAGAGAGAGATCCCGAAGATGAAGTTGAGATGAAAGATCGTCTGAATGACCTTTTCCAGTAAGTTACAAGAAACGGAATCCAAAGGAATCATTCTTATTTATAAATGGGATTAACAAAAAAAAAAAAAAAAAAAAAAAAAAAAGCATAGTGACGCGGTAAATTGTGTTTATAGTAGGACTAAATATCTTATCAAAACAGTTTTATTTCCTGATGAGCAACTTGTTCTGATTCGAAACGTCACGATTTATTGTAATTTGTTTTGTTATGCATGCGATTTAATTTTGCCTACGTGGTGAAAAAAAAAGCAAATTCGGATTTTTCCTCCAGTTAATGTTTTTCGTGGCGTCTCATCAATAGAAAATGGAGACAATTTGACTTTTATAGACCAACTAAGACCAGCTTCACTTAATGCACTGAAGTTAATCTTGTGAAATATCCCATCCGATCAGTGAGAAAGTATCCTTTCCGAATTAACTCTCCTTAAAGAAATGAAATAGATATTGCACCGGATGCGGATAATGCAGGTTTTATGTTCCAGCTTCTATTCAGTCCGGTGTGGTGCGAGGTCATGGGGTACATGGGGTCAGCAATAAGCGCAATAGAGCTATAATGCGATTCCAGCATTATTTGGCCGATGATTTTCTTTTCATTTTTCATGATCATGTGCTGTAAAGGAGGCTAAGAAGAAGGGTGGGTCGGACGGTCGGAGGGGGAGAGGGGATGAGGGGGGAGGGAGAGGGAGAAGGAGGGAGGGAGCGAGAGAAAGAGTGAGTATGTGTGTGTGTGAAAGCATTCAACTCGAACAGCAAGGCGGGGCCCACCTGCCTCCTTTGTCAACAGACTAAAAGTCAACAGGAAACATGGGAAGTGAAGATGGGGATACTAATGTTGAAGTTAATCACCCATGACCCCTACGACCTGTCGTGCTGGAGTAGGGGCGTGGCCAGCCGTCGCCAATCACGACCTGCACACTCCCCCCGATCACGAGCCGTGGGCGGTGGTGTGAGGCTGAGGCTGGGCTGACCGAAGGGGGAGATCGCGCTCGACCCTTGGACCGGGAACTGGCACAAGAACCTCCCCTTCGGTACCGTATGTGTGTCGGCCACTCCTCTGGACATGATCTGTTCCCCCGCAATGCTTGTGCTGACGTGTCTACACATGCCTGTTGGATCCATGCCTAATTTATATGTACCGGGACTGGCTATAGAGAGGGATAGTGTCTACACATTCTCGTTGGACCCATGCCTAATTCCCCCCCCCCCCCGCATGGGTTGCTTTCCATCCCTTTTCTATATAACGGGTCTGAACATCCCTTGGAAGCTGAAGGATAATGCCCTTTTATATGTTCCAGGACTGAACGTAGATAGGGATAGGGAGGATGAAAGGACGGAAGGTCGGAGGGAGGGAGGGGCAAAGGGATGAGGAGGGTCGAAAGAAGGGAGACGGAAGGAAAAGAGGGTTTGAGGGATGGAGGGGAGGAGGAGAGGAGTGGAGCGGAGGGTGAGAGATAGGGAGGGTTGGAGGGAGGGAGGGAAGGAAGAAGGAAGGGTTGGACGGATGGAGGGAGGAAGGGAGAGAAGGGGGGAGCGAAGGAGGGAGGGAGGAAGGAAGAGAAGGAGGGAGGGAGATAGGGAAAGAAGGAGGTAGGTAGAGAAGGTGGGTGAGAGAGAGGGTGGGTGAGACAGACAGACAGAGAGAGAGAGAGAGAGAGAGAGAGAGAGAGAGAGAGAGAGAGAGAGAGAGAGAGAGAGAGAGAGAGAGAAAGAAAGAAAGAAAGAAAGAAGAGAAAGAGAGAGAGGGGGGTGCAGCGCACTTATGGCCATATGAATGGGGATTTACATGTACCTTTTGCAAAAGTCCGTCTCACTAGAATGTCCTGTGATGTTAACAACTCAAAGATGGAAGAAATGCCGTAAACCGCAAGAGGAGGACTTCACATTGTCTCCTACCGACCCTTGCTAGCCCCCCCCCCCCTCCTGGCCCTACCGCACCTTATCAACCCAATTTATGCTTATCTATCGTGTATGATATCCATGACAAAACACGCTAGCGAGAATGATAAGGGGGTGAAAGTAGTTGTAATAAGGAGGATTAATTAAACCATGGCAGGACTAATGATAATGACACTAATTGCGATGTAAGTAATGCTGATGAGTCTCGTGGTGACTGTATTACTGATAATGATAATAATAAAATTATGGTGATGATGATTTTAGTTGTGATGATATGGATGTGGATGATGGTAGTAATAATGGCAATAAACAGAAAAAAAGAGATGAAAAATGAAGTAAAAAATAAAAATAAGAAGAGGAATAAAAAGAAACGAATGGATGAAGAAGAGAAAGGAAACCATATACCCACACATCGTAAATGATTTAATTAGACCCTGGAGTCTAATAAGGGGGTAGGGGGAATAAAGTTAATATCAAGAAGGTGTTGACGAGCGGCGACGCGTGTGGGTATAAAGAACGGCGGCTGCAGGCGGGCATTTGCATAAAGATAAAGGCCGACTTGTCTGGTAAAGGAGGGCCCGGCACGTCAGCGGGGCGAGAGCTAACCACAGGGAGAGCAGCCGGAAGAGTGTCGGGGATGAGGTAATTGCTCTGCTACCTCTGAAGGGAAAGGGGGGGGGGGCGATGGCGTTTAGGGGGAGGAGGAAGATCGAGGCGGGGAACAGAGGGAGAGAGAGATTTCTTCCGCTCTCTCTCTCTCGCTCGCTCGCTCTCTCTCTCTCTCTCTCTCTCTCTCTCTCTCTCTCTCTCTCTCTCTCTCTCTCTCTCTCTCTCTCTCTCTCTCTCTCTCTCTCTCTCCTTTCCTCCCTTTCTTCCTCTCCCCATTTTCGAGGTATATCAAGCCCGTGA
>NW_028234414.1:17045278-17047778 GCF_977035675.1 Penaeus japonicus
ATGCAGGGGCCGCCTTTGTAGATCCACTGGAACACCTTTGCCAGCGCCACTCTCCCTTTGTTCCCGCCAGCCAAGTGCGACAGTAATGTGTTCAGAAGTTCCCTCTTGGGAATCTGTCCGGTGGCCGAGGCTGGGTTTCCGGACGAGGAAACTGCCGGTCGTATTGACAACATGGCTGAGAGGAGGCGCGTCGCGGGATGTTCTAGTGCCCGGGCACTCTTCAAGGTCCGCCACTCCCACACAGAAAAAAATCCCGAGTAACAATTTCTGGTTTGAGATTCCTATATGGATTCTTCGCGCGGAGATTCCTTTCTTCTTGAATTGCTCTTTCTTTTTTTCTTACTCTGAGGAAGGGAAACGAAAGGCACATTACTGTGTACACTCACGAACAAGCACGCACGCAATACTTATGTACGGGAATGTGTGTGTGTGTGTGTGTGTGTGTGTGTGTGTGTGTGTGTGTGTGTGTGTGTGTGTGTGTGTGTGTGTGTGTGTGTGTGTGTGTGTGTGTGTGTGTGTGTGTGTGTGTGTGCGCACGCGCAATATGTATATGTATATATATGTATATATATATGTATGTGTGTGTATGTATATATATATATATATATATATATATATATATATATATGTATATATATATATATGTATATATATATATATATACATACATATATATATATATATATATATATATATATATATATATATATCACACACACACACACACACACACACACACACACACACACACACACACACACACACACACACACACACACACACACACACACACATGTATAGATACATAGCTTTGTAAATGTAAATGTAAATTTGTTTCGATGTTTAGCTTCAGTCTTGTTCGAGCTTTGGGATTAGGGTGTGGAGGGGGGCAGTTCTACATGCTTAAAATAGAACCTCATATCTAAAGAACTGAAACTACTGATCACCGTATTTAATGTCTTACTATCAAGCAGGATCGCATTCCTTGCTGACGCATTCTCTATCACCACACGACCACCCTTAAATTGCCGTACAAAAATAACTCTTTGTAAGGAAAATTAACGCCGACAATTAACGATGATAAGCATAACAGAATCCATCGTTATCACCAATAACACTGTACTTTTAAGAGATCACTGATATGCCGCTGTGAATTCACTCACTCACTCTTGCGCAGACACGAATGAATTCTTGCAATAGAAAACGAGAATTCCCGAGGTATGCATGGGTCTCACTTCATTTTCTTTATATATTCAACACTAATTCACTTACTGTGCTTTTAGGTAGCGGTTCTCTAGTTTTACACACAATGAGACGTTCACGGTAGAGGCAGGGGATGGTGTGCTCTTCTATACTATCACATTTGTTACCCAGCTGTTCAACACTTTCATACTGTACATGCACTGGGAGTTGAACTGAGCAGACGGGAAAAAAGTTACATCATCTTACATCATAAAGTTTCCAAAGGTCGTCAGAGTCTTCAGAGCCAACTATAACATCAGCAGGTCAGATTTGTGTTACTGATGGTAAATTTATCAACATCTTCGTTAGTTCTCGTGTATTTAGTGAAAATGCGAAAGCGACTTCTCTTTTTAAAAAGGAGGAGAGGAAACTTCAAACAGCAAATAAAGCCAAAGTGGCAACTCCTCTCGCCATTTCCGCAAGTCGCTTAACCGACACGTGTTGAACTGACCAATACACCCTTTTGGATACATGGTCGAGATGCATCGGTCCAAGAACACATTCCCAGCCACAATGAGTATGTTGCACGAGGCTCAGATACACTCTTCTAGTACGTGAGAGTCGGTATATTGGCCTAAAGTCACCAGAAAGTACATATGTTTAGGCTTGACTTCATAGAATTACGAACACATGTGTACAGGCGTCGTATATAACTTTATTCTATGTGTGAGTCCGGGTACAGCTCCCCATCTACATGTGTGGTGTCTTCAGATTGTAAGTAAACAAAGCTATTCCGCACTCGAGACCGTGCCGTATCTTTCGTAAATATACAGTTTTAATGCGTCCTGTCTTTTTTGTTTATATTTGTTTCGTCTGCGGCTGTCACTGCATCATGTTGTTACTGGATTATACAGCAGTTTTCAGAATTAAATGCATATTTTCTCCCCGGAAGCACAAAGTTTCGGAGCGAGATTTATTTTTTAGCCAGACTCTGATGTCACTTTGACAGGTTCTCCCGCGGCGACACAGCCTCGCGTCATGATGGATGGGGATATTTTCATACACTTTTACCAGAGATTTAGAACTCCTTGGGGATCTCTTCATCTCTCCTCCGCCCTCCCTCTTCCCTCTCCCCGCTTCCCCCTCCCTTCTCCCTCACCTCCCCGTCTCTTCCCCCGTAGCTCCCCCTCCCCTCCTCCATCCCGTGAACACTCAAGGGGTTCTGGAGCCATTAATCTGTTTTGTTGATGATGTTATCGCGTATTTACCGGCACATGATCCAAAGGAGGGGGATGTCCGAGGGGGTGAGGGGAGGGGA
>NW_028234414.1:17055278-17060278 GCF_977035675.1 Penaeus japonicus
TGGTTTGCTTTGATAGTGACAATAACTCATTGGTTTGCTGTAACAATAGCACTATGCTTTCCTGTAATGGCGGTTTGTTGTACTAGTGACACGATGATTTCCCGTAACAGTAACACGATAAATTACTGTAATGATAACATGATGATTTGCTTTAACAATGAGAATACTTTCCTGGTGATTTACTGATGTGATTACTGATGTTAACAACAATTTGCTGTAACAAGAACTCGGTTAATATGAAAGGATCAAATAGCGATATATATATATATATATATATATATATATATATATATATATATATATATATATATATATATATATATATATATGTATATATATACACACACACACATACACACACACACATAGACCCTGGGTACACGCGCCGACCCCCAAGAAGCCGTAGATGCACCGAGACGATGCAATAAACATCAACCATGGTAGAGCTACATTAGTTCAGCGTGTTTCTACCCGCAATCACTCTTCGCTTTTATGTTTATGCCGGAGTTGATTGCACATGTAGGTTATGCGCTGGGTAACATGATTAATTAATTCTGGAGATGCGATATCAAGTCACTCAGACAATGCAGCGATGAAAGACGGGACTGGTGATCACGTTCGCTTCGGTAATATCGAGTGATCACCACACGTTTCAGTGGAGGGACTGATAATGCTAATAGCGAAGGTGTATGTGTCTCCCAACTCCCCTTTCTCTCTCTCTCTCTCTCTCTCTCTCTCTCTCTCTCTCTCTCTCTCTCTCTCTCTCTCTCTCTCTCTCTCTCTCTCTCTCTCTCTCTCTCTCTCTCTCTCTCTCTCTCTCTCTCTCTCTCTCTCTCTCTCTCTCTCTCTCTCTCTCTCTCTCTCTCTCTCTCCCCCCCTCTCTCTCTCTCTCTCTCTCTCTCTCTCTCTCTCTCTCTCTCTCTCTCTCTTTGAATCTGTCTCCTCTTCCTCTCCATATTCTTATTCTTCTCTCCTACTCCCTCTCTCCCCTCTTTTATCATCCATAGGGGCATATAACAAATAGATAAGGGAGTCATTCCATCGTGCTGTTAGGAATGCACGGCTCTTGGTATTAGGAAACCTTTTGCATACAGGTCATTCGGTACGTAATCATGTACGCGTGTGTCTGTGTGTGTAGAGAGAGAGAGAGAGAGAGGGGGGGGGGGAGGCAGATAGATATAGGGAGAGAGAGAGAGAGAGAGTGTGTGTGTGTGTGTGTGAAGAAAGAGAAAGGATGTGGGAGGAGAAGTACTGCAAATATTAAATGATCAGAGAATCTATGAAGTAAGTGATACAAATAAAACAAAAAGTGGATCTTGAGTAAAACATATGTTTTCCTCCAATACGATATGGGTGTGTGATTACGCATTTAGAAAGTATGTAATGAAAGAAAAAAAGACCAGTGAAAGTCGCCACCTTCTCTTGACTCCTATGGACAAGGACTTTCGACAGCGGAAAGGAAATCTACTTCACCCATTGCTGTTGTTCAATCTGCAATTTCAGTGTTTTGGCTTTGTGACAAATTCTCTCGTACAGATCTACGTCTTTGTGAGATATTGGAGAAGGTATTGTTTTTGGTAAATCTTTAAACTAGTAGAAAAAAGTCAACATGTTATTAAGTAATCTCTTGATATCCGAAGTGATAATGCGATTCTTGCACGTTCCTATTCCATTTAGAATAATGAAATGTGTGGTTGGCTATTGAAAGTGTTAATGGAATATCCATATATAAATTATTAACGATTAGTAAACGTGGGACAGACTAGCAGAGTAACTGCACAACGTAAATTTACCTCCCATATAGAAACTGCTAGATGAAGCAGAGCGGCAAAGTGGATAGGCAAGGCGACCAGACAGGGCGTACACTGAGCCATTGTGTATAGGGGCTGAGGGTGGAGTGTTAGACAGGGTGATCACTCACCTTCAGAGAGTGTCTGCTTCAGTTTCCCAGACCCGCCCGGGGCCGCCCTCCCCTGCTCTGCCTCGCCCCGGCATTGGTAAGCCGGGATAGGGAGAAAGGATACCGGGACGCCCAAGAGTGGAGGGGAGTGTGTATATGACCTTGCACTTTTTCCCTTAGCGTGCACAGGATCCAGCTTGAAACAAGACCGACTTAAGTGCCAAAATATACAGAGCCAATCTTGGTCTGCCGCGCGGCCGCAGTCTGCGCCCGGCCGACTGGGCGCGTGGCTCGTGGTCAAGTTACATGCGACAAGAGGTGTGAGCTTGGTCGTGTGCTGTGTCGAGCAATAGGAATCTACGCGAGATGTCCTAATCGTTTCCCTAGACAGGCTTTAAACTCCATGTACTGGAATCGCTAAAACATTAATAGTAACGGGCACTCCTGAATCATTCCCCTACCTATTGCAACACTGGTTTTATCCTGCGTTTTCTCAAGAGGCGAAAGTGAGGCAGGAAGTATAGGATGGCGGCGACGCACTTTTTCCCGCGGAACGCCCGTTGGGAGCAGCGTTAATGTAGTTGGTAAACTCTGAGTTTTGTAGCTGAACTGCGTGTGTCTCCGAGGGTCCAAAGTCGCACTGCCGTCCGGACCTCGTTATTGCAAGTTATTCTGTGGCATCGTTTCCTTCCGTATATTCCTTTAGGCGTGTTTGTTTGCGATGTTGAATGCGAAGAACTAAGTAGATGAACCCAAAGTTTGATTATATATCCTTAAACTGAGATGCTATTTTTACTCTTCATGATATTGTCTTCGCCGCTTGTTTGAAGATTCATAGCTGTATTCTTTTAGCTTCTGCGAGAAACACGTTCCAGAAATCTGAGAGAATCTGAGAATTATTACTCGTATGTTTCAGGCTATGTTACAGTCATGCAATATTTCAAAAATCTCTTTGGGGAGTATTTCAGGATTTCTTATATCCTTAAAAGCCATATCCTGCGATTTGCCAAGAATTGCAGGTCAAATCGTATTGTCCTGTTAAAAAAAGAATCGGCCGTATATTATCCTCATCGGATTTTATTTGCGTCATTGACAGACTCGTCCATTCTTTGCCTTCTGTTTTCCACCACACACGTTCGAGAGTCGAAAAGAACGGTAGTTGGAGAGTGATTATTTACAGAGGAACTGCCAGGCGCGACCCGTTACAGCCGGGGTGAAAATAGCGCAAGACTGTACGTCAGTGATAACATTTCCCAAGTCCAACGCGGTGGAAAACACAACGAGGTTTGCACCGTCGAAAAATGATTAATTTTTTTTTTACATCGGGGATGTGAGACCAACTTCGAAAAGTGCCGACAGGAAAATTGGTATTTCTGGGTCTACGATAGCTCACTCAGGCGAGTAAAAGAGGATTTTTTTTTCTATCGTAGTTTCGAGAAAATCTGCTTTGCTTAAAAGTCATATGAAGGATGGGAAGTGTTTTTTTTCTTGGTTGTTTCTCTCAAGGGTATATATTTAAGGGTCACCTTCTGTTGATCCGTTTATTTATACTCTTTAAATTGATTACTTTTATCTAATTTATTTTTACTTCTAGAAGGATCGCTTCAATTTCATTATAAACGTCATACAGCTCGAAATTCTTGTATCACAATAAAGACATTCATAACTCCAGTCACGTGTGGAATAATAAGTAAAATAGATAGATAGAGATTAAAATTTAAAAAAGATCAAAGATGGATCAACAAGGCTATTTATTATTGAAATACATAATCCACAGAGGACACAAGTACATAATCCACAGAGGAAAGAGGGAAGTGACAGTGACAGCTCAGTTAACGACGACCCCCCCCCCACCCCCAAGTAAAAAAAAAATATATATACAGTTCTTATAGTGAGGTTTTAGAATTACAGTTTTTGCAATTTGATTAGTTTACCGACTCTCTTGCACTGACGTCTCTCTGGAGGGCTGAAGCGCGTTAAATCTACGGGGGTGGGCGTGGGTGGGTGGGTGGGAAGGAGGGTGTCTTAAGAGCTGTTGAAAAACGTCTTAGTATTTTTGCTCCCTCTCTTTAGATCTTATTCTTGTTATTCTGATATTTTTTTCCCCTCCCCTTCCTCTTCTTCTTTTTTTTATTATTTTAGTCCGTAGTGAGTCAGTCTAGGGGAGGGGGGAAACGTCTAGTTTTCTTGTTGTTTCCCTCTTTTTCATGTTCCTTTCTTTTTCTACTCTTCTTTATTCTTTTTCGTTTTTCTTTTTTTTTCGTTTTTCTTTTTTGTCTCCGCTTTTCTCTTTTTCTTCTTTTCTTACCGGCATTTTTTTTCTTCTTCCTCTTTTAACGGGTCTCCAGTGACTCAGTCCCCACAGCTCTTTCCAAGCAGCATTCTGGCCGCTCTTCCTTCACACGGCTGCCACGAAGTCACGTGTCTGCGGCCGCCGCGCACAGATGGTAGACCTATAATTTCCCTTATCAAGATCGAGACCAGTGTATCAGGTGACTTGCGTCGCTCTCTCGCATCGGCGCTCCATCTGTCCCTGGCTCAGGTCTATTACCGACCGGTTTTCGATGATCTACCGTTGATTGCATTATGATTTCTGGGTATTAGGGCATGCCTGCCTCATCCGGATCGTATTCCTCTTGTGCTGATTGTGTTAGGTTCATGTTACGTATTTACTGTTCGTATTGCCTTTATTTTTATTTCTTTCTTTCTATCTCTGGAGATCTAAATGTACCGTATCTATTTGCATCTTCGTCGCTTTGTTGCCCTACGCGTTTTATGGCATTTATACAATCTTAGTTTTTTTTATGAATTTGTTTTGTACGACGATTGTTGGGTCACCAGCCATGGCGAGCAGCATGTCCCGAGCGGCATGAGGACGGCACGAGGAGGTCGAGGCTAATTAAAGACGTTAAAGCCGCGCGCGGGTCCTGCGGGGGTTCCTGCGGCGACTGTAAACGTCAGGTCGTCTCCCATCGGAGGATGTCGCTCTTAATTAACTGCGTCAAAGATTTGCTCAAGATTTCCCACCGGCGCCGAGGCAGGTGTACAGAAAGGGAATAAAGATCCGAGCTGATGAAGAAACGCGAGAAGCCGGACGCTG
>NW_028234414.1:17072778-17082778 GCF_977035675.1 Penaeus japonicus
TTTCTTTATATTCCTCCTTTTTACATTTTTTGCAAATCCCATTTTCGCGTCCGCTGAAAAAAAAAAATCTTTGGCTTCGATTCACTTCTCGCCAAAGTCTGTACACTTTTGTGCTTTTGTGGCCGGAGGCATTTTCTTCCGTGTTTGGTTACGCGTGAGGTACTCTTCTGCTTGCGTGCCTGCGAGGGACTACAGGCGCGTATTGGCAGAGTGACGATGAGGCTTTTGTAGGCGGAAGGGTGAGGGTGAAAGGGTATTAGGGTGAGGCATACGAGGACAGGGTGAAGAGGAGGATCTTAAAGACGAAAGGGTGTGGGTAAAAGGGCTTTTGGCTGAGGCAGAGGAGGACAGGGTGAAGATGAGGATCTTGAAGGCGAAAGGGTGAGGGTGAAAGGGCATTAGGGTGAAGATGAGGATCTTGAAGGCGAAAGGGTGATGGTGAAAGGGCATTAGGGTGAAGATGAGGATCTTGAAGGCGAAAGGGTGAGGGTGAGAGGGCATTAGGGTGAGGCATAGAAGGACAGGGCGAAGATGAAGATTTTGAAGGCGAAAGGGTGATGGTGAAAGGGCATTAGGGTGAAGATGAGGATCTTGAAGGCGAAAGGGTGAGGGTGAAAGGGCATTAGGGTGAAGATGAGGATCTTGAAGGCGAAAAAGATGAAGATTTTGAAGGCGAAAGGGTGATGGTGAAAGGGCATTAGGGTGAAGATGAGGATCTTGAAGGCGAAAGGGTGATGGTGAAAGGGCATTAGGGTGAAGATGAGGATCTTGAAGGCGAAAGGGTGAGGGTGAAAGGGCATTAGGGTGAAGATGAGGATCTTGAAGGCGAAAGGGTGAGGGTGAAAGGGCATTAGGGTGAAGATACGAGTGGTGTATTGAAGAAGGTGATGAATTGAAGATGAAATGAGGAACAAAGAGTGATGAGGGAATGATAAGTTATCGCGGAGGGTGCCAAAAAGTGTGTGGGTGGAAAGCCTTAGAAAAGGGTCGAGGGTGATAAAGGTGAAGAAGGGTGAGGTGACGAGAGAGAGGGGGAGGGAGGGAGAGGGGGAGAAAGGTCTGGCTGGGCGGCATCTGCGGCCTCCGGAGAATGGGCCATTTTTCACAAACAACAAAGAATCAAGTGCGTTTTCTACGACTCATTTTTCCCCCTTAGGAATGTGAGTAATATTTCACAGGAGGAGCGAGCGCCTGCCTCAGCGCGGGCTTCCCCGACCCCCCCTCTCCTCCCTACACCCTTGCGTAAGACGCCGATACAGCCTCCTCTCTTTTAAACCCGACGTCTGTGATAGCCATGGCGTGCGACCCCCCGATAAGGCAAGAAAACACACACACACACACAAACACGCACACACACAAACACACACACACACACGCGCGCGCGCGCGCATACGCACAGAGAGAGAGAGAGAGAGAGAGAGAGAGAGAGAGAGAGAGAGAGAGAGAGAGAGAGAGAGAGAGAGAGAGAGAGATTTATGCACATTGGCCGTCAAGTGTCAGTAGGAAAGTAGCAATAAACAGCGGCGGACGTTGAGAAGGTGGTAATGGCGACGTCGGGATGTGGCCTCTCTTCCCCTGCCCCTACCCCCTGCCCTTGCCACCTACCCCTACCATTAACCCCTACCCCCTGCCCTTGCCCTCTTTCCTTTCCCCTTCCCCTTCCCCTCCCTTCTCTCTTTCCCTTCTTTCTTCCCCCTCCCCCTTCCACATTCCATCCCCCTCCCTCTTCCCCCTCCCCTTCCCCTTCCCCTTCCCCTTCCCCTTCCCCTTCCCCTTCCCCTTCCCCTTCCCCTTCCCCTTCCCCTTCCCCTTCCCCTTCCCCTTCTCCTTACACATCCCATCCCCCTTCCCTTACACCTTGCGCACACTCCCCACGGCCCAGCGAGGGTGATTTTCCCGGGTCAAATTAGGGCAAAACGACCCTTTAGCACCGACGGCTAAGGCTCGCACGTTTAAACAAAGTTATCCCGTTGATAAGCTGTGAAGACCCGTCCTTACTTAGCCTTACATGGCGATACAAAAAAATGTTATGGATACAGACGACAATAGATAAAGTCGGCCTTTGTTGCGCGGACGAAAGGCATCTGATATCAGCGGCCCATAAATTTAATTTCCGTAATTGTATATATAAAAAAGAAGAGAATATGTGATGTGGTATTGTTACGTGACGTTCGTGATATGTGGGCCCAGCCTAGCTGTGAGGAGATAAGGTTTTATGTGTGTATTATCGGAGACCTTTTTTCGATTTGTCTGTTTTTGGGTGTCTACTGTTTGGCATCTGTGTTTTACCAAGAGTATGTTACATCAGACCGAGCGAATGATCAGTGAATACGCCAAGAAGGAGAGAGAGAGAGAAAGAGAGAGAGAGAGACAGACAGAGAGAGAGAGAGACAGACAGAGAGAGAGAGAGTGAGAATGAGAATGAGATTGATTAAAAGAGCGAGCGAGAGAGAGAGAGAGAGAGAGAGAGAGAGAGAGAGAGAGAGAGAGAGAGAGAGAGAGAGAGAGAGAGAGAGAGAGAGAGAGAGAGAGAGACTCAGCAACGACTCGCAAATAAACACCCCACCCTATAGGCACAGAAAATTAACAATGGTCCGGTGGGCGTGCGGGCGTGGCATCAGACCCTAAAGATCTCTAAACTGACTTCCAGGAACATCTTAAAAGGAGCCCCATGACGTCACGAGATGTCGTCTCCTCCTTCCGGAACTATTCGGCTTGTCTTTAAGCTGACTATTGCAGCGCCTATCCTGTCCTTGTTCCTCCTATTCCTTCTATCCATTCTCATCCCTTTCTTTCTTGATTCCCTCTTCCATTCTGTTCTTCCATCTCCCGCTACTCCTCTTCCGCCTCTTCTATCCCCCCTCCCTTCCTGCTCCTCCTCCTCATCCTCCTTCCTCATCCGCCTTCTTCCCCCTCCTTCCTCCTTCTTCCTCCTCATCCTTCCTCATCCTTCCTCATCCTCCCTCCGTCCCCTTCCTACTCCTTCCTCCTCCTACATCCCCTCTCCCTCCCTCCCTCCCATTTTCCCCTCCCCTCCCCGTCTACCCCTTCCCTACCACCTCCCCCCCCCCCATCAACACCCCCTATCAACGTCGCTGTTTATTCCCGGGAGTTCATGTAGTCGCGTCGTCCAAGCATATACCCCCCTCCCCCCTCCCCCTTCTGGGATTTATGGATTCCCGCCGCCCCTGAGGAGGTGTCTAAGGGCGGGGTCGCTTGACAGCCGGAATTATTGTAAGGTGCGACCAACAGCTGTCGTCTGCCGATGGATTCCTCGCCCTGATCGGATCGTCTGTGCTTGATGTTTTTGTTTGATGTGTGTGTGTGTGTGTATGTTTGCGTACTGTTTGTTTGGTTGTAAGTGAATTTGTGTGTGTGTGTGTATCTGTGTGTGTGTGTGTGTGTGTGTGTGTGTGTGTGTGTGTGTGTGTGTGTGTGTTTGTGTGTGTGTGTGTGTGTTTGTGTGTGTGTGTGTGTGTGTCCACGTGTCTGCGTGTCAACACCTCTCGTTATCGTGAGAAAATGAGGTCGACTGAAGAAGCTTTTTTCCGTTTCTTTTGATATTGTGGTTTAATGATTTCTTAATGGTTAGAAGATCGCCTCCAAAGGATTCCTTAGTACAGTTTGTTGCGGTTAGAAATTATGAAGATTAAAGGAGCTAGTGGTTTCGATCACGCGTGCTTGAACTTCCCTATAACGAAGTGGAAGGGGCTGCTTTGAAGACCGAGTTTCTTTCAGGGCATCTACGAGCTTTGAACGCCCACCCATCTTAAAGGAACAATATGGTATGGGCCATCCTCCTTTGATATGTGAAATTTTAAACTTATTTTGGTTATCCAAAAGAAAAAAAAAACAAATTTATCCGGATGTAAAATCTATTTTATGTTCCAAGGCTGAAAGGTTGATTCTACTGTATGAAATTCGACCTCCACAAAAAAGAAAAAAAAATTGTATATACCATTATTTACCTTATGGCACTGAGGCGTGTGTGTGTGTGTGTATATATATATATATATATATATATATATATATATATATATATATATATATGTGTGTGTGTGTGTGTGTGTGTGTGTGTGTGTGTGTGTGTGTGTGTGTGTGTGTGTTGTGTGTGTGTGTGTGTGTTGTGTGTGTATGTTGTGTGTGTGTGTGTGTGTGTGTGTGTGTGTGTGTGTGTGTGTGTCTGTGTGTGTGTGTGTGTGTGTATGTACATATATATAGATAGATAGATAGATAGATAGATAGATAGATAGATAGATATATATTAAGAAAACAAATAAGCATAAAACAGTGAATCCAAACAAGTGAGGAAATGAAGAGCAGATGCTATCAAGACAGTGTAGTAGTAATAGGAAGTAGGAATAGTTGTAGTATCGATAGCCAAGGAGGCTGTGTTAGTAGTTTTAGTGATATTAGTAATAGTGCGAGTGGTAGCAGTCGTGTTAGCAGTAAAGAGGGTAAAAGAAGTAGTAGCAATAGTTGTATGAGTAGTGACCGCACTGTACTCTCTGTTGTATTAACAGTAATAGAAGTAGTAATGGTGGTAATAGTAGTAGTAGCAGCAGTAGTAATGGTGGTAATAGTAGTAGTAGCAGTAGTAGTAGTAATAGTAATATTCGTGGGATAAGTATTAGTAGTGACAGTAGTAGCAATAGTTGAAGCAGTTTTAGTAGTGAGGGATAGTGCTTGCAATAGCATTAGAAATGACAATGCCACAGAAATAAAGGTAATGATAGTGACAACCATGCAACTACTAATAATGATAATGATAATAGTCATAATGAAAAAAAAAATTATCGTGATAACAGTACTAATAATAATGATTTGTAATAATAATTACTGGAACAATAATAATGATAATACCAAGAAGAAAAGATACGTTTGGTTATACAACTGCCAAAGAATAATCCGCTTGACTCCAGTGTGGTTGATATCCCGTTTTACTGAGGGGCTCTTTCGTTCTTTCGCTCTTTCGTCTCCCAAGATTCCATCATAACTCTTGGCCGATCAAATGAATCCCGGAGTACGGGCGTCTGCAAAGGGAATTTCATTGCAAAAGGACTTGGCTTTGGGACTTGAGGGGGGGGGAGGAACTGGGTATTGGAGGAAGGAGCTTGAAGTGGGAGCACGGGATGCGAGGGAGCGTAAGTTGGAGGAACGGGAGGAGTGAGAGGAGAGGGAGGAGGACGAGGGGGAAGAAGAAGAAGAAGAAGAAGAAGAAGAAGAAGAAGAAGAAGAGAAGGCGGAGGATGAGGAGGATAAAGAAGAAAAGGAAGAAGAATAACAGGAGGAGGACGGGGAGGATTAAGCAGATGAAGTAGTGGTGGTGGTGTTGAAGGAGGAGTCCAAGTCTCCTCATACTCCTATTCTTCTTCTTCCTCCTCCCCCTCCTCCTCCTCATCCTTCACCCCCTCCTCCTCCTCCTAATTATCCTCACCTTCTCCTCCTCCTCCTCTTCCTCCTCCTCCTCCTCCTCCTCCTCCTCCTCCTCCTCCTCCTCCTCCTCCTCCTACCCCAAGGGAGTTATTTTAGCTTCAGCTAACTCCATTTCAAGATCATAAGGAAACCAGTATTTGGTGTACTTAAAGTTTGTGACTTTTGGGGTCTTTGGAGGAAGAGAGAGAGAGAGAGGGGGGGAGAGAGAGAGAGAGAGAGAGAGTAGGAAAGGAATTCATGGAATGAAAGTGAGAGGGAGAGACAAAGAACGAGATGAGGCGGGAAGGGGGCCGCAGAGAGAAGAGCCAACCGTGCCCAAGGAACGCCTGGCGCCCACCTACCCAGACCCGAGGATGTTCTCCATGCTGTGTCACCCTCGGCCTCGGCCAGTGACCTGCTTATGGTCCGTCCCATCAGTGGATCCCACCCGCGGTCCCAGCAGTTAGACCTGTCCCGCAACCCCGCCCATTCATGCAGCCTCGCCCACGATCGTAGTCTACGCCCATGTCCACAACATCTCCATCTGTTTGATCCATCTTTGATATTGTCAATGCTTCGTCATCCTGACCACATGCCATTTAAGTGGAACTGCTATTTAGCTGCCATGGATTTGGAGTTTTGTCTGTGTGTTGTACATTCGTTCAGACACTTTGATATTGACATTAATTGAGAAATTCTATATAATCAACGTATTTCGAATTCCTGAGTATTCTAACATGCTCTATACATGCAGCCTGATAATCATGATACCGTAATCACAAACAGAATGCGAAAGCAACATCACTATGGAGCTGACACCATGAAATTGGCACGGTAACTCCAGACGCTATTAATTAACCTGGCACTCCACGGACTAGCAGGCAAAAGCACCGCCCCAATACACGCACGCGCGCGCGCACGCACACATCGATGTTATCTGACAATTAGCTGACCGTTTGAGCTCTGCAAGTGGCACTCTACAGAGTCACCGTTGCAGAAGATTGAAAGATGACGACTTCCACCTATTCTAAGTTGGTGCTGACTAATGAGCAGTGCAACTGCGTGTGTTGCTGTCGATCAGTTGTTGCCGATTAATAAATTTACATTAACTTCACGTTCATAACTTTGGATCGCAATGGCGGTCCCAGTGATGCGCTATTTGTTGTATCGACGGTGGCAACTTTCTTCGAGTTTACGTAGTCGGGGTAGAGAGGATAAAACGTCAGTGAGTAAACTTCCATTCATTGTATCGGTGAAGTCAGATTTCCGTTACTTTCATACCTTGAGTCAATTAAAGGATATTCACGACAATAATACATAGCCATCTAAATATTACAGTAAGCTTAAATTCATATCGACCGAATAGATGTTCCTCACTAATTTACTCAAATTAGTGAGGAGCAGCACGCACCGTGACGAAAACCGTCCTAATGAAATGAGGGATTAAAGAAGGGTTAGAAAATGGAAAAGGCCCAGAATCAGCTTCCATGGCCGTAGGGAGAGAGAGAGAAAAAAAAGGGGCGTCCGGTAATTATTCGTCTAGCTTTATGAGTTGCGCTTTGCCCTGTTCTACTCGACATGGAAACGATCATTAACTCTGACAGGCCGACGGTTGGATGACGCGTGTCTGTCAGTCAGGAGGAGCGAGGAAGGGTGGGAGCGAGATGATGTGGGCGGGGTTAATTAATGAGGACGATGGAAAACTGACCTTACTTGCTTAAAGCGCGACCTTTCGAGAAACAAGAGGAGAGTTCGCAGAGGGCAAACAACGGCTGGCAAAAAGGACTCGATTTGATAAACGAGCGGTTGTGCAATAAGTGTGTAACATGATGCGTGGAGGGGGAGGGAGAGAGTGGTGGGAATGGCTGCGGTGGGATGAGGTGGCGGTCTGAATAATGCAGATGGATGAAACACGTTGTCATGGTGAAGGGAAAATGAAAGAGAAAGTGAATATTTGCCAAATCAAAGAGAAAAGATAATCGGATGAACATAATAAAAGAATGCGACCAAACAAACGAAGAGGAGGACATGGCGTGTGTCCCGTTCGATTTACCAAGCGGAAGCTGAAGGGAAAAAGAAATAGATAATATGTTAATCAATAGAAGGTCAGGAAATACAAATGACCGTCCAGTGTATTTAAAAAGACTAGGATAAAGGAAGGCCAAAAAGATATTTCATGTAGATAGAAGACTCGGCAAACGGAGAAAAAAATCAAGAAAACATTTTTTTTCGTTAATGTGCCGAAGAAAAATGATCATAAATCTTCGAAATGCTATAAGTCAAACGAGCAGTCAATAAGCCGCACGGACAGAGATTACGCAAAACCAAAGAGTAGAAGGTAAGAGCATAAATTAAAAGTGAACTCGGTTTAACATCAGATAGCCCTAAATCGAAAGGTCAGCTGGTCAGGTCAATCTGGGATAGCGTAAGTCACAAATCTTTGAAGAATGTGTTGGGTCTACGATGTTCACAAAGGCCAGAAAGTAAGAAGGGGTTTGAGGACAATGGGGAAGGGGAGGGGAGAAGATAGGAGGGAGTGGGGGGAGGGGCTAGGGGCAGGGGCAGAACGTAACGAGGGCCCCCACTGAGAGCCCCCCCCCCCCTCCCCCTGGACGTGGTCACCTAGAATTCTGTGGAAAACCTTGTATGACTGACCTGACGCGGTTCTTGCTCTCCGGTTGTGTTTGTTTGTTTGAAATTTAGTGGAAACACACTCACTCACTCGCTCTCTCACTCTCTCTCATAGTATATATATATATATATATATATATATATATATATATATATATATATATATATATATATGTGTGTGTGTGTGTGTGTGTGTGTGTGTGTGTGTGTGTGTGTGTGTGTGTGTGTGTATGTGTGTGTGTGTGTGTGTATGTATGTATGTATATGTATGTATATATGTATGTATATGTATATATGTATATTATATATATATATATATATTATATATATAGATATATATATATATGTGTGTGTGTGTGTGTGTGTGTGTGTGTATGCACACACGCACACGCACACGCACACGCACACGCACACGCACACGCACACGCACACGCACACGCACACGCACACGCACACGCAAACACATATATATATATATATATATATACTTATGTACATATATATATATATATATATATATATATGTATGTGTGTGTGTGTGTGTGTGTGTATATATAAATGATAAACTTTGAGATAATGATAAAACATTCTTCGTTTACCTCTGTCCTTCATCCCCACCCCTATGCAACTTGCATATTGGCACACAGCGGAGTGCAAAGAGCGGTTAAGTGAAGTGCCGTGTTTGTTTGTTTGTTGATTTATTTAAAGCAAGCAGCAGCTCCACGTTCGATTTAGACAAGAGTTGCAGACGTATGTCAATAAAGGGAGAAGGTGGGGCCTCTCCCCGGAAGCCTCCGCCACTCGCTCGCCTAAGGTACTCCGCGAGGCGAGCCTTTCAGGATGATTTGTGTCTGAATTCAACCTCCTCTTCCCTCTCCTCCTTCTCTTCCCTCCCGTTCCTCGCTCTCTCTCTGTCTCTCTCTCTTTTCTCTCTCTCTCTCTCTCTCTCTCTCTCTTCTCTCTCTCTCTCTCTCTCTCTCTCTCTCTCTCTCTCTCTCTCTCTCTCTCTCTCTCTCTCTCTCTCTCTCTCTCTCTCTCTCTCTCTCTCTCTCTCTCTCTCTCTCTCTCTCTCTCTCTCTCTCTCTCTCTCTCTCTCTCTCTCTCTCTCTCTCTCTCTTTCTCTCGTTCTTCCCTATCTTCCCTCTTCTCTCGTTTTCATCCTCCCCTATCCTCACCCTCTCTTGTTCTCTCTCTCCCTTGGTCTCCCTTTCCTTTCCCATCTGTCGTCCTCCCCCTCTCCTCTGTCTTCCGCTTTCCTCTTCCCTCTCTTGTCCTTCCCTATCCTTCCCATATCCCGTCCCCCTCCCTTCTTGCTCATCCCTACCCTTCCCATGTCCCATCCTCCCTCTCCTGTCTTACCCTACCCTTCCCATATCCTGTCCCCTCTCCCTTCTGTCCTCCCCTCCCCTCCCCTCCCCCCTCCTCTCTCCCTCTCTTGTCCTCTCCTACTCAACTTCATTAACATAAAGATCCCGCACCACGTCGCATATAACACGTCCCGCTGAAGAAGAGCACGTGGGTCGCGCCGTCAATAACGCAACCCCGGGCTTTTATCGTGTTAGCATGAGTGATTTGGGGAACTTTACACCCACAGCGGCGTGTTTCATCTCCAGATTTGGGGTTGGGGGTGGTGGGAGAGGGGTAGGGGTGGGGGTTGGGTTTGAGATGGGGTTGGTGGTTGGGGTAGGGATGTGGGTGGTGGTTGGTGTGGGGTCGGGGAAAGGATTGAGGTGGATATTTAACTGCAAAGGATGTAGATGGAGAGAGAATGGGGATGGAAATGGAGGGGTTCGTAATGGACGGTGAAATTTGATGGAAGTTGAGAGGAGTTGTAAGGTCCTTGAGTGCAGTACGCTTATGATGCAGAGATTTTCTTTTTTACCTTTCTGTGCAATAAAAAAAATCAGGCACATATATTACGGCTCCACGTTGCAAGTTCAGCGTGGAATTGATG
>NW_028234414.1:17087778-17095278 GCF_977035675.1 Penaeus japonicus
ACATCAGTGAGTGGCGACGCAGCGGTTAGCGAAACATTAAGAACCATGACTAGTGGTAGCAGAAGTAGGAATATTTATTGGCATTCTAAAAGCTGTTGCTATTAGCGTTGTTCTTCTTGTATTTTCATCAACAAGGATGAAAGTTCCTTGAATTTGCATAAAGATCCGAGCACTGAAAGTGTCGGTGATTTTGATGGCCTCAAATGGGTTACAGTGATGACTTTAATGGATACGGTGACGCCTACAGTGTTGTGTTATGTCGTTGCAGTGACGACGGCGGCACCGGCAATGATGACGATGTTCATTGTCGCCCTCATGTTGATTCTGAGGTTTACGACCCTGCGACGTGTTCGGTGATGATAAGGGAACCAAAAAAAATGGAAGGAGTGGTTGTCCAAACGCGGACAAAAAAGAAAGAAAGAAAGAAAGAGTGGTTGCACGGCGCGCCTAATGGCACCCGGGGCAGTGCTAGGCGTAACCGAGGCACTGTGAGGCCGTAAGGGACACACGTATGGGAAATTAGGTGTAGGGAGTTGGGCCTCAAATTAGACGTTTCGTTATCAGTATATTGTGGAGGCGCGTCGCGGGGCGTCGCCGGGGCGGGCAGGTGCGGCGCCTCCAAGGGGAAGAAGGGCGGGATTATTGAGACGATGTGGCGGGATTCTCGCGGTTTCTATGCGGGCGCGGGGCTGACACTAAGGACCATCTGATGTTGAGGCTCATAGCGGTTGCTGTAAATGACGGCATGGTGTTACTGCAAGGGCGTTGTACGGATGGTGTTTAGGGTGCGCAAATTATAATGTTGCTTTAAAGGTGAAGGAATTAATGTTGCAGACACTGCCCAATTATTTTAATGCCGAATCTTCAATAATTACTAGTAATGTAATTGCTGTACGTTCTTTAGGTGGATATTGATTCTCGGTGCGCAGATTTTAGTCTTAAGAGAGGCTATACCAATAAGATTTTTTATCATATACATGGGAGAGAAGATGATTTTTGCGTTCAAAGAATTATGTAAGTTTTGTCTTCATCACATATTGTGTCACGATGGTTACCGAGGTATTTTTTTTTACACATGTAGTTGAGGTTATTGAGAGTTGGGTGACTCAGGTTGCTTATCATGTATGTGTCACATACCGAAGTTGAGTGTAAGTTGTGGTTTTGTTGTGGTGTGATACACCCTGGTTGATGGCTCCTCCGGCCGGCTTCCTTCTCGCCACAACGGAATGTTCGGGTTACGGCGATAGTATTTCACCCATTAATATCATAGCATTAGATCGAAAGGAGGCGAAGCGAGGAGGAAAACGCGTCGAGATATTCATGGTTCTCGTGTCTTGTGTGTATCGATTACTTTAAGGTCCTTTGGCGTCGGTTTTGGTTTTGCTGAGGGATGGGCGGAGGCTTACGAGGGAAGGAAGGGTCTGTTACTTGCGGTGCCGGGCCTAAGGCTTGGGCCGAGGAAGAGCGGCGAAATACAAAGAGAATTGTGATGTGAGGTCGGTAACGAAGCTCCTTTTATGGTGACAAATTGCGCATTGAGGAGAGGGGAGGGGGGGGGGGGCTTGGAAAGTTATCCTACGTAAGATTTCGATCTTAGAGAGAAGTAGGATGAGGTCATGGAGTGCGTCGAGTGAGGATAGATATCCTTGCAGAAGGTGATGTTGATGAGGATGATTGGGATAAGGATGACACAGTCCCGTGATTATGATGATTTACGTAATATCATGATGTTGGTTTAGTTAAAACGACTATGACAATTACTCCTGATAATGGAGTTGATTCAACCGGTATATAAAGACAGCCACTTCACCCACGCACCGAAACAGTAACCCCCCCCCCTTCCCCTCAAAAAAAAAAAAAAAAAAAAAAAAACGTATGAAAGACCACACAAGAAAAAAAGGAAACTAAAAAAAAGACCGCGCGTATTTGACCGGTGGCTGCGATGTATCTGTCTGATTGTTTATTCGGTCTGTCCGTCTACGTGCCTGTCTGTCGCGTCTTTTGGTTGGAGTGTTTGTGTTACCTCAACGCCGGGTGGTAGTTTAGGCATGGATGAGATTTTCCCTCTGTATCTTACAGGGAGAAATGGGCATCTTGTGTTTGGTTATGCCCGGCCACAATCGCTGAGGGTTTTTTTTGAGTTGTCGGAGTTTCATCGGTTGATTGGATTTTTTTTTATTATTTTATTCAGTTATTTGTTTTATTTTATTTTATTTATTTTTTTGTTCATGGAGTGAATCCATATGAACTCATACATACATATATATATACATATATATTTGCATATATATATATATACATATATATATATATTTATATACATATACATATATATTTGCATATATATATATATATACATATGTATCTATATATGTATATATCTATATTATCATATGTATATATTATATATATATATATTATATATATATATATTATATATATATATATTATATATTATATATATGATATATATTATATATATAATATATATTATATATATATATTACATATATATATATATATATATATATGTATGTATGTATGTATGTATATATATATATATATATATATATATATATATATATATATATATATATATTCACAAGTTTATATATATATGAACATATATGTATATATATATAGATACATACATACGTACATACATACATCCATACATGCGTAGATACACAATGACATTCTTACCTTCTCACCCTCACACACTTAATCTTTCCTCCTCACCCTTATCACCTTCGCACAAACCTAATCTTCCTCACCCTCACCACTCTGCCTTGACCCAATCGCTCCAAGGCACTAAATCACAAATATTTATGCATATATTTCTTTAACATGAAATATGTACAGTAATCCTCTGTGACCTTTGACCGTTGGTAAGCCTTAAGGATCTCGCGTAATTCATAGTAGGCCTATCTATCAAACGTTTTTTTTTTCGGGGACCGGGGGGGGGGGTGGACTGGTAGGTAATGGTAGTCGTGGTATTGGTTTGGTTGGGGATATTGTACTGGAGGGATTGTAGTGGTTGGGGAGGAGTTAGTCTCGAGCGGAGTGGAGCGGGGGTGGTGGGGGGGGGGGGTAGAGGGGCATTGTTGACGCGGGAGAGAAAGGGAAGGAGGGAGAGGGGAGGTGAGAGGGCGGGGGGAGGAGAAGTATTGGTAGTCACGAGATAACAATGTGTTAATCTCAGGGATTGTTCTTTTTCTCCCGCTTGTCTCCCACGTGGTTTGGAACAGCTAAAAACATCCGATCATTTCTCAAGTCCAACTTTCGGTCTTCCCTTTTTTGTTAAGTCTTCACATCATGCACTTCACATCATGCAGTAACTCTCCTCATGACCGGCGGCGTAGGGTGGCCCCGCCAGCTACCTCTGCATATGGAGTTGAATCTTGTTGACTTTTTGATCGTATCGGCTGCGTGTGAGATTGTCCGCGGCTCGTAACTGTGACGGCAGCGCTGACGTCACCGAAGCTTTGGTTTCATTAAGGCCTTTATGGTTGCCGACACTTCCCCGGGACCTTCATTATGTAGATTAGATACTGATATAGGCCTATTGTCGACAAATTGGTAGTACGATAACACGTTTATATTGTGTACTCTTACCATCACTGTTTCAAAGTCGGTGATTGATTATCAGAGTAAAAGCAATGAACTGGTAATTTTATGAACATTGCTGGCAAGAATATGCATTATATATACCCGAAAATTTACATATTGCTCTTACAAGAATATTGTTCATTAACCCTACTAGGCACTAGTTAATGAGTTACACCGTCTCCATTTTTTCGTCTGTCCTTTGTTTACAGACCAGTTTGCAGCCACTTTGAAAGTTTATGAACAGTATTGGATCCTATTGTAGATATCATGGTCCATGCCTTTTTTCTCAAACTGCGAGGCTGTCGTCGGCATTAGCCAGTGATGTCTAAGTGACCCCACCCTCTCCTCCTCCAGCCTCGGAGAAGTTTCTCACATTTACAAAACCTGCTCTTGGTTCCTGCCATCACCCCCCCCCCCTCCTTTCCACTCTTCCTCCTGTCAAGCGTACTAGGGTACTACACACTCGGTCCTGTCAGTGGCTTCCGTCGACGTAGAATATGTCTCTTTTGATGTTTCCCATCACACCCATTTTTTTCTGATCCTTCCGTGACGTAAACTTTTTTTTCTTCCGTGGCCATCGATCTCGTCTCCATCGGTTCCCGCACCTTAAGAAATACTTCTCTATCTCCTCCCTTCACATCCTGGTGTCGTCTGCTCCTTCCTGGAGTTCTCTTTGTCAGTTGTCTCTATTTTCTTTTTCTTTTTTTTATCTCTTCGTTTGCATTCTTTCGCCCGCTCTTCTACCTTTTTTTCTAGGACCGCATCATCCATTAGCATTTGCTGTGTCTTTCGCCTGTTTTCACACTCTGTCACACGGGGCTACAAGTCTCTCTTCTTGTATTCGAAAGACGCCGCTTCCTGTCCTCGCGCGTCTATTGTTTTGGCTCAACTCGACTCTCCTCTTCTCCGTCCCTTCCCCAAACCTCTTAGTGTCGTCCCATTGTCTTTTTGCCTCCTAGAAGGATTGCCGCGTTCAGCAAAGGCCCTGTTCCGTGATATATATCGAAGGAGGTATTAGTCAGCTTCGTAAAGGAGACAAAGATGGAGAGAGAAGGAGAAGTGAATAATGTGAAGGATTTTTGGAGACCCCGCCACCCGCCTGCGATGGCCGCCGTAACCGTCGTCTCAGTACGCGATGGTTAGTGTGGCTGTCTGGTGCGGCGCCCGTGGTGAGGCTGGTCATGGTACGGCGTTCAGTGGTCGGACTGTGGTCGTTGCCTTTTCACCCTAACAATGTGCTAATTTAACACAATGGTCGCAGCGCCGAATACCACCCGAGGACAGCCGACTGCAGAATATGGGCAATAACTAATCTTTTACTGTGCAAGCACCCTCCGCTCCTCTTCACCTCTCTCGTTTGTGTGTGAGAGAGAGAGAGAGAGAGACAGACAGAGGGATAGACAGAGGGATAGAGGGAGGGAGAGGGAGAGAAAGAGAAAGAGATAGTGAAAGATAGGAGAGCGGGGGAGGGGGAGAGGGAAAGAGAAAGAAAAAGAAAAAGAGAGAGGGAGAGGAAGAGGGAGAGGGAGAGAGAGAGAGAGAGAGAGAGAGAGAGAGAGAGAGAGAGAGAGAGAGAGAGAGAGAGAGAGAGAGAGAAAGAGAGTTTGTTTGTATGGGTGGGTGTCTGTGTATGCGTGTTTGTGTCTTAGTGTGTGTATGCGTATTATTAGATACAGACCCCCCCCCTCCCCTCCCTTCACCTCTCCTTTCGCCGTCGTCGACTTCCTGATCGAGTGAGTGAACGTTTTGTTCCGAGTGGATATTTCTTGGGCCGCCACGACGCCGGTGATGGACAGGTCCTGAGTCGGGTCTTTTGCGTCGTAAAAGCTTTGGTTTTACTTGTTCATTAACTCTTGCCGAGAGTCAGGAGACACTCCCAGTTCTCATGAGAGAGAGAGAGAGATAGAGACAGACAAACAGACAGAGACAGAGCCAGAGACAGAGAGAAATAGAGAGATAAATAAAGAGACAAATAAAGACACAAATAAAGAGAGGGAAGATAGAAAGACAGGATAATGTCAACCAAGGCTTCGCACTTATCCTAATTATCCAGTACCCATATTATGAGTTTCCTGGAACGCTTTCTAACACGTAGCTTTATCTAATGCCGGGCGTTAAAAAATGCATGTAGCCACTTACGACAGACGTACCGCAGATGACTATGAAAGTGATGATGAAGATGATGAACAAAAATGTTGGTGAAGATAAAGATGTTGTTGATGTTGATGGTAAAGATGATGTAGCGGAGGTGACGTTAGGAAGGTGACGGTGTGATTGTTGGCGAGGATGGCTAACGGTGTCCGTGGTGGATGTGAGTGATGGATGCACTGAACCTCGCCGTCTTCTCAATCATTTAATGAAAAGGATATTCTTGCCCCAGCGAGGGACGATGGATCAGGCCGGAGAATCGCGCGATAAGACGATTAATAGTTGATAACTCTCGAGGTTGAAAATTGCCTCGACTACGACGCCTTCAGACTCTCGGTCTCGTCTACCCAGACTTGCACACACGTGTATACACACGTACGTGCGTGTGCAGACACACGCACACGCACACACACACGCACACGCACACACACACACACACACACACACACACACACACACACACACACACACACACACACACACACACACACACACACACACACACACACACACACACACACACACAAAACACACACAAAACACAAACCTACGCACAATAAAAGAATATATGTAACGAAAAATTAGACCCATTACATTTAATAGATTACAATTACACGTATGTGTGTGCGTGTGTATGTACGTTACGTACGTAAGTGACTTGGAATCATATCCCTTTTCAACTGTCGTGGTGTTGTGCCGCACATAAATCGTACCAGGAAAGTCTTGGCCAGTTGTGGTGGCCGCGTAATAAACGACCTTTGAGTGGTGTCATTTGTTGTTGTAAAGCTATCGACTCGGCTACAGAAAACGACACTGGGTGCGCTGAGGGGTAACTTTTCCAGATTGAATATATATCTACATTTCTGGATGTGTGTTTAATTTTCAACGGCATATGTACTGCGCTTGTCTATATGATGGCGTTACATCGATCTAATCTCCGAGAATGAATAATTAATAGGGACAGATATATGCAAACATTGCTGTCTCCGATATATGCGAATAATAGTTAGGTTTCAGGTATGGGTAAAAACACTAGTTAGGTTTGTTTGTCAAAGGACATTTACAGAAACAAAGTAAAGCGCAAAGTTTCAGTTCGAGCTCATATTCGTGGAAAACGGACTAGGACTTCGTCGGGAGATCGTATCTCTCCGCGCCAGACTTGGAGTGACCAGTTGGCGACAGGTAACAGACCGCTCTGACGAAGCATCGTAAATTGGCCATTTGTCTCGTGCGTTTATAGCCTTCATTACGAAGTTGGTTAAGAGGTACGTTGGAGGGCCCGGGAGGCTAACTACCTCTCATCTAGGGGCTCAGACACTCCTACCTGTGCTGACATTACTTCATTATGGGAGTTTTTTTTTTTTTTTTTTTTTTTTTTTTTTTTTTTTTTTTTTTTGGGGGGGGGTAGGGAGAGGAAGAGAGGGGGTTATCCCTTTTAGCCCGACTGTGATATCTCTTTTTATGATCTGGGAGTCCTAGTGGCGTTTATCAGGTGCTGTTTCGTGTTTGTTTAGCTCTTAATGAGTAGTTTGTCTCTTTAGTATTGATAGTATGGGTGCTGATTACCGTGGAAAGATAAAGACAATTAAAATGGCATGATAAAATTTACTAAAGGATCTCCGTGCACTCAAACCTAGTCGGCATTCACCAGTCGCTGTGCTGCAGCCGTTAACAACTCAGGCAATGCTGAACCACTAACGCCACGCCCCCAACAAGTCAGGCAATGCTGAACCTCCAATGCCA
>NW_028234414.1:17102778-17105278 GCF_977035675.1 Penaeus japonicus
CCGAATTGTAAATTTGTCCAGAGAGACCGAAGGCCTGAACTCGCACCTGGAGTTAGATACCGTTTCGACGTTGTTTCGGATACTGTTTCGCCTGTTCATTGCGCGGCTTCATACGTAAACATTAGCGCCGGACCGTCGCGTCGCTTTTATGCAGTCACGCGGAGGAATGCTTGCTATGTCGGGTAAAAGCAATCGTATTAATGCTGAAAAGTCCGTTAATTGGGAAAACCACTTTGCAATTACACTTTGTAATGGGGTGCATGGTTATTTAAGTTGCTGATAATGCATGGAAAATGAGTTTTTGGGTGGAAATTGTCTTTAAATCCTGTTCCGTCGCCATGATTGCACTCAGTGGGGGTTTAACCATATTGATGGTGGGTAATGATAGTGTAATTATTTTAAGTATAACTGTAATAGTCCAAAGACTATATCTGATTTTACTTGATTTCTTATATATAACATTTATAAAGCAAATGATAGGCAGAACATTTATATCTAAGATTATATAGATGGTAATTTTTGTGCAGATGGTACAGGAAATAATGATCATAATGATTGTAATCATTATCGCCATCATCGTTATCATTACATTGTTGTTGTTACTATCACTGTTGATACCATAATCGTCATCATAATCCCCATCATATTACTATTGCTGATATTGCTGTCATTATGCCCAGATATTAAAATTACTTTGCTAAGGGAAGGGCGTGACCATTTCCAGTGCCATTTATCCTTTACATGACATCCCGGGATGCGATATGCTGTCACACTGATTTGTATGCTTTCGTTTAACGACAGCGGCGTGAGCATGCGAGAAGGGCTGCATAGAATACGTAGCAGGGAGGGGCAAGCACAGAATTAGGTGTAGGAAAGCACAGAGGAAAAAGACGCGAATAGGGGCAAGCACATAGTGAGGTGTGGGTAAGCAAAGAGGAAAAAAGACGCGAGATAAGGGCAAGCACTGAGTGAGGTGTTGGCAAGTAAATAGGTAAAAGACGCGAGATAAGGGCAAGCACAGAGTGAGGTGTGGCCAAGCACAGAGGAAACAGACGCGAGATAAGGGCAAGCACAGAGTAAGTGAGGTGTGGGCAAGCAAAGAGGAAAAAGACGCGAGATAAGGGCAAGCACAGAATAAGTGAGGTGTGGGCAAGCAAAGAGGAAAAAGACGCGAGATAAGGGCAAGCACAGAGTAAGTGAGGTGTGGGCAAGCAAAGAGGAAAAAGACGCGAGATAAGGGCAAGCACAGAGTAAGTGAGGTGTGGGCAAGCAAAGAGGAAAAAGACGCGAGATTCTGCGCGGAAGGAAGGCTTGGCGGGGGCTTACTTGGTTTATCGCCGCGGATGCTGAAGTTATCGGCGATGATCACAGTCATCTCGATGTCGATTCATGAGATCATTGGCCCAGTACGCTAGGGCGAGTACATCACTTTGTGCTTGTCGGAATATTAAGCGTGTCTGTGTGCATCACTCTGCGTACATCTCGTGTGTGTGTGTGTTCGTTCGTAATTCCATGCTGGAATTACGCTTATGTGTTTGTCTTTTTTTTTAGTGTTTGGTAGTGTTTATTGCTTTACTGCGTGTAATTAACGGCGCGTTTGTGCTTGTATATGTTTCATTATTTTATGGCAACAGTTTTCACATTGCTCATTAGTACTTCGGGAAGCACCAGTCGTGTTTCCATCCCGGAGAGGTGCCGGCGAGCCCCTATACAAGTGTGCAGTGAAGGACGATGGTTTTAGCAGATTCGTCACAAAGGTTTATGAACCCAATTATAACCAGCTGAGGTAGGCGCGCCGAGCTGTCCACCCTTGTTATCTGGCACCTCCCAGACCGGCCAGAATTGCTGCCTCGGGACGCCGTATTTAAGCGCCGGACACTCGGGTTTATCGCGCCCCGAACACCACCGCGACGCCGGTCCTGTGCAACAGCGAAAGTGCGTCAATGCGGAGCTCGCATGCAGATGCTGCTGCGTTGAAAGGAATGGTAGTAACTCAAGCGATTGTGTGCATGCGCCTGTGTCTGTGTGTGTGTGTGTGTGTGTGCGTGCGTGTGTGTGTGTGTGTGTGTGTGTGTGTGTGTGTGTGTGTGTGTGTGTGTGTGTGTGTGTGTGTGTGTGTGTGTGTGTGTGTGTGTGTGTGTGTGTGTGTGTGTGTGTGTGTGTGTGTGTGTGTGTGTGTGTGTGTGTGTGTGTGTGTGTGTGTGTGTGTGTGTGTGTGAGAAAGTGTGTTAGGGCGGGGAGGTAGGCGGCCACCCGAGGGACCGGCGGGTGAGGGCGGGCGAGGGCGGACCCGGCAGATTTATGTCATGAGATTATAGGCCGCCCTTCTTGCCATGCGGCCTGGCTGCCTCCCTCGCCCCGCCGCCTCGGATGGCCCTCTTACTCTGCCGCCTCGGATGGCCCTCTTGCCCGCCCTGACTGCCTTCTGCCGCGGTGCCAGTCCAGCAGTAGGCAATATCCGTTAAATGGGGCGTCAGAGGTATACGAACATTGCCGGAGA
>NW_028234414.1:17110278-17112778 GCF_977035675.1 Penaeus japonicus
GAAGCTCATCACATGAGGGCGCCGCCAGACGCACATGCACATCTTTCACCGGCGATGCTGTTCGTCAATAAACAGGAGGATCGAGAGGCTCGCAACCACACTCTGACGGCACGCAGCATTTATCGCTGCAGTTTGCTACCACACAATCCTTTGTTGACCCAGCATCCAGTGGCGAGATGAAGGATGCCATCATTTGACTCCTCTTATTACTGTCTGTGTGATGGCTGGCCTGCCAAGAGCCCGCCTCGCCACCCGGCGCCGGCCACGCCACCTCGCCACCTCGCCGCGGCGCTTAGGGACAAAAAACATTCATTTTCGCTCCAAACTCTTCGGTTGTTACCACCCAGCGGGCTTTATTTTGATTTTTACCTCCAGGGAATATTTGTTATGTTCGAAATTTCCATGGATGCTGATTTCTGGCGTGCGATAAGTGTAACTTGAATAGCAGGTCATTTTCAAGATTGAATATTTATTTTTAATAGAGTTCATGTTCAGTATAATCAAACAAAGAAAATCCCAACCACCCACTGCCAGCCAGGTCTGCCATTAACTCCAAAGTCCCTCGAGCGTGCATGAGATTTTTCTTGCCAGTGCAAGCACCAAATCACGCGAAAGTGCCCAAGAAATCCCTCAAAAAGTACTCGGCATCGAGGAACATCCAGGCGATAACCCGCTTTCATGGACGCCCATTAATTTCCCTTTTAAATTCACCGTGGAATTAAACAGTCGATCGGAGAGTGAATTACCGAGGGAGCCCCTGATACGTACGAGAGATCGCCACGGTGCCCTTCGCCTTTTATTTATAAGGGAAGCACCCGCTCACCCTTTTTAACTTGCGTTACTCGAAATACTCCTTCGATGAAGGGTTACACGAAACCAATTACCACTTAGTTACACGATAATTGTGTGGAGAATATATATCAGACAATAATGTGCCGAGGTGCGAGTACCTATAATCCCCCCGCCATTGTTGGTGCGTGATGGAGTGCGACGTTCTCGCCGAGACCGAGCTTTTGAGGCGAACGCTGAAGCCCGGCCGCTCGCTGCGCTTTTTAGACTTATCCGGGAGGGAATCGCGTTTCTCGCAAAGTATTAACTACACAGTTGATTATGAGAGGGTGTATATGTATATATGTGTGTATGTATATATATATATATATATATATATATATATATATATATATATATATATATATATATATACACATATACACCCTCTCATAATCAACTGTGTAGTTTATACTTTGCGAGAAACACACACACACACACACACACACAAACACACACACACACACACACACACACACACACACACACACACACACACACACACACACACACACACACACACACACACACACACACACACACACACACACACACACACACACACACACACACACACACACACACACACACACACACACACACACACGCACGCACGCACGCACTCATACACACACACACACACACACACACGCACGCACTCATACACACACACACACGCCATCCAAGACCCGCTTCTTATTCCGTCCAAGCGATCAAAGTGTCGCGGTGCAGACGTTACCCCCCCCCTCCCCCCACCTTGGTTTTCTTCCCACGCACTCTAAACGAAACCTTTTCTTCCCTCGCACTCTTCACGAAACCCCCTCCTCCCTCCCTCACTCACTCAACGAAACCCCTTAATACCCTCGTTTCTCACGCTAGACACTCTTCTAACTGTGCGTCCTGTATGGCCAGGAAATCCATTTCCACGCCTGCAGTCTTTATGTATCACTACATCCTTTCGGAAATGGCGCAGTCGAAATAGATCTCTGGTGTAATAACTCTTTTTCGGGGAGGGTTGTATGGAGCAGTTTGAAAATGTCTTCGTGGAAGCCTGTAACATACGATCATCCCCGAGTGTGTTTTAACTCTTCCAGAAACATCAGTCGGTCTTGCTTACTTCAGCGTCATGAAGTCTTGGTAACTCGTCTTGCTATCGCTGTTAGAGCTTAACTCTAGGACGCTTGTAATTGCTGCCTGTGAAGTCTCTTGCAACACTCTCCGTGTCTCTCAGTATTGTGTGCTTTGTCAAAACGAAAGGCCGCGTGTCTATATAGACGCTGGTTACTCTTTACTTAAGACTGATGGAGTGTTTGCTAGGTTACTTAACTCATGCGTGTTAATATTTAGAGTGCACATTGCAGTAACATTTATAGAGTGAGGGAGGAATGTTTTCGTTGTTTCATTAATTGCACGTCGCAGGGACAACCACAGATTCTATGGGACACACAACACGGACAGACAAACACAGTTCTGGTGGTAACGGGGCTCCAGGCCTTATATGGGCACGGGTGTCGTGTTCCTTGGTCAATATGGAACATTACCCTTCCATATTTGGCCTTGTAACGGTCTGCGGAAACGGGAAATCCAATTGAAATCCTAATATCAGAGTTCCTGGAGATGTGCCTAAACCGCTCACGAGCTGTTATGAATGGTATTACGGCTTTAGCGGGAA
>NW_028234414.1:17117778-17120278 GCF_977035675.1 Penaeus japonicus
ACACACACACACACACACACACACACACACACACACACACACAAACAAAAACAAAAACAAAAACAAAAAAACAACACCCACAAATTAACAGCGTAAAAAAACAAGAGGAGAACAGAAGCCCGCATTAACCCCCGAGGAAGAATGCACAAGTCGCCCCATTGTCTTTGGCAACCCCCTGTGAACATTACTCTAAAAATCACAAGAGCTCTCATCAACCAGCCGGGCCATCTCGCCATCCCTGTAGCACCTTTGACATAGTACGACAGAGAACTCCCCCACCGGTAGCCTCTCGCCCGGCTGTCTACTTTGCTGTTTGAAGAGACTGTTCCTTACGCCAGACCCGCGGCCAGAGCCAGCGCTGCCGTCAGGCTGAGAGACGAGAAAGATTCCATTCCAGCGGGTGTTGAATACCTGCCCCGTCGCCGCCGGTGTGATTTGCTGTCGCTGAATAATCACGAACAAAAAACGAGAGTCGAGAGCACGAGAGCGGGAGGGGAAGCTCTACTGTTTCTCTCGAGAGTTTCCGGGGGAGAGGCGGAACTGGGTTTTCTTTTTACGTCATTCTGGTCGGTTGTTACAGGGTTTAGCGATTTCATTCCCCTTTTTAGATCGATTTCGTGATGAAATTTGAATCGTCTCGTGATTATCCCTATTTTCACAACCTTGCCAATAGAAATTTCGAATGAATTTCGCTATAAGAAACACCCAGTATTGATCCGTTTTGCCTCGCAACACCAAATATGTACACAAGATAACCGCAGGATTTCTTGAGCCGACATCCCCTGCCTCTTCTGTTCTAAGATTGAATTTTTCCTGCGTCCTTGGATCCCCTGGACCACTCGAGGCTGAGCAGCCCTCTCAACTCCAGTGTCATTACAGCCAAGCTTAACTGCACATCTCTAGGAGGGCAGAGGGTCCTATACACAATAAGAAGCGAGTAAGAATGTTATGTCATGAAATTCTAAATATGCTATCAAGGTTTCATATTTCTTTTCTGCATTTTTATGGTTATTGTTTTAATTGGTGTTATTTTTGTTTTTGCAGCTATGAATATGGTCATTTTCAAATAGCTGTTGTTGTTGTTTTAAGAATATGGAATCCGAATATATTGTTATTTGCAAATATCAAGAAACTCCTTTTTGAAAGTACGAGAAAATAACCTCTAAAAGGACTGCATATCCCTAAGGATAGCTCTTAAAGCTCATACTCCACAGTCACATTTTTTATGTGTCTAGTCCACGCTAGAACAATTTGATGTCATAAGTCGAGACAATACAAAAACGAAGGTAGACGTTCTTGCTGCAATGCAAGAAAAACGGAAGAAAAAGCGATGACTTCACATTCCCTCTCAATAGGGAGATTTTTCATGATAATCTTTTCCATTTTCGTATTTAACTTTTACTGCTCCTGTTACAGCTGGAACTATTTCCTTCACAGGAGATAGTTCCTTTATTGGTATCGGCTTTACCTGTTTTGTATTTGCATTTAGATTCAAAGCCCTGGGTAATGAAATCAGATTTTATTCTGACAGGCAGGGCAGAAAATAATTCATAACTACGGAATGTTGGCAACTGTGAGCCAAGCAAAAGATGATATGCAATAAGACTTTTCCTGGTCTTAATGAAGCCATAGAGAAGCATGGCCGAAATTTGAACCCAGATAAAAAGGACTTTTTTATTACAATCATTTCAGTTTCTCGCAATGTCTTTTTGGCCGCCAGCCATGAGCCGCGAATCAAGTGTTGCCAACCTCTGACGCAGAATGTTTCATTACAACTGTCTGCATTATTTATGATGTCATCCTTTGAATAGACGTTTTTTGCTCTGCTGACACCGGTTCCCACGAGACGGGAAAGTGAGAAGGTCAACTATTTTACGATAGAGAGGTTTGTCATAATGTCTCTCCTTAAGAAGACGAATAACAACGAAATGGTCAGGGCTGCGACGGTGGATAAGCTTGGCGACCGTGACAAGTGAAGGTCAGCGAGCGCGGCCTGAGCGGGAAATGCAGTCTCAGCTTTTAAGTTGATTTCCTCTTTTTTATCGTGGCAATACACGTCAACTTTGAATAATGCATATGACTGTTATTGCTAGAAATATTTAGAAATCCTACATGTAAGCCCAGTCTTTACTCGAAGTTAGATTATATCATAATCCGTGTGTCGAGGATTCGGTTCATGGAAATGTTATTCTCTTCATACTTATCCGATGAAACTGTAAAAAAAGAAATGGAAATCAAACTAGATATAATCTGTTTGTCTGTTTATATATGAAGAAAACAACACCAGATTACGCTGAAGGTGTCGACCAAGGATATCATACGCCCTTTGATGAATATCATGTGTTACATGAACCGCATTCTCCAGGACTCACACCTTCCCATCTGTATTCATCCTTAGTGGAAGCAATAGATTACGCCTACGGGAAAAAGGAGAGAGACATATCCATTTTTCATCATTTAAACACAATTTCCAAGATAGAAGGATCGCCCGAATCAGTTT
>NW_028234414.1:17127778-17130278 GCF_977035675.1 Penaeus japonicus
AGGGGCCGGGGGTGGGGGGGGGAGGATGTTCAGATGATGTTGATCATGTTCACCACTTGTCTAAGGGCTGGCGTAGGGGTACGAATCTTTAGGTCGCGGTCAGGATCGGTTCGGCCAGAGCTGCGGGCCTCGCTTCATGGGGCTACGTGTTTTATTACCTCTTGCCATGTTTGCCGTCGAGCTGTTGTCCTGGAGACTGTCCTCATTATCGACATTGCATGCTGCTTTCATCATGCCCGTGCGCATCATCAAGCAACAATGCGCCTTCGTCGTGATAAACGCCCTCCTAGAAACCCCCTTAGATATGTTCAGCGGAGCCTCCACCTCCCTCTCCTCCACTTCTGCCTCCACCGCCACCGCGCACCACCTCCACCTCCACCTCCCTCTCCTCCACTTCTGCCTCCACCGCCACCGCGCACCACCTCCACCTCCCTCTCCTCCACTTCTGCCTCCACCGCCACCGCGCACCACCTCCACCTCCCTCTCCTCCACTTCTGCCTCCACCGCCACCGCGCACCACCTCCACTTCCACCTCCCTCTCCTATACTTCTGCCTCCACCGCGCACCACCTCCACCTCCACCTCCGCCACAGACACATATGAGTAATATCAGCTGGGATATTTTCTTCGTCAAAAAATGTTATGGCAGACCTTTGATGCCGGGCATTAGCATCCCAGATGTCGAAACTCAGGTTGATTTTTTTCCCTTGCAATATTGCAGGGTTAGTGTGGAGGGGATTAATTCGGCGCGCGAGAGTATATTTTTATTTCTGTGTGTTTTGTTTTTCGAGGGTCTATTCATATTCATGTATGTTTTGTTTCTATGTAGTACATATACGCGCGCGCGCGCGTATGTGTGTATGTCTGTGTGTTTGTGTCTTTGTGTGTGTGTGTGTGTGTGTCTTTGTGTGTGGATATTTGTCTGAGTTTGTGTGTGTGTGTCTTTGTGTGTGGATGTTTGTCTGAGTGTGTGTGTGTGAGTAAATATATGTATCTGTTTGTATGTTGGTAAGTGTTGTAGATATGCGTAAAGGAGTGAGAATGTGATCATGTGATTGGACATATTTATAAGGCTGTCGACGTGCACACGTACCTTGACACGAGGCAGAGGTGAAGGGGAGGGGTGGGGGGTGGAGGGGGCAGTCACCACCCACTCCCACCAGTGCTTCTCACCTTTCTTAGAATTCAGACTTTGAATAACTAGGACAGCCTGAGCCGTGAGGAGACTAATTAACACTTGCAACAACTCAACAGGTTGCTATGACGAACCGTGAATGGCGCGGAAGTTTCATCGACATGTAGTTAATCTCAGATGCATTTCCATTTTTAATTCTGTCGCATCAGTTCGTCGCCTTTCATGTGGTTCTTGGCTGAACGTGACTTGCTTCGGCGGAATTACTTCTTCGGGGCACATGTTATAACCATATGCATGAATGGATTTTACTGTGGCTGTGTGAATGTGCAGCATATGTTGATATTTTAAGAGTCTAAGGGGGTTTAGTTAGGTTGTAATGTTTGTTGTAGATTTTTTTTTTTTTTTTTTTTTTTTTAGTTTTTTTTCACAAACACACATGTATATAAGCTCATACTCTCTCTCTCTCTCTCTCTCTCTCTCTCTCTCTCTCTCTCTCTCTCTCTCTCTCTCTCTCTCTCTCTCTCTCTCTCTCTCTCTCTCACACTCACTCACACACACACACACACACACACACACACACACACACACACACACACACACACACACACACACTACAATACGATTTTTATTTTCTACTGTAGATTTACTGCTAACTAATTTACCGACAGACCGGCAAGAGATCGACAAACTCCATCCAGCAATCAAAAAAAGGAATGGCAAATATGAACTGGTTAATTAATTGGAAGAAACCCTTTCTGACAGGCATCAATTTGAAATACAGCTAAGCAGACAGACAACTAAATGTCCAGACAGACAGCCATCTGAAAGACATAGACAACACAATCAGACAGCGCCACTTAGACAACACGTAGATATAAACTCGACCGACGGATTAGGAAACATTCATGGACAGTCCCCCCCCCCCTCCCCCTCTTCGATAAGAAAACAGCCACCCGCACTAATAGATAATAAGCCAGCCAAGCAAAAAACGTAGACTGGCTCAGACAAATAGAAAATCCACAAGACAAAGATAAGCCAACAGTCCCATAGACATGCAAACAACCAGCCAGACAAAAAGACAATCTCCCAGACAAGCAGACAATCGCCGAACAACCACCCAGACAAAAAGACAATTTCCCAGACAAGCATACAATCCCCCGGACAACCACTCAGCCAAACAGACAATCTCCCAGACAAGCAGACAACCCGCCAAACAACCACCCAGACAAAAAGACAATTTCCCAGACAAGCAGACAACTCCCCAGACCACCAGAAAATCACACAAACAATCACCCGGACAGACAGACACTCCCCCAGACAAACAGACAACCAGCCATATCATCAGACACTCCCCCAGACAAACAGA
>NW_028234414.1:17145278-17155278 GCF_977035675.1 Penaeus japonicus
ACTCTCCATTCCTCCAACCTGTGGCCTCTTTTGTCTCAATAAACTCGTCAAAGTCAAAGTCAAAAAGTCCTTCCCTTATTTCTCCCCCCTCCACCCCTACCCCCCTCCACCCCCACCCCACCGCTCCCATGTCCCGTGCAGACCCATGTCTCAACACTCTTCAGATGCAAATTAGTCTGTATCTTTAGCCTCCATTTTTAAACGATTGACAGACAAGAACCCTTTCACTATCCTACTTGTTCAGCCACTTACGGTCTGTTGCCCCATGAGGAATTCCGGATGGGGGTGGGGGGCAGGGAATGGAGAGAAATGGGAGTGACGGTGAGAGAACAGGGAAGGGAGAGGGAGATGTATACTTATGTATATATATATATATATATATATATATATATATATTATATATATATATATATATATATATATATATATATATATATATATATATATATATATATATATATATATATATATATATATGAAGGTGGAGAGAGAAGACAGGAGAGAGAGAAGGAGAGAGAGAGAGAGAGAGAGAGAGAGAGAGAGAGAGAGAGAGAGAGAGAGATAGAGAGAGAGAGAGAAAGAGAGAGAGAGAGAGAGAGAGACAGAGACAAACAGACAGACAGACAGACAGATCGACAGAGATGGACAAACAAGCAGATATGGGGGATGAGAAAGTGAAAGAAGCAGGCAGACAGATGATAAAGATAGGAGAGAGAGAGGGGGGGGAGGGGGGGAGGCTGAAGAAGAAGAAGAGGAAGTTATATACAGAAAAAAATACGGATATGCATAAGCAAATAAAAAAGATAATTTCATAATAACTTTGATAAAGCTGTCAACACAAGCCAGGAAATATTAATATATTTCCTCAGAATACACGGTTGAAAACATATTGAACATTTAATCTGATTAATATTGTTTTCGCATAGGTATAGGCTCTTGCATGGAGACAGAGCAATTGGAAATTATCGCAACAAGGAAGCAAGTGCAAAATGTTGATATCGGAGGAAATGCATCGCTCTCGGTTAATTGATACCAGCAGGTCGGCACTCCCTTTCCTTGAACATGTTTGATTAAATGAAATAAGAAAATGCAAATCTTGACTTGATTACTGGACGCAAGGACACACACGCATGCACGCATACATACGCTCATACACGCGCACACGCACACGCACACGCATACACCCAAATGCACACACACATACTCACATGCACACACACACTCAAATGCACACACACACGCATTCACATGCACACACACACACACACACACACACACACACACACACACACACACACACACACACACACACACACACACACACACACACACACACACACACACACACACTCACTCACTCTCACTCTCACTCTCACTCTCACTTATTCACTCATTCACTCACACACACACACTTACACACGCACACACATACTCACACACGCGCACACACACACACACACATGGTCACAACCAGGAAATTGTTGGAAGGAGGGACGGAGAAGGTGGGCGAGGGGGGGGGAGATTGACGGAAGAAGTTGATGAGGAGGAGGGTGTGCGGGGGTGGGTGGGTGGGTGGGGAGGGACTGGGGCGGGGGGGGAGGGGTGCTCTTGAAGGGAAAGATATTGGGGGTTGAGAAGGAGTAGTCTGACAAGGGTTTCGTCCGAGATGATGTTTGGCGACGGGTGAGGGGGGAGAAGGGAGAAGGGAGGAAAAAGACAAGAAGTAAATAAGTCGACAAAAAGTCTGTCGGAGGGTTTGATTAAAAAAAAAAAAAAAAAAAGTTAGGAGACTGAGAAACCGCCACGACGGGAAAAAAACGAAGGCGATCTCATTAAAAAATAATAATAAAAACAAAATTTAAAAATAAATAAATAAAAATCGCAAGTACCGAAAACGGGAAAATATCCACAGTTTCGATTCGCTAATTTCGTGCCTTTTCTTCTGCAATTTTGATGACCGAAATAGGAGTGGTTAACACGGAGTTGACAAGGGCTTCATTCGAGATAATGTTCGGCGACGGGGTGGGGGGAGGAGAAGGATGTAGAGAAAGGAAGAGGGAATAAGAGAGGAGGGAAGAGTGATGCCGAGAGTGAGGTAAGGGAAGAAGGAAGAAAAAAGAGTAAATACCCTGAAAAAAAAATCTGACATAAGGGGAAGATATAGAGACAAAAGCAGTTGGTGAAAGATATAAAAAAAGGTGATTTGACAGAAATAAAACGAAAAGAAAACGTTTTTTTTTCCTCTGATGAAAAGAGTGAAAAGGAGCCAGATTTTCGAATTGCTAATCCTTCGTCCCACTCGCACAAATATCATTGCTCGAAACCGATAGATAACAGAAGAGAAAAGAAGCCAGAAAGAAACAAAAAATAAAAAGGGGAAAAAGTATCAGGAAGGACAGAAAGTAAATACGGATTAGGGAGGAAGAGAGGGCGAGAGAGAGGCTTTTTTCCAGCCACAGGGAGCGACGCAACTTCCAGGATACTTGACGCTAAGTCCCCCTAAGACGGAGAGGGCTGAGCCACCGCGACCTTAGGCAGAAATAAGAGTTTAGATCAGGGAATCCGAACGACCCGGCTTGCTTCGGAGATCCCGCGAGTGCGAGAGCATAAATCGTCTGTTTATTCATCTGTTCTGGATTTCTGATGTCCTTCAGTTATTTACAAGCATGCGCGTACTTACTTAAATAAACACACACACACACACACACACACACACACACACACACACACACACACACACACACACACACACACACACACACACAAATAACAATAATAATGATAATAATAAATAAATAAATAAATAAAATAAGAAATAAGAAAATAATAAAAAAAAAAAACATAACATACACGCCCTTCAACACACACAACCCCCCCCCCCTCCTCCATACGCACACACATACACCCCCTCCCCCCACAAACACACACGCACGCACACACTTGCACAGTCGCTCACTCCCACTCACTCAAGCGCGAACAGAACCGCGTTCCACCTCCGAGCGAAGCAAGAGTCAGCAACAGCAATAAGAGTCAGAGGGCCTTGAGTAGCGAGCCGCCATTGTGAACGTCGATGGTCGTTACTCGGAGACTCTGGCACAAGCTGGAGTCGTCATATCTCTGCCGAACGACCTGCGAGTTGCTAAAAGTTGCTGAAACTGCTGCAGAAGGAGCGGTTGCGGTGTGCGGAGCCGAGACATTTTCACTCGCATAGTAGTGTGGTCGTAGAGCAGGTGGTCGGCGACTGTTAAGGTGCTCGGGAGGGCTAAGGGCGAGAAGGGAAGTCGCGAGTATATGCTTTTGTGTGTTTGTTTGTTTGTGTGTGTACGTGTGTGTGTGTGTGTGTGTGTGTGTGTGTGTGTGTGTGTGTGTGTGTGTGTGTGTGTGTTGTGTGTGTGTGTGTGTGTGTGTGTGTGTGTGTGTGTGTGTTGTGTGTGTTGTGTGTGTGTGTGTGTGTGTGTGTGTGTGTGTGTGTGTGTGTGTGTGTGTGTGTGTGTGTGTGTTTGGGAGAGAGTCGTTAATTGGAAACTTTAGGGCCCTCATTAGAAAAATCTAATTTGTTCGGTCTCTGATCTCTGTGCATTGTGGTGACGAGTGCTCTCCAATCAGCTTGGGAATGAAAAGGTGAAAAGGTTATACCAGGGTATATCTTTTTTTTATGTTTTGCACTGTTTTGTTGTTGTTGTTTTCTTTTTTAACTCTCTCTCTCTCTCTCTCTCTCTCTCTCTCTCTCTCTCTCTCTCTCTCTCTCTCTCTCTCTCTCTCTCTCTCTCTCTCTCTCTCTCTCTCTCTCTCTCTCTCTCTCTCTCTCTCTCTCTCTCTCTCTCTCTCTCCTTTCTTTCTCAATCACTCGTGATTGGGTATGTTGGTGTGTGTGTGATTCAGTGTGTGTTTGCGTTTATGTGTGTGTTTGTGTGAGTGTGTGTATGTATGTGTGTGTGTGTGTGTGTGTGTGTGTGTGTGTATTCTTCATTAAAACGCACCATTAATCAGATACTCCCAAATAAAAAATAAAAAAAAGTATAAGTGGCGAAAATTCCCGTGCTCCAAATTTGCCAGGTATTACTCCATTACCATCTTTCCAAATAGCAAACTTTCAACTGTCCATCAAAACTCAATTTCATCCGATAAAACCACGTAGCTCGTTGCAAAAATATGCGAACCATCTTTTCATAATAATCAGATTAGAGAGAGTAATATTCCATTCACCAACACAGATGCAATACTGCAGCCTGGGGGAGGACACACTGAGGGACATGAATGTATTGTTTCAATTTTGTGTTGTTTTTTGTTTTGTTTTATTTATTTTTTTATTTATTTTTTTATTTTTATTTTTTATTTTTATTTTTTTTTTTTTTTTTTTACTTTTTATGTTGTTGAGGTTGTCAAGGATTAGTTTGAAGGTCATATGTCTATTTATGATTAGTATCAGTTGCACATAGAGTAGATAATGTAGTAATCATCAATCACAGTTCTGTACAGTATTTTAAAACATTTACATATATCTATAACCAGTTAGTTATCTGCGGGCTCCGGTTCGCAGCATCCTCAATTTTAAATGCAATCTCAGTTATCAGTGTAATAACATGGTCACTGAAAAGTATCTACAATATCAAGTGTTGCGAGAATGAACACGTATGCGCACGGGATCCAAGCCTAAGAACACTTTTATGTAAATTTGTAGGAAAAGCACATGAGCCACGGCCATGAGTTGACGTCACAAGCGCGTTTATTCGACATACAGCGACATTTAAAACTGCATGTTATGTACATTATGCATTATTCCTGGTCGTGTACCAAGATGAAATTTGAAATAGTTCTGGCCATTAGAAAGTGTCTAGAAAGAATTAGAGCAGTAGATCGTTTCGTTTTATAGAAAATTGTATACAAACGACGCCGTACAAATTTTCTTTATAGAGTTGTAGTTCTCATTTTGGTGACGAATACTTTTGCTAAGTATACCTAAATCACCTTCGAATAAATGATTAATATCAACAAAAACAATTGGATTGGTAAAATTTCTATTAATCGTAGGAAAATCAACAGAAATGTAGCGTTCTGTTACACAAGAAATAAGAACAAGTGTAGTACTCGTGAATTCACTCGTAAAAGCAACTTTCGACTGACGATGGTAAGCCCTCCAGTTTGTCTGTGCTGTTGAGTTTGAATGTGTGTGTGTGTGTTGTGAATGTGTATTTATGTATGAGTGTGTGTGTGTATTGTGTGAATGTGTATTTATGTATGAGTGTGTGTGTGTTGTGTGAATGTGTATTTATGTATTTTTTTGTGTGTGTTGTGTTGTGTTGTGTGAATATGTATTTGTGTGTATGTGTGTGTTGTGTGAATGTGTATTTATGTATGAGTGTGTGTGTGCGTGTGTGTATGTGAGCGCGCGGTTAAAAGCTACAGGAAATTAAAATGCTGCAGTAAAAAGTTTCTTCTCCGACATTTCTTGTTCCCCCGAATCCATACACTCAAAGAGAATGGGTGCGGTTGTAGAGGAGCCGACTACTCTAATGTGATTTATCGTTTCTGTCCTAGCATATGGTACAGAAGTCGCTGGGAATTTAGAAGTATTCTACTAACTAGTTACGTTTCTTTTAGGCAAATAAAAAGGAGTATGGCTCGTGTTTCTTTTTTTCACTCTACTTTTTAGGGTCATCAGTCATCTCAAGTCTGGCTTTTTTTCTTTTTTTTTATGTCAGGGAATTTCGTACCTTCCTTCCAGACATTCTTTCCAACTTTTTATTTCTCTTTTTTTTTTTTTTTTTTTTTTTTGCTAACAAAAATCTTAATCGAGTTGTAAGGAGAGGATTTGACGTTGTAGGCCTATTTTTCCCCAGAAATATTCATGCTCATAATTTTGTTATGTAGATACATCTTAAAATTTATACAGAACCGTTTTCTATATTACAGAAAGTGGGATGCGACCTACGCCTTGGATCAAAGAAAACGGTGGATGCCTGCGGTGTTTGCGGGGGAGACGGCAGTACTTGCAACAAGCCCTCTTATTACTGGGACAAAAGGCCCACCGGGCCCTGTTCTGCTACTTGCGGAGGCGGTAAATTATATTTTATGAAGTCTTACTACTAGTCTAAGACCTTTTTTTGATTGTTCAATAGTATATATATATATATATATATATATATATATATATACACATATATATATATATATAGATATAGATATAGATATAGATATATATATGTATGTATGTATATGTATGTATGCATGTATAGGTATATAATTTATTCACTCATGATTTATTCACAATTAAGCCTTCTTATATATATATATATATATATATATATATATATATATATATATATATATATATATATCTAGACACACACACACACAAACTGTCAGTGCATTAGCAGCACTAAGAGAACTTGAACTCGAACAGAGAGGACCATAGCCAATGTGATCTCCCTCCAGGGTACCAGATGCTGTCGGGCGTGTGCGTGGAACAGGGGACGGGGCGCCGAGTGGCCGAGGACCTGTGCGACCACGCGGCCAGGCCCATCCCCGTCATCCTCAACTGCAACGATAACGCTTGTCCTACTAGGTGAGTGGGCTTCCTATATACTTATATGTATATATATATATATGTGTGTGTGTGTGTGTGTGTGTGTGTGTGTGTGTGTGTGTGTGTGTGTGTGTGTGTGTGGTGAGTGTATATTATATATATTATATATATATATATATATATATATATATATATATATATATAATATATATATATATATTATATATATATATAAAAATAAATATATATTCACATAAGTGTATATACTGTATATATATATATATTATATATATATATATATATATATAAAATAAATATATATATTTATATATGTGTGTGTATGTGTGGTTGTGTGTGTGTGTGTATGTTAGTATATATATATATATATTAAGATATATATATATATATATATATATATTATGTTATAGTGTATATATGTATATTGTGTGTGTGTATATGTATATATATATAATATATATATATATATATATATATATATATATATATGTATATATATATATATATATATATATATATATATATATACACATACATACACACATTTATTTTGATCATTGCTGTTGACAGGATGTGCATCGCTTGTTGCTATAGAGCTATTCATGATATGAGTGATACATTGTTGATGATATTTGCATTATGATTATTATCACACTTATAATTTGCACTGCTATCATTATTGTAACTATCGTTTTTGTCATTGTTATGCCTGTCATAACAGTGAAAAAGTTTATGATAATGATAAGGAGAATTGTCATGATTTAACAGACTTTGTTATTAATTTATGTACATTTATTATCATATTCTTTTAGTGATTATAGTTTCATTATTCTTAGTTACTGTGAATTATGTTATCCATTAGAATTGTTATAAAGTATACACCAGCCTTATTATTACTGCTAATTAGTTAAAAGTCATATTAAATATTACTCGTAGCGAGGGTAGCAGCGCAGACTGCCGTAGCCTACATGCCAATAATACCAATGTGCTTTACAAAAAGTATATATATATCAGAGTACTTTTTACTGTACTGCGACAAAGTTAAGAACTTGGGCACTTTAATTAAGAAAGTTGACTGTCTCCTTGAGCCGGTTGGCAGTTTTCATCAAGTGCTACGCCATTCGGTCAAACCTTGCTATTTTTTATTATTTTTTTTTAACCTGTGAACTGGGTCTGCTTTGTGTGGCTGGAAATACTAAATCTATGAACAGTTTTTTTTTTAGGTATGCGTCTAGTGTGTGTGTGTGTGTGTGTGTGTGTGTGTGTGTGTGTGTGTGTGTGTGTGTGTGTGTGTGCATAAGTGCCAAGCAGGTTATAGTCCCCTCACCACAGTGGCGTTCGCACGAATTCCCTTGTACTCGCGCGATAAATATGCCATCGCATGATTTCGCCGCTCGTGTGTAGACTGCTAGAAATGAAATACAGCGAATGAAGTTACAGGAACGAAAAGCCAGCAATAAAGTTTATCACCCAGAAGACGACTCGTGCCTCGGGGCCTGGGCGTCCTCCCGCCACTTCTTTATATATATCATATAAGTAAATGCAACTTCCTCTGGCGAGACTTTCGAGCACCAGTTGCAGTTTGACGTAGAGGCGACAACCCTAATACTGTCTACGTGGTTTACGATCATGTGCGCTGCGAAAAAGAGATTCAAATTCCCCCCCTCGCCATGCTGTCCTTGCCACTTAACCATCTCTTTTGTATGCTAACCGCTCTAAAGTATTTTACCCAACTGCCGGAATCAATTAATATCTTTTTGTCTGGTCAGTCCCTGGTTGAAATAGTTATGTAGACCTCAAGGGGAGAAATATTCTTTTTCTTCCATTTTCTCATCCTTCTTTTTTATCTCTCTGTATCAATCTTTACCACCATTTCTTTGCCAACTTTCTTCGTTTACTGCTAGGCTTATGGAGATGAATATTATTAGTGATGGTTTTTATGGTCACTTGTACATTCTGACAGCTGGCGTTTCGATGTCCGTCTTTCTCTCTCTCCATTTTTTCCCCTCGAGACTCAAGACATGCGGAGGCGGAGATAGTGAATTGCATCATTCTTTTTTCTCTCTCTTCCGAGAAGTGTTTTATGGTGTTGCAGTGAAGAGCGAGGCAGTGAAGCATTCGCAGCTTTGCTAGGTCATTAGACTCGGGAATGGAAGAAAGGTATGAAGGAGAACGAAGACTTTCGCAAAGCATGAGATGTAATTGCCGCGTGTTGTGTAATTACATGTAATTCTGATGAAGACATCAGAGTCACGTCCCTTGCTTTGTGATCTTATTCCTTATTCATGCATTTTCTGCGTTTGTAAGAATAGGAATTAGAGGGGGAGGCGAGGTAAGTGGAGGCATTATATTCTGAGATTTGACGCGTAGAAGTGGAGACCAGTTGATAATTAGTATGAAGTCTTATGACAGAATTCTTATCAATGATTTCCGTAAAAGCGATGGAAGGTGAGATAATCGTAATACTGAATCATGTTCACTGAATTATTCAGCTCACTGTAGGACGTGAAGCAGCACAGATTGCCAAAGTATAAGCGATGACGAGAAGTAGTAGTGAGGGAAAATCTGTTGGCAAGGAAGGAGATTCTCTTGCTCTCCCGACGGTGATGGTGAAGCTGATAGTGTTATGACAGTGGTAATAGTGGTGAGGACAGTGATACGGCACACAGCGTAGAACAGAATTATTGCCTGATGGTTTGTGATGAGCCGAGGATCAAGCAGTTACTTCCTTCTTGATGGTTTATGCCTCGTAAAAGTGCCATGGCTTCTTCAGAAACGTGGCAGAGGGGTTCCGTATCATACGCACACACACACACACACGGATCTTACACGCACACACGCGCGAGAGAAGATCGGGAAGAGCATTTGAAGAGGAGGTGATTACAATTTGTAATAAGGAAAGGTGTGGTATGCCGAAGACCTCAGAAAACACCCCTCCCGCAAAATGTCTATTACGTGTATGCTATGTAGTTTTATCGTTTAGAATCGCCTCTCAGTACTCACAAAAACAACAGAACCACTCGTCAGTCCCAAGTGAAAAAAAAAACAGTGGGTTTTAAATCTAGTGGAATGATAAATGTGGAAGATTCTCTTTTTTCACTTTTTGGATGATGCTTGGAGAGCCGGATTGAAAACCTACGTCCTGTGCTAAGTTCCCCGAGGCGTTTCCTTTCCCTTGGATCCTCCTTCCCTCGGATCCTGCCTGGGCCTCCCCTCTACCCCTCCTTCAGCCACATGGGAGAGGCCCTTACCAAGACACCCCGCCAGTTTCCATCCGGCTACTTCCCTTCGCTTCCTCACAACCTTCTCCTTCCTTACTTCTTTTTTTTTCTGGTGGGGGGGGATTTTACGGTTTGATTTTTTCGTGTCAGGGACGAGTTGAGAATGAAATAGGAGTAGAGGACTAGATTAGAGTCGGAAATTTGGGTGTTTTATAGGGACGGGTAGCAATAGGTG
>NW_028234414.1:17175278-17177778 GCF_977035675.1 Penaeus japonicus
ACTATGGTGAGTGCTCTTGTTCATATTAACAAAAAAGGCCCAATGACACAGATTTTTAGGAATTTGGATAATATAGTTGTTGATCTTAGAAAAATAAAGTTGAAAAAAAAAGAATTACAAGGATGAACAAGCTTTCTAGATGAAAGAAAGATGTAGAGTAATTTGATAATTGAATCTAATTGACGATGAAATATTTTGTTTTAAATTAACAGAAGGAATCAAGTTTAAGTGAAAAATGAACTAACCTGTATGAAATATTCTTAACTGTTATGTTGAAAACTATGTGAAGAGTTTTCAGCTTTTGTAATAATCACCATCAGATTGGTCAAGAAATAAGTTTGGAAAGAAGAAAGGTCGTAATGGTAGACGTCGGCAGAGCTCTAGAGGCAACAGGAGGAGGAAAAATAAGTCAAAGCCATCGTACGCCACAGAAACCACACTCAGGCCAATCCAACCTTTCCCATCAGGCCCAGAATCAGACACTCTTGGCGAAGGACCCTTCAAGGTTTGTCTTTAGAAGAAGTTTTTCACATCTTTGTCTTTCAACAAATCTGATGTTCTCTTTTTACATTTTTCCTTTTCTCTTTTATATGAAGCGCATTATTAAAAGTGATAGGAATATAGGATGCACTGGTAATTTATGACAGTGACACCAAATTTATTTTAAAATCATTGATACCCTTTAGCTATTATCCTGCTTTAGTGTTTTAAAAAAGGCTTGGAAGTGTAGTATTTTAAAGGTTGATAAATAAGATCTGTTAATGTGTTTAAGGCTATAGACTCTCAAACTTACCATAGATAGCTTGATGAGGTCAAATAGTAGAGTCTTTGCAATTAATCAACTTTGAATTGCAAGACCTAAGATGCATTATTTTTTTAAGGGAGCTAGTAGAATGTGCTACTTAAATGGCAGTGTGAAAAAATATATTACTTTGTTTGGCTGTCAAATAAAGAAAGTTTTGAAACTTTTTTTGGTAATATTTGGTGACACATCTTTTTTTATATACCTTCTTTAGGCATCAAGCAAGAACATTCACACCGTAGAAGTAACAAGTGGTGAAGCAACAAACATTTTTGATTTGAATCGGTGGCGCGATAATGACAATACCCATAAATCTGATGACAGTTATGTGTATGGCACCATAACTCACCATGCACACAATGGCTGGGATAGAGAAAGAGAGAGCCACTTTGGCATAACCAACCACTTGTCCGAAAGAAAGGAAACATCCAGCGAAAGGCCTCATGTTTATGGCAAAATCACACATCACAGGTATGGTCAATTTGGTCATTCATGATTATTTGTGTCTGAATTTTTGACAGGAAGTAAAGACAATGAGGTATTTTTTGTCTGGTCTTTTTCATTATCATTCCTTATAAAGATTTTGATAGATTTTCTCACATTCACTTCAAACCATATAAAAAGAGCATTTCCCTTTTTTTTTTTTTTTTTTTTTTTTTTTTTTTTAGCATGGAATATGGGGTAACTTTACAAGTGTAGACTCCTTTACTCTGTTTCATATATCTTTCAACTTTATCTCTTTAACACGTTCTTCCTTTGACAGTGATGGTAGCCGCATCACAAGTGAAGAGAGTCATCACATCTTTGGCACCATATTGCACGGGCCTCCAGACAATGCCTTGATAGATGCAGACAGGACAGAATGGCCAGGTTTTTCATCTTCTACAGAGATGTACTATAATGGAAAGAACAGGGAATATAAGGGGGTATGTTATGTGCTTTGTTCTCAACTGTGATTACTTGTTTTATTGTGACTTACAGGAATTAGATATATTGTCCAAGTATATATGTTTGTTTTGTCATGTATGTATTTGTGGGAGGGGGTTCTTAGTATGTATATTGACTTATAGATAACCTGATATCAGTATTACAGATTTGAATTGCTTTTTTATGAATGGTGATATAATGTACTAAACATTGATTTTCTGAACTTTTTAAGGATGTGGATAATGCCATAGAAGATGATCTGATGACCTTAGGGAAAAAACTGAACCTTTCCCCCGATGACTCTGACTCAGTGCAGCAGGTAAGTAGAAAAATTATTAAAATTGCATGTACATTTATTTTCCTTCCTTACAGGTTATGTTAATGGTGTAAGTATGATTGAAGAGAGGGACTATTTCTCTTTGTAAAAAGATTTCAGAGGAAATATCCAGAAATGAACATAGTTACTTTTATTCAAGAAGGGAGAAAACCATGTAAAGCAAAGCCAGTAATTATATATATATGTATACATACATGTTAAAGTGTATTTGCACAGATATATATGTAATTCCATTAGTTTGATTTTATTGTGCTTAAAAGTGGTTTTTGCTTTAAAATTGAAATTTTGATCTCTGGATATTGTGATACTGAACTCCTAATTGCTTTATTATTTGTGGGTTTTATGTATATAAAAGCAGTGGAAAAATGTTGTGGCATTTCTTCAGGGTCTGTGTACTGTTTAATTTGATGGAATACTACAGATGTTCGTGAACA
>NW_028234414.1:17210278-17232778 GCF_977035675.1 Penaeus japonicus
TCTTTTGTGCGACAAATGTCTTTCCAGGTCTACTATGGATTGATTTGCAGTCGGACTCCTGGCTATCTTTCTCAAGTTCTTGCAAATGCTCAGGCGGTTGACCATTTACTGGAGCAGATGTAGATTTTGTGGCATTATCACTTGTACTTGTGGTTACTTCACTCATTTCCACATTATTTTCACTTTGTTTTTCATGCGGAAGATCGATATCATTTTCATCTACTGGTTTCCTTTCATTGTCTTTCCTCTTTGCAAATAAGCTATCCCAGTATATTCTCTTTTCTGATACCACTTTTGGTTTTTGAGAATCATGTGGGGACGACTGGGGTTCCTGGCCCATGTCAGTTTGTGTTGGTGGTTGTGTTAGAGGCAGAGGAGGAGGACTACCCGAGTTGGTCGATACACTAATGTCGTCTAATGTATTTGTGATTTCCTCACAAAGATATTGCTCACTTATAACCGTTTCTTTATGCTTAACTACTTTGCAAGTTTTTGGTTCTTCTTGATTACTCTTTGTGATCATATTGTCCCAGTAATCTTTCTTCTGTTTTACTATATTGTTAGAGGCTGTTCCTGCGATGGTTTTATTAGTCTGCTCCTCCTCTTTACTCTTCTCCAGTGGTGTTTGTGAAATGATAACTTGTTCTTGGTTTTCTAACACAGTTTCATTGCCATCTGGATGGAATGCTGAGTTTTCTTCAGGAATGTTGACCTCCAGACTGACAGCATCATAAAATTCTTCGTCCACACTCTTTATTGAATCCATTGCTTCATCTTGAAGTAAAGAATTTACATTGTATACATCGCTGGATGATGCATTAGCATCTTGCTTATTATCACAAGAAGCATCAATGTCAGATGTTGTAAAATCTAAGAGCATAATGTCACAAAAGGCTCTTTTACTGGCGCCTATAAAAGATGCCTTTTCTCCGGATTTCTTTTCTGAATCTGGAGTTTCAGCCTCCTGGTCTCTAATCGCATCACCAATCTGTGTTTCAGACTGAAGTGTTATTGGGAAGTTTCCAGTGGAATGGTCTTCTTGATCAGCTGAGCTTAGAAGTTCTGCTTCTCCTTGTTTATTTTGGTCTTTAGATTGTTCCCAAAAATCTCGAGCTCTCCTCACAGTACCATCATCAACTTCAATACTTACACTTTTTGTAAGCAGATTACTTTTCTGATCTTCATTACACATTGTGGGCTCAATATCAGTTGTGCTAGAAATTCTCGTTGAATAATCAGCATCTGTGTTTTGATAATCCAGATTCAGATCAGGCTTCAGTGGGACAGGATCACGTACTTCTGTCGCTCTATCTTCCCATATTTTCATGCCAGCTGTGACACTACCTTCACAAGCCCTAATGCTAGATTTTCCAAGTGATTCGTCCGAGTCATTCTGATCCATCTCGGAGCATATCTCCACCATGCTCTGTGTCTCACTGCCGACTTCAACTTCCACTGAGGAGTACTGATAATTTCTTAGAAGTGGTTCTGCATTTGAACTTTCCACATTTGAGTTCTTCAGTGACTGCAGAGCCTGTCGTGCTTTGTCTGTGAGTTTTGATTCATCAGTAACTGATTCGTTCTTTGATAGTCGTTCTTCCCACAATTTTCTTGATTCACTTACTGTTCCGATTTGATCCTCAAAAGCTTCCTTATACTCTAAATTGTCCTGCAAAGGAGCTCCTTGTAGATTTTCTTTGAAAGATTCATTTTCTTTCAGTAACTTAAGATCTCGTGTACTTGTATTCTTAGTAGTCTTTTCATCTATTCCTGTTTTAATTTCATTTAGTAACCCAGATGATTCTTTAGAACCCTTCGTTTGAGTCAATGTTTCTGCTTCCATTTTATACTTTGTTTCTTGCTCTTCCCACATTAGTTTGGCTTTAGCAACACTTCCTTGCTTGAGCTTAATACTCAGCTGATAGCCAGGGACCGGTTTTTGGGAAGATGTTTCTATTTCCATATTCTTAACATTTGCTTTACATGTCGCTTCCCTCTGTAGAGTTTCTGGAGGCTTGGTTTCATTTGCTTGTAATTTGTTTTTTCGCTCTCTCGATGCCTGCTTTTGCCCAGTGGCCATATTTTTACGATTTTCTTCTATTTGTTTCCATTTTTCATCCCACATCTCTGTCTTGGCTTTAACATGTCCTTTGGCTTTGATTTCTGAAGTCTGATCGATGAAAGTTTCCATACTAGATGTTTCTGTTGTTGTGGCAGTCTCTTTAATTTTATCAGTGAGTGCGGTTTCTGCAAATTTACTGTCATCATGATTTTGATTTTGTCTTTGTTCAGAATTCATTCCTCCCCAGACGCCTTCTCCAGATGTTTCAAATATGCTGTCATCATTCTTATTACCTTCAGCTTTTATATCTATTGGTGCGTGTGGATGCAATTCATTGCTGCAGTCACTGATAACTTGGTTTACCTTTGTAATATCTCCACTTTGTACTCCTTTACCATCTTTAATTTTGGATTCCCATTCATTCTTTTGGGTTTTTAGTTTGCCAGTCAGCTCCTTTGCCTCGGGCTTCTCTTCTAATTCGCACAAATTTTGCCACACTTGTTTCTTATTGTGCACAAGACCTTCTTCAATACCTAGTTCTTCGATTGGTTCATGACTGCACGTGCTATCATTATTTTCAGGCTCACTTTTTTCACCATCCTTTCCTTTGACATTAACAACTTCTTGAAATCTCGAAATAAGTAGTTCGTCACTCATCGTAGTCTTTGTGTTTTCAGTATCAAGACTAAGGGCATGTAGGTGGGCTCTGTCAGTCTCAGCTTCCTTCTTCATTCTTGCTTCCTTTTCTTCCCACAGAAGTTTAGCGTCCACCACAGTCCTGTCTCGAATTTTCACACTCAGCTTGTAGCCCTTTGGTACTTTTGTTTTGGAACCCCTTTGATGAAGCTTAGGGGAATCACTAGAAATTTTCATGTCATCACAGGGGGTTAAATCACAATCCTTTGTGTCTTCGAAGTCTTGTTGCTCATCACTTTCGAGAAATAGACTATCCTCATCAAGCTCCATAAGTTTCCCCTCCCACTGATCTTTCCTCGTTTTCACAATGCCTCTTTCTATCTTCCGGATGCTGGGCGTCCTGTATGCATACTTATCAGAGTTTTTCTCGACAGACTCAGGAATGTCTGGCATAGGAATTTCAGACATCACACTTTTTGTGGTGTCACTTGCAGGATCTGGTTTTGTATATTTCATTTCCCATATCTGTTTTCCCATTTGCACTGTACCTCGCTTGATCTTTCTGATGCTCTTTCGTGATAGTAACGGAGTGCCAGTGGACGGTTCTTCAGCATCACTAGAAGATTCGCAAGATAATTGGCTTAATTCCTCGGCTGTTTTATCAACGGACGTTACATCTACTATTGAGTCATTTTCTATATTTTGTTGTTGGGTTTTAGAAGCTGTTTGTGCTTTTTCTTCTGTATTTCTTATTTCCGTCAAAATTTTCCCTTCATTAGAGTCACTCTTGCCCGTAGTGTGTGAAGAGTCCTCTCCTTTCTCACTCTCGTCTAATAATGAATTTTCATGTACAGCGACATCCTTTTCTTCATCGACGTCTTCTCCCTGTGTTGCTTTCTCTTTCTTCTTCTGAGCCCTCACTTTGCTCTTTAATACATTCTCTTGATCACAGTTGGGAGACTTTCTGAGGTTCTCACACATTTCTTTTTGAACATCAGTCAAGCTCTCACCATCTGGAGTGTCACGAAGATGTTCATCAGTGACAGCCATTCCTTCATTATCCTCAGTGGCCAACGACTGCTTATCACCCATGAAAAAGTTACTCCAAACAGCCTTTAGCCTCCCTACTAACCCGACCGGTGTGTCATCAACAGCATCTTGAAAAACATCATCTGGTTCGGGTGTGTGTCCTCTTGTGACATCATCATCTTGCTCTCCCGTGACTGTTTCACATTTCGAAATGTCATCTGCTTGGCTTACGACATCAGTTGAATCGGAACTTGATGAAGCTTTCGAGTCTACAGGTCCGGTGCCACTTGCTGCAACAGAATCCCAGAATTGTTTTCTTAAAGTGACAAGTTCGGTTGTAGGCTGTTGATCGACTTTCACTTTGCTTCCTTCAAAACGCGCGTCAGCCTTCGGTGTTCTTTCATCATTTGAGCTCTCAGAATCTCTGGAATATGTTCGAAATCCATGGATTTCTTCAAGAAAACTACGGTAAGATTGTGAACTAAGAGATTCCTCCTCTTCACCCTGTTGTTTTTGCAAGGTGTTTGAAATTCCAGTTGCAGTAAGCTGGTCTTGTTCACAAGCTGAAGGACTAAATCCAGAATCTCCTGGTTCTTCATCTACAGATAAATCGGCAAATGATGAACATTCTGAACCTTCCTTTTCCAACATCTGCTGGAATTCATCAAGCACAACACTAGTTCGATTTGATGATGTCGAATGGTCATTGTCATCATTTTTTGTTTCATGAACTACATGCTGTGAATCATCTTCAACCTGTTCATCATCACTACTATTTACCTTACTGCAGGATTCTTGACATTTGTCTTTATCTTTCTTGCAATAAATGCCATCAGAAGTCACATTGTTGCAGTCATCGTCACTATGTTCATTCTTGATTTGAGTTTCGTTATCAGCAGTTGCAATGTCTTCTGAGATACAAGTCAATGCATCTCTCACACATGAGATATGAGAAGAATTTTTATTGAGCTCCACGTGCTCAGTGTTCTCTTTGGGATGCTCGGAAACGAGAGCGATTGATTTACCTTCAACTAAACTAAGTTTTTCTGTAACTATTGGGTCGAGAACAGGATGTGATTCTCGTACACTTTCAAAAATGGTGGATGAAATTTCCGACAGTGTGCTCTCCCTGTCATATTCTACATGTTCATTTTCCTCTTTCGCTGTTACCATACATTGTTCACTATCACTGTCGATTTCAAGTATCCATGTATTCTTTACATTAGCTTGGTGTACTTCGTGTGTGGTCTGATTGCCGTGATCTTCATTTGTTTGTTCTCCTTCAGAGAGGAAGGGAAGACGCCCTGTTCTTTGCTTTGCCTTTTCATGAACAACTGGTGTGTCATACGTATCAAATTCACTGGAAGTAAAAGATGACTCTGGGTCTAATCCCTTAAGAAGCAGAGATTTTACGTGTTCATGACCTACAAGCGAGATCTTGTTTTGAATATCAGCTGAACTGGGCGGTGTCTGGCTCGAGCATTCCTGGGTTAAATCACCGACAACACAACTCTCTGGTGTTCTATCACAACTGACCTCAGTCTGAGCTTCCGCTTCCTTCTCAGGTCTGTCTGGCTCACCCACAATTAGGTCACCCTTCTCCCCATACTTGTATAGACTATCTGCTACCGTAACAGGCGGAAGCTCTGGAATTTCCAAAGCATTCGCTCCGCCCGTCTCACTGGAAACAATAAGATTATCATCTTTTGTGGCTTCACTTAAGGGGATTTCACCCACTCGCGGGTCTGTTTCACATGGACATTCGTTTTGTACATTCGTAAAAGATAAAAACTCCTCCAGTTCCTCAGAATCCTCACTTGTCTGATGATGTGACTTGTTTTGACTTTCTTCATGCAAAGAAAAAAAGTTTACTTCCTCAATTTTTGGTATATTTTTGTCTTCAGCAAAATCCGTTGCGAACACATCGGTGTGAGTCGGTATTGCCTTACCATTAGATTCAATTATGGACGAATCAATGGGTTCTTCTTGGTGACAGGCTTCTGTTGTCGTTCCCTCAATAACTGAATTATACATGATTCCAGCTTTGTTGTCATTATTACTGGTCGAATCACTTCGCATAAACTCCTCAAAATCTGAATCAAGGAGACTAATATTATGTTTATCTGAAGTGACATCCAATGGATCTTCTGTGAATGAAATGTCGTCTATGTTTAGAAGATCTGTTACATAGGTGGATTCAGCCACCTGTGGGACAAGTATATTTGATTCAGTTCGCAGATTATCACCAACGTTTTTAAATGGCGTTTCTAAGGAATCAGATTTTTCATCCTCCGCCTTCGTATAAAAGACGGGTTGTTCGTCGATATCAATGAATTTAACATCTAGCCCAGTTGTAACATCAGATGATTCCTTGCATGTATACTCTGTCGCATATACGTCACTGGAATCAGACACGTGTGGTGTGGGTGCATCGTTACCGAATTTTAGATTTTTAAATATAGTAGAGTCTAAGACTTCAGTTGGAGAAGAAAAATCATTATTGATTGATCCATGTTCATAGTTTGTTAACAACATTTGTTTAACGTTCACACTTGGATATTTTTCTATGTCTTCCCCTAATTCATCTGATAAGTTGATTAGTTGCGTACCTTCCTCAGGCCTCACTACATCACTAATGTTGAGCATAAATTCACCTTCATGTTGAGCAACTACATTCAGATCACTTTGTAGAGGAACAACAGATGATGTGTCTTGAGGTATTTCATCACTATATGAAAACACTCCATAATTTGGTCTCTGGTCACTTACATTTATATCACTGACATCCAATAGAATGTCAGAATTTAACTCCGACGCACCATCCACCTGTATATCAGCCATACTTTGACTTTGTTGTTTACTATCTTTGAGTGAATGTTCCCCAGCAAGTGGGAACTCACTGTCTCGTACGAACTCCTCTGACAGATTCTGAGACACAACTAATGCTTTTACAGGAGAACCTGGCTTCTTTCTGTCTCTTTGAGATAACAAGGTTGAGTCATGCACACAAGTATGGCTTCCCCCACTGAGCGTACGATCGGCTGAATTACCGATATCTGGGACAATTCGATTTTGTTCCTCATCAAATGGATCTATAGTCCACGATAAAGATCCCATTCCATTTTCATTTGTTGATGAGAATGGGTCGCTAGTCGCCGTCACTGCAAAGATCTCATTTGATGATGGGAAAATATCAGCATCTGGGGATTCATGTTCATTCACTTTAGTCAGGCTTTCATTAAGATAAGGACATAATGGTGTTTTATGTATATTGATTGGACTGAAATCAGCAGCTGATTGGATTTGTTCTCTGCAAGTTGTAAGATTCATTCCACGTGAGTTATATTCTTCGTCTTGCCATGTAGTCTTCTGGTCAAGGGGATCAGGGACAGGGTCATTACTGTCAACGTCTACATCTATGGAGGGAAGGGGTTTGTCACTTATGTAAGTTGAATTCTCACCTTGAACTAATTCCTTTTTGGGCGAATTTGTGACCACAATCGATCGTGCTAGTTGCTGAAGTCCGCCACCCTGAAAAAATGCCAACTGCTCTGTGGTAAGTGTTTTGCCAGTCAATTCTTCCGACGGATTTATCACATTGTTTTCTTCGTCACTTGCTTCATCAGTCATTTTCCTCAATGATATTGTTTCATTGGCATTCTGTGTTTCGTTTATGTCTTTGCTCAGATTTTCTTCATTATCAACAATATTGTCAAGTCTACCTGTTTCTGACCCATAACTAACATATGCATCATGTAAATCTTTATTAATTTGTTTATTTCCTGAACTAAATATTGCGTCTTCACCAAAATGTTTCTGCATTTCGAGTTCATTATCATCATTTTGTCTGAGCGAACATTTGGCTGATGCAGCAAGTACACAATTTTCTTTAGTTTGTTGTGATTCATCTAAAGTGGACACAAAAGGGAGTCGTGGTGTCAATGGGAGATCGACGTCTTCAAAGGTTAGAGGAGCGACCTGAAGTTTAGGAATGTTCAGCATTTCCATTGGAGGCACAAAAGTGTGATCTGTGAGAATGCTTTCCTCCCCAAGTGGAGTGATCACATAAGTGGGGTGATTCTCAGTCTCATCAGGTTCCTCAAGAGAGAAATCTTCGGCTTCAGCATTGCCAGATTCCTCATCTCCTAAAGAGTTCCGGGAGGGAATCATGAGAGTTTCCAAAGGTGGATAGTACTTGACTTCCTCATGGACATCATCAATGGATCTTAAGCTTGAAGACAAAACAGTGTTGTCCTCTAAGAAGTCTTTATTTTCATTCCTGCCAGGTGTAATCTCTTGTTCCCCTTCCTCCATGTTTTCTTCAACAGTTTTTACACTAACCTTGTTTCTCATTTCAAAAAAATCTTGGATTTGTTCCTCGGGAGTATCCTCTTCATCACAGTCCATACTGTCCTGTTCTGGTATCTCTGGAGAATTTGTAGGTTTAAAACAGGACCCATAATATCGTCCATAAGTGACTGTAGGTTCATCATCTGAATCATCATTTTCACTAGAAGTTGAATATACACAGGTAGGAGGATACATAGTCATTCTCTTCATCGGTTTTGGCTTTTCCTCCGTTGCAAATACGTCGTCTTCGTCTACCGATGACTGCTCTTCTTCAACATTTCCAAACACTGGTAGACCCATAGAAAATTTTGGAGTATGAGGAGAAGAAGGACTACCCAACCTTTTAGTAGATGTGGGAGTTCCTGGAGATTCAGCGCTTTTGTCTGAGAGATGTCTCTTCCCAAGTGAAAGTCGTCTTGGCCTTGGAGGTCTAACAGGCGTTACTTCTTCCTCCTCGTCTTCAGACAGCTCAGGGATGGTGTGTAATTTGCTACTGTGACTGCGTGCTGGTTTGATGTATTTAGCTTTAGGTTTCTTGCTAGGAATATCAATTTCATCTTCATCAGTTGTTACATCAGACTCAGATTGAGAGTCACTGTCTGAAGTGGACATAGGTGACCTCGTTGGACTGGGCGAAAGAGGTATTATCAGAGGACGAAAGCCACGAATTGGTCCAATTTTCATGTCATCATCAGAATCCGATTCACAACTACTTTCTTGGGCAGCTGTTTCAGTGCTCATTTCGCCTGTAGAAAATGACTGTGTATCATTATCGTCAGTTCCAAAGGGCTCTACAACAACAGGTGGTAAAATCTTACTTGATATTTCACAAGGTAATGAAATTAGTTCAGATTCCTTCATTTCTTGTGTTAATTTTGCCTCATCCTGCTGTCCATATTGGATATTTGACATTCCAGTATCTCCTGTTGCTGTATTTTCATTTGTTTCCACTGCAAAACTACATACTTCAGTTCTTGCGATACCAGCATTATTGGGACATTCATCTTCAGATAGTAATATTTCGTCTTTAAGTTGAACCATGTGAACATCTGCCTGTTGGATCTCAGATGTTTGATTCGTAGATGCCAACTGTGTCTTTTGTAGGTCGGGTGAAGGACTGTCTTTCATTTGCTGATCTTCTATGTCATCTTGTCTCACCTGATCTTCTAATTTACATTGTTCAAAGGAAAGATCAGAAGCCATATGATCAACAGCACCAGATATATGAATATCATCACCATCTTTGTGTATTTCTGTAGTTGTTCTATCGTGCGATAACAGCAATCTCTCTATATTTTCTTCCAGGGAAAATGAGTCCTCACTCTGAGATAATAGATAATACTTATCTTTGTCAGATTTGTAATTCTTCATAATTTCTTGCGTTGACTGAGCTAATACTTCTTGTGCAGATCTTTGGCTAAATTTGTCTATTTCAGATGAAATCTGTACTTTCTGCACGAATTGGTCATCTGATCTAGTACTTAATTCCTCACTTGCAAGTGTAAAAGACCTGAAGGAAGTTTGGTATTCAATATCATTAGAAGGAAAGCTCATATTCTCGGTGGATAACTCTCCCAGAGGGAGTTCTGGTGGAGCATCAGGAGTTTCGTAAATAGAATCGTTAGCTTCCTCATAAGTGAGACTTGTCAGTGACTCACTTGCTTCACTGATTTCCTCCACTGTGGACCTCATGGCTGTCATAGATGGAGCATTGACCCTATGTAGTGGAAGGTAGCTAGGTTTCACACAGCTGGGCATTGGATTGCTTACATCATTTTGAGTTGTTTGAAATGATTTTTTTAGATAATCTTGCTCGTCTGATGTAGACTGATTAATTTGATCATCATTGATAGGAACAGAGCATAATTTTGTTTGGACTGCTTCTGAATAAAGAATTTCACTCTTATTTACATTTTCCTGCACAGTAGATGATTCAAGAGAAACAAATTCTTCTTCATCAGATGCTTCTTCAGTTGGTGCCAAGGTTTCATCAACAAACATGTCCAGTGGTGAGGCAGACCTTGAATGAACATATTCTTTGATGGCAGTAAATAAAGACCAAGGTGAACCCCTTCCCTCCTCCAGAATTTCATCTCTCTCCTGATGAATACTTAGCGAGGAATTTGGCCGGGAGTTGCAAGGAATGGGAACGTCATCTCCAGAATCTTGGTGTGAGTCTTCCCAGAGAAGGCTTCCAGAAGCACTACCTGATCCAAGCTCAGAATCTTGAAGGTCAAAGTATTGGGTCTCTTTTATTGTTGAAGGAACATATCCCTTTGAATCAGTAGAAGTATTTTGTTCATCAGTACATTCAGTAGGTAATAAATCCTCTGTATCTGCAATTTTCTTACTTTCAGTTGGAGATGAACATTCATCTTCAATCTTTGACTTATATGACATTTCCTCAGGAAGTTCTTCCATGATACTGAAGCCTTCCCTTGTCTTGGAATGCAGATAATTTTCTGCTTTATTGACATCTCTTGTTTGAGTATCAGAGAAGTCTGCGTCAGTAAATGTATCAGTCAGAGAAGGCATGCGACTTTTGTCCAAATCTTCTTTTGATTCCAGCAGAGTTAACTTATCTGCCTCGGTGCTGGCCAACTGATCAGCTGAACCTGAATTAAGAGAATCTACTTGAAAGGCTTCTTCAAACAGTATTTTTGGTGATATATTACTAATTTGAGGATCTAGAATGTTTAGAGATTTAGTAGGTATTGTTTGATTGCTTTCCATCAATATAGTTTCATCCAAATTAGCAGAAGCATCTGACTGAATGGCTTTTGATGCACAAATACTTTCTAAATTGGGATCCAATACTTCCCCAAAGTTTGATGTGGTTTTACCTAGCAGAGATGCAGCAAATGATTCACTTTCAATGATTATATCATCAGTATTTTGCTGACTGTTTCCTTGGGAAGTGTTCTGAGTAAGACTGCCTTCTTGTTGCGTATTGGTTATATTAGTGTTTTGAGACTGAATATCATCTCGTTGTATAGTGCCTTGTAAATTAAATGTTTTTGGATGACTTAAGATACTGACAACTTCTGATAGATTAGTATCTAATGTAGAACTAATTTCAGAAGGGATGGTATCTAGTAAAGCAGAAGTTTCTAAAGAGTCTGAAACTTTTAACTGTTTATTTTCCATTATATTTGTTGTTTCACACTGAATGACATTTAGTGTATGGATGCCTTTGTCACTAACTAATGTATTGGAGATTTCCGGATGAACTATGTTGTAGAGCTCATTTGGGTCAGCGTCTGGTGTAGTACCAGTTTGTGGCTGAACAATCCCTAGGATACCTAAGGTATCTGGATGTGCTTGATCTAAAGGGTTTGTGGATTCTTGCTGAACAATATCAAGTAAGGTAGTAGTTTGCAGTTGAGCAGTTCCTAATACATTTTCGGTTTCTGACTGAACAGTACTTATTATGCCAACAGATTCCAACTGAATGGTATCTAATAGTTTAGTTGTATTTTTAAGCTGAACAGAATCCCCTGTGCATGTTGCATTTGACTCAACTGTATCTTGAGAGGTGGTTTCTAACTGTAAAGTGTCCATTATGCTACTTGTTTCTAATTGTTCGACATTGTCACATACATCAGTGGTAGTATTTGGTTCAACAGTATTTAGTAATACAGAGGTATCCCATTGTGCAGTGTCCAGTACGTTAATATTTTCTGGATGAACAGTGTTCAGCATGTTGGTGATGCTTGGCTCAACTGTGTTTAAGGTGTCACTGATTTTTTGTGGAACTGTATCCAAAATGTCTGTGCTGTTTAGTTGATCAGTGTCTAATGTATCAGTGGTTTCTGATTGTACAGTGTCCAATGAGTTTGTGATTTCTGTTGGTCCAGTATTGTTTGGTATGTCACTGACCGACTGAGTGTCTAAGATGTCAGTCAATTCTGGTTTATCAGCATTCAATATGTTCACTGCTTCAGTTTGAACAGAGTCCAGTGTCTTAGAAGCTTCTGACTGATGAACATCCAGTATGTTGGTGGATTCTCGTTGACTAGTGTCTAATATGTTGGTGGGTTTCGAGTGAACAGTATCCAGTATGTTAGTGGCTTCTAGCTGAATAGTGTCCAGTATGCTAGTTGCTTCTGGTTGAATAGTGTCCAGTATGTTAGTGGCTTCTGGTTGAACAGTGGCTAGTATGTTAGTAGCTTCTGAATGAGCAGTGTCCAGCATGTCCGTGGTATCTGGTTGAACAGTGTCCATTATGTTAGTGGCTTCTGGTTGAACAGTGTCTAGTATGCTAGTTGCTTCTGGTTGAACAGTGTCCAGTATGTTAGTGGCTTCTGGTTGAACAGTGTCCAGCATGTTCGTGGTGTCTGGTTGAACAGTGTCCAGTATGTTAATGGCTTCTGGTTGAACAGTATCCAGTGTGTTAGTGGCTTCTGGTTGAACAGTCTCTAGTATATTAGTGGTTTCTAGTTGAACACTATCCAGTATGTTAATGGCTTCTGGTTGAACAGTGTCTAGTATGCTAGTTGCTTCTGGTTGAACAGTGTCCAGTATGTTGGTGTCTGGTTGAACAGTGTCCAGTATGTTAGTGGCTTCTGGTTGAACAGTGTCTAGTATGCTAATTGCTTCTGGTTGAACAGTGTCCAGTATGTTAGTGGCTTCTGGTTGAACAGTCTCTAGTATGTTAGTGGTTTCTAGTTGAACACTATCCAGTATGTTAATGGCTTCTGGTTGAACAGTATCCAGTGTGTTAGTGGCTTCTGGTTGAACAGTCTCTAGTATGTTAGTGGTTTCTAGTTGAACACTATCCAGTATGTTAGTTGCTTCTAGCTGAACAGTGGCTAGTATGTTAGTGGCTTTTGGTTGAACAGTATCCAGTGTGTTAGTGGGTTCTGGTTGAACAGTGTCCAGCATGTTTGTGGTGTCTGGTTGAACAGTGTCCAGTATATTAGTGGCTTCTGGTTGAACAGTGTCCATTATGTTAGTGGCTTCTGGTTGAACAGTGTCCAACATGTTCGTGGTGTCTGGTTGAACAGTGTCCAGTATATTAGTGGCTTCTGAATGAGTAGTGTCCAGCATGTTCGTGGTGTCTGGTTGAACAGTGTCCATTATGTTAGTGGCTTCTGGTTGAACAGTGTCTAGTATGCTAGTTGCTTCTGGTTGAACAGTGTCCAGTATGTTAGTGGCTTCTGAATGAGCAGTGTCCAGCATGTTCGTGGTGTCTGGTTGAACAGTGTCCAGTATGTTAGTGGCTTCTGAATGAGCAGTGTCCAGCATGTTCGTGGTGTCTGGTTGAACAGTGTCCAGTATGTTAGTGGCTTCTGATTGATCAGTGTCCAGCATGTTCGTGATGTCTGGTTGAACAGTGTCCAGTATGTTAGTGGCTTCTGGTTGAACAGTGTCCAGCATGTTCGTGGTGTCTGGTTGAACAGTGTCCAGTATGTTAGTGGCTTCTGGTTGAACAATGTCCAGTATGTTAGTGGCTTCTGGCTGAACAGTGTCCAGATTGTCAGATCCATCTAAGTGGAAAGTATTTGATGTGTTGCTATTTTTTGGTTCAACATCTTTCAGTGTATTGGTAAGTTTTGGCTGGGCAGTGTCTTCTTTCAGCATGTTAGTGATTTGGAGTTGAACAGTGTCCAGTATGTCAGGGGTTTCTGGTTGAACAATGTCAAATGTATTGATTTCTGGTTGAGCAGTGACTGGCAGGTTAAAGGTTTCGGGTTGTATAGTGTTTGTAGTTTCTGATTGAATTGTGACCAAAGAATCTGTAGTTTTTGGTTGAGTAATGTCCAGTATATCCGTGGTTTGTGATTGGTCTGTGTCCAATATGTCAGATATTTCTGGCTGAATAGTGTCCAATATGTTGTTTTCTCGTTGATCAGTGTTCATTATATTAATGGATTCTGGCTGAGAAGTGTCCAATATGTTAGTGGTTTCTGGCTGAATGGTTTCTGATATGTTAGTGGTTGCTGGCGGATCACTGTCCAACTCTGTTATCAGAGTGTCTAATTTATTAGTGATTCCTGATTGAACAGTGTCCAATATGATAGTGGCCTCTGACTGAGCAGTGTCTAAGATGTTAGTGGTTTCTTGATGGGAAGTGTCTAATGTGCCAGTGGTTTCTTGTTGAATGGTATCCAATATGCAAGTGATTTCTGGCTGAACAATATTCACTACGTCAGAAGTTTCTGGTTGAACAGTGTCCAATAGACCAGGGGTGTTCGGTTGAACAATGTCCAGTATATTAGTGTTTTCTGGTCTATCAGTGTCCAATATGTTAGTACTTTCTTGTTGAACAGTACCCAATATGTCAGAAGTTACTGTTTGAACTGAGTCCAATATGTTAGTGATTCCTGGCTGAACTTTATCTAATATGTTAGTAGTTTCTGGTTGAACAATGTCCTGTCTGCCTTCCTTGCCTCGAGTGTCAACTCTGAATTGATTTAATAAACTCATATTAGGTGGTATTATTGGAGGTGCAAATGCTGTTTGTGTTACTGTTTGAACTGTGTCCAATATGTTAGTGATTCCTGGCTGAACTTTATCTAATATGTTAATAGTTTCTGGTTGAACAATGTGCAATAAGTTAGTGGTTTCTGGCTGCTGAACAGTGTCCAGTATGTTAGTGGTCACAGGTTGAACAGTAGCTATTGACAGGGTGGTGTCCAATATGTTAGTGGTTTTTGGCTTAGAAACGTCCGATTTAACAGTAGTTTCTAGTTGTACATTACCAATTAGGTCACAAGTTTCTGACAAAAAAGTATTCGATGTGGTAGTAGATTCTAGATAGGTAGGTCCGTCTAGGTGAACAGTGGCTGAGGAATTAGTATTTTCTAATTGATCATATGCTTGCAAGATTTTTGGATGTGAGGTGGAAGAAATTTCTGTTTGATTAGGTTCTGATATAGTACTGGTTTCTAAATGAAAAATATCCATTGGGTTGGTGATTTTTGAATGGGCACTTTCTAAGGAAATTGTGTTTTCTTGTACATTGCCCAACAAATCACTTGTGTCTGAGTAAACAGTGTTTGATGTACTATTTATTTCTAATTGAACAGCATGGTCTGTTTCTGTAAATGAACTAGTACTTTTGACATCCTTGTATTCTTGGTGAATGTTTCGGATTATACCAGTGGTTTCTGACTCAACACTACCTGTCTCTGGCTTCGTTCCTAACAAAGTTGTTTTTTCTGACTGAACAGAACCTATTATATCTAACGTCTGAGAATGGGCAATGGAACTGGCATCTTCTTGTATGCTGCCTACTGTACCAGTGTTCTCTTTATATAATGTGTTTGGTGCATTGGCAGTTTCTGCTTGCATAGTGTTATGTATTTTAGTAGATTCTAGTTGAATGGTGTCTAACATGTGAGGAGGCTTTAGCTGCGTGGTATCTGTTATAATTTCACTTTTAACCTGGATATCATTTGGGGAAGGATTGGACTTGAAGCAAGAAGCTGACAGAATGTGAACACTACATTGGTCAATGTTAGAATCACTTCTAGGGTCTTTAGTATGCTCATCTGTGGGTTCATTTGGCATGCCAATATGTTCTTTAAGGTCTTGATACTTATTCTGAAACAGGTTACAATCTACACATTCTAATGATCTTATATTTTCATCATCCTTCTCGCATTCTTTAGCCTCAGAGTTTTGTAGCACTAATGATTCGTTAACATTCAGCCTTACTGCAGCAAGATTTGCATGTGTAGTAGATACATGTTCTGGCACTGTTTTATTTAATGAGTCACAGGCCGTGGTTACACATGAAGCAAGCTGATCAGAAGCAACATTTTCAAATTCAGGAAGCACATTTTTAATATCCCCTGCGATTTTGCTAGACGTAACTTTTGTTTGCACTGAATCATGCGAATTATTTTCATGTAAAGCCAATGCCATAGTTATTGCACTAGCATGTACATCCTCCATTATATCCTTACCTGGAGTTGGTGACCTTCCCTCTACTTCTGAAATACCAGGATATATATTGTTGCTTTCATCTACTGGGTAGTGATCGTTCAGACGTCTGACAGACTGTTGCATCTCCTGGATATCTCTCTCCATGTTCTCCAGGGCCATGACCAGTTTGCGGCTCTTTTTACGAAGCTCAGATTCTTCTTTAATATGTGTGTCATTACACAGTTGATTTTCAGAGTTATTTTCTTCTCTAGCATCACATGATCCTTCCCCATGATTCTCTGCACCAGTTGGCTGTTCATCTTTCAGTTTCGTGCAGCTCGAATAAAGTACATCCTCATTTTCTGTTCCACTTTCAATGAAGTCTACAGAAGCATTATTGCTAGCATTAAAGATGCCACTGTCTAGGATAGGATAACTATCTACCTGGCTGGAGAACACATTGGAGTATTCAACCCCAATGTTTTTGAGTTTTTGAGTTAAGGCTCCATCTGGGTATTCATTAATATCACTGTTCTTTATTTCTTGAGCTGAGGCTGCATCTGAGTTTTCATTAACCTCATTGTTCTTCAATTCTGGAGTTAAGGCTGCATCTGCGTATTCACTTTCACTGTTCTTTTTGAATTCTTGAGTTGAGACTGCATCTGCGTATTCACTTTCACTGTTCTTTTTGAATTCTTGAGTTGAGACTGCATCTGAGTATTCATTTTCACTGTTCTTTTTGAATTCTTGAGTTGAGACTGCATCTGAGTATTCATTTTCACTGTTCTTTTGGAATTCTTGAGTTGAAACTGCATCTGAGTATTCACTAAACTCTATGTTCTTTAATTCTTGAGTTGTAGCCGCATCTGAATATTCGTTAATTATTTGACTATTCTTGAGTTCTTGATTTAAGGAACTACTCACATCTTGTGTTGATGTAGAGTTTAACTCGTTGTCGGTGTTAGATGATTCACATAACTTACCTGATTCAACAGAATCTTTCATGTTTATCCAGTCAAAAGGTTGCTCTGTATTATTTGTTATATTTTTATTTCTACCAGTAATTTTAGTATAAGATTTTGTAAGATCTTCCTTATCACTTCCTTGTGTTGTAAATCTTCTGGATATCTGAGAATAGTTCCTGGTGGGCTTCTGTGAATCAGTGCTGTAGGATTCAAATACGTTTCTCAAATGCGATACTTTCCTTTCCTTTTCTAATTTAACTTCAGGTTGTTTTACGGATGTCGAATATGGCATGCCTCTTGATTTGACCACTGGCTTGTTTTTGCACTTTGTTCGTAATGACTGCAAAATTGGCGAAGTAGATCGATAAGAAGCAAATGGAGGTTTCGCAGGAGATGCTGTCTTCTCTTCTTGTTTTGACTTTACCAGAGTGTCCTGTCTGCCTTCATTGCCTCTAGTGTCAACTCTGAACTGATTTAATAAACTCATATCAGGCGGTATTATTGGAGGTGCAAATGCTGTTTGTGGGACATGTGTTTTTTCTTCGATTGTCTTATCTATTGCAATCTCTGACTCTTCATCTGCATTCCTGTCTTTATTGCCCCCAGTATTACCATCCTGTTTAGGGATCAACTTTTCACTCGCACTCTTTTCATCAGTGTTCTCTGTTTCAAAAGTAAGATTTACACAAATGGCTTTAAATGTTACTGAATCTTTGTCCTCTTTTTTCTTAATATACTTATGCTTATATTTTACATCTTTTTCTTTTTGCATATCAGATATTTCATCTATCGACTTTTTTTCAAATAACTTTTTGTACTTGGACACAGATCCTGTTGTCATTATAGCAGATGCTGATCTCGTTTCTTTTCTTTTACTCTTATCATCGAAAGGTAATTCTTTGGGTATTTCTATTGGAATGAAATAACGGTCTTTTTGCCCAGGGACACTAGACTCATTCCCGTGATTCATTCCCGCTGGTCTGTGTATTACACCTGAAGAGGATGTTATAAGTGCCACTTCTTCAGACATTGGAGAAGGAGGTAAACTGCATGAAGATGGTATGCTCCCTGAGCAGACTGAAGATGGCTCTAGATGTTGCTTTGACTCTTCTGAAGACTCAACTCTTTCTTTTTCCCTTATGTTTAATGTGGTCTTTTCAGTCACTGTGTCTTTTAGTTTTGCTTGCTTGCTTATGGAGATATTACAGTTATTATCCATTCCTTCTACCTGCTCTACTTCACCTAGTATTGTTACTCCTGCTTCACTCTGTTCTTCTGTTTTAACTGAAGCATCATTTCTTTCTAAAACATTTCTTTCGTTCAGCACACCTTTGTCCGTTTCCATAATTTCGACTGTTAATAATTCCGCCTCTCCCTCTGATGACTTAACATATAACTGATCATCTTTGGTCTTTGACAAAGTATCGTCATTTTGCAATGGAATACTGCTTATATCTCCTCTTCCTCTTTTTACACTCTCAGTCTGCAAGACAGGGGCTTCATTTGTAAATTTAATGTCAGCTCCCTCATGTACTGCTCCATCGTCAATTTGCTGCAAATCACTTGACTTATAGATTCTTCTCCAGTCCTCTTCCACAGTGGTATCTTTACTGGACTTGTTTGCAAATCCCTTGATTTCGTGGGGAAGTTCTGCATCAATTACCTGGGGTTCTTCTCGATATCCTTGAGATGGTTGATTGTTTGTATTTTTATTCTCGAATTGCTTCGGTATGAATTCAGAGACTTCTATTCTTTCTTCTCTGTTTAGCATTTGGTCAGCAACACTTTCACTGGCTTCTCTGTTTTTCTCAAACTCTGCAGACAGTTTGTTTGCTATTTCCTGAGAAAACTCAAGGTTGTCTTGCAGAGCAGCTTTAGTATGTCTAGGTTCCTCCAATGGACTGCATATTCCAGTTTCCTGATAATCACTTGACAAGTCATTAATTGCCTCTGAATTGTATTGTAGTTCCTCAAGTGGTTGTTCACTTGTGTCTACCTCTGACTGATACCGCTCATCATCGACCATAGAATTTGGTTCCGTTTCTTCATCAATTGTCTGCAGATAGTCCATTTGACTTTCCACGGCATAATTATCACTGACACTATCTGGGATATCAGCATCGCCTTGTGTTTCATCCCTAATAACTACCAGATCTGGAATAACCAAAGATTCTGAATTATAACCAATGTTTTTCTTCTCATGGTCCTGTTTCTCTGGTGGTTCTTCCAGATTTTGTAAACCGTCTCCCTGTGGCTCTTCCTCGCTTTGACACTGCAAGTCAGTCTCTAACACTGTTTGTGGATTAAATGAATCATCTGATGGAAGATTATTAAGGTTACTTCTGATATCATTATTCTTTATATCATCTGATGGAAGGTCTCTGCAGTCTACTTTACCATACACTGGATTCTCTTCATATTCATTTATATCACTTGATACAAGCTCCTCGCAATTTTCCATTTCATTTGATGCGAGTTTCTTTCCCCTGTGCTGATTCTCAGTTACAAGTTCTTTGTGGCATTCCACTGAAAAATGACCGAACCTGTTTTCCAAAGATAAGTCAGCCTCTGGGTCGACCTGCACGACTTCATCGTTCACTTTTTTAGCATCGACGCCCTCAGCAAGATCATTGTCAGAGTCGCTGCTACTGACACTCATCATTAGGACATTCCCTTGATCGTCTACAACTGTTTCCAGGATCTCGTTGTCATCGTCTATTATCGTTTTTTCGTCGTTAGAATTTGTTTCTGTTGTTGGTAGGGAATAGGAGGATTCGGAGACATCTGCAAATTTGTAGTTTATTATGTGCGAGGCAACATCAAGTGTCCTAAGGGCGTCTTTCTTTGGGCTGTGTTCGATAATAAAGTCGCACATGTTGATAATATTTTCGCACCGATGGTCAAATTGTTGTGTTGAGTTTACTGAGATGCCTTTCGATTTCATCTTTTTTTCTCTTTTCTTCTTTTTGCTCTTTCCTTTAACACCACTCTTTACTGCATTCCCTTCTGTCTGTTGCTCTTCATTATCTTCATCCTCTGTACTCACCGCGCAAACTCCTTCACTTGCGTCGGACTGTTGCTTTACCACAATGTGTTCATCTGGTGCTTTGTCGCTTGATGAACCCGTTTCTTGTTTCTGTTGTTCAAGAGATTCGCTGGATTTTTCACAGCCATTTGGACTTATTATTTCTTCTTGCTTGACAGATTCTGCCGCACCCATTTTTTCCTCTTTATCTCCTTTTTCAGCCCCTGGAGATACTTCATTCTGACTTGTTACACCTCGAATATGCGGGGTACACTTCATCTCTATGTAGTTTTCATCCAGGTTAACCGACAGGATCGGCGAATGACTTACAGGACCCCTACCGGAAGACCAGTTCGAATAACCAGACTGAGTAACAAGGTAAGGATCCTTTGCCTTACCCTGGTCGGACGGCGGAGGAGGCGTTATGTCGATGGCAGGAGGCATGGAGAAACGCCGCCCGCGGTAGCCTCTGTTCCACATGATGAGGTTTTCATCGAAGCTGTCATTGGAGGCTGTCCTCATTCGCTGGAACGCCTTCGAGATGGAGAGAAGTAGGATTAGGCTTTTCGCTCAGGGATTAAACCTTTACAGCATTTTTAACATTGCATTTGACCATCTAATTATTCCAGAATTATTTTTCCTATGTTACACTCATCCGTCCAACCAAGAAAGGAAGAATCGAGACAAATTACAAAATATAGTATAGTTGTAAAAATACATACAGATCAGCAAGCACTAAAGGAGTACAGGAACACATGCACTGCAAGAAGAATGAAAAGAGAGCAAAATAAATGAAATAGAAATGAAGAGAAACAACATTTGAACGTGAAGGACCTGCCGCGCCTGAGAAGACCTGCCGATACTTTCGTTGGGACTCAGCACCACGTCTTCCCCGCCCACATGCACGACCCGACGCACAACTCGCCTTCTCAAGATACCCATGAATCTGCCGGAGAAAGGAAATGTCAGAGCACAGGAGAATGTTAGATACTATCAGTTATACATTATATTGTCTTCATCATCATTATTAGTATCCGTATCGTATCATGATATTATCAGCCGTATCCCTAGTCATTTTCATTCCATGGTCTTCGCCGTCGCTTCGCATACTTGCAGCCCGAGTCTCATTATATTCGCATTGTCCACACGCATTTTACGAAATATTATTGGAACGATTGCCATGTCCTTTGTCTGGGGATGTTTTACGATGTTTGATGAAGGCAAATGTACAAAAAATACGAGTATTACGGCCTCGTCATCGTCCTTCACGGCTCACGATGGTCTTATCGGTACGATGACCAAGACAATGGCAAGGGACAAGGGATACGGCCGTATATCGTATTCAAATCGTTATCATCTGTTGTCTAGCATTATCGTATCAAATACTATCAGAATAATGAATATAGTAATGTTTACTATCAATGTTTACTATCACCATTATCCAGGTCATTTATAAGGAACTTCACTCCAATGCCCCACCTGAGTGCCCCGGCCTGGCCCCTCATCGACTGTGAGACGGGACAGGGTTCCTGCTGGGCATCAAGGTGGTAGCCCTCGCCGCTGCCGTGGATCAGGGGCTTCAGGTACTGCCTCTTGGGGCCCGGGGACACCTGCTGCTGGAGGAGGGGAGAGGCGTGAGGCAAGGTTGATATTATGGAAATAGCATACATATATTATTGTTTTATTCATCTGTATCCAGTTCACTTTCTGTGTTTATACGCACAAGCCACGCAAGAACATGTGTGTGGATCTTCTATTCTTTGCCTTTTCTTTCTTTCTTTCTTTTCTTCCATTTTATCTCTCTCTCTCTCTCTCTCTCTCTCTCTCTCTCTCTCTCTCTCTCTCTCTCTCTCTCTCTCTCTCTCTCTCTCTCTCTCTCTCTCTCTCTCTCTCTCCTCGTTCTCCTTCTCGCTCTCCTTCTCGCTTTCCTTCTCGCTTTCCTTCTCGCTCTCCTTCTCTCTCTCCTTCTCTCTCCCTCTTTCTCAAGTATATGTATATATATGTATATTTATATATATATATATATATATGTAATACCTATATGTATATATATGAATATATGTATGTTTATATATATATATGTACATGTTTATATATATATGTACATGTTTATATGTTTATATATTTTTATATATGTATATATATATATATATACTTATATATACATATACATGTACATATATGTATATATACTTATATACATATACACACATACACACACACACACACACACACACACACACACACACACACACACAACACACACACACACACACACAACACACACATATATATATATATATATGTATAATATATATATGTTGTTGTGTTGTGTGTGTGTGTGTGTGTGTGTGTGTGTGTGTGTGTATGAGCAGAGTTCATAGCGACAATTGTAGAAAAAAGGTATGAATGAGACTGACTATCTAAACACGTTAGACATGTATTTAACGCGTTTCGACGGAGGTCTTTCTCAAAAATAGATGATTCATGTATTTTTGAGAAAGACCTCTGTCGAAATGCGTCAAATACATCTCTGTTTAGACAGTCAGTCTCATTCATAC
>NW_028234414.1:17237778-17240278 GCF_977035675.1 Penaeus japonicus
AGAATACTTACCCATGGCGTCTGCATCCAACAATCACCCTTGGTTCCATCAGCACACACCTTCCCACAGCCACTCACCTGGAGTTCCTATGACGTTTCTCCCATTAGTAACATAATATCCTTCGACCAGACATAATTATCCTTCGACCAGACATAATGACGCCCCCTCAGTATTTCTTAAAAAACAACGACAACTGCATGTGTCCACGACCCACATGATAAGCTTTTGACCTGGAGTCACGCACCTGATAGTCCCCCAAAGCTTCGACGACCGAATCGTGCGTGACGGCCGGTCCGCCGAGCACCTCGCGCTTCAGGGACGAGAAGCGGAGGTTGCGCAGGAACTTCATTAGGATCCTGTGTCCGTCGCGTCCCTGCATTCGCTCCCATGCCAAGTCCTACGGAAGAGGGAATGAATGATGGCGATTTTTATCATGGGAATTTATTCACTTTGTTAGGATCATACTGTCACGTGTGGTGAGTGTACTCATTTTCATTACTGTTTTCCATTTTGTTATTTGAGGTACTGTTTATTGATATGTTTATGTGTTGCTCTTTAAGAGGTGTATCATTCTATTTTGACCATTATTTCGGAAATGATCGTATTTTGGCTTTAGAATTTTTTGTTCAGAGAATTCATTTTCTTCAAGAAATCAAATCTGGTCCTTCTTTCCAATCAGATATTCCATTCATTTTTCCTTATCACTCAAACACTCAGTCGACAGGTGTTTGTAACTGCAGCTAATATTTAGCTTAACATGAACGTCAATTTGAAATGCTTGTCGGCATCATGTGTATGTAGCATTATATTCACCGTAACTGCAGTTATGAGACTCGCAATTGCCAAGTTTATTCACAGGACTCAAACGTTAAACCCAGGCTTACCAAACTTCCTTTTCAATCCAAAACTTAAGAGATCTCATAATCTAAGATCGAATCAATTGATTATATAATCCGTACTTTTGAGAGAAAGACGGCATTTCCTTTCTTCCCACTAATAATACTGTACTCTTAGTCATGGCGTGTCTAGAGCGAGGTGACAAAATGAAATAACAATTTTATCGCACAGATTTTCCCTCTTATGAAAATGAATGGAAATAGGCTGATTGGAAAGGTACAAAAGATAAAACAAAAACCATGAGAAAAGGGAATGAAAAAGTTCGTATGAGAGTTGTTGCACAAGCTCCGGCCTGTGCACTGTAAGGCCTCTCTGCACCATCATGACTGCCTTGGGGATTAGTAACATAGCTGATGGAAAACGATGGTGATGGAAGAGGGGATAGAGAAGGGGATCGCTAACGAGAATACTGAATGACATCAGCGACATGTAATCCCAGGTGATATCGACGTTGTAGAGAAGCACACCATAAAGAGTCATGGATGGTTCGGGTCATGCTAATAAGGCATGAAAGCTTGAAAACCAAAATTCGAGCAGGAAATCATACACAGGAAAGATAACGTGCATGACTGATGGTGAATGATAGTGTAGGAATGTAGAAAGACCTGCAAGTGAGCAAGTGAACGGCTGCAGTATAATTCTGTCGCTCATGAAGTAGTAGGGCTTCAGGCTGACTCGGGTCGTGCAGCCTTCCTTCCCTCTTCCTCTTTCTCTCCATATTATCCCAGTTTCTTTGTCATGTTTTAGCTTTGCCCTGTCTATCGGTTTCTCTCGGTTTCTCTCGTTTTGAATTAGTGAGTGTGCGTGTGTGTGTGTGTGTGTGTGTGTGTGTGTGTGTGTGTGTGTGTGTGTGTGTGTGTGTGTGTGTGTGTGTGTGTGTGTGTGTGTGTGTGTGTGTGTGTGTGTGGTTGTATGTATGTATATATATATATATATATATATATATATATATATATATATATATATATATATATATATATATATATATATATACATATATATTCACATACATATGTATATACTGAGTTTATAACAGCAGTTTCTAATGGCATTCAGTCAGTATGGAAGTTATTTCCTTCTTCATATGAATGTGTTCTGTAACGCATTCCCTAAGCCTCTCAGCGCCCTCATTAAGTAAGTCTCCGTGTCTCCAGTTGTAAGTTACACCCCTTCCTTACACATCCGGTTTCGCCCAGACCCGTTGCCTCATAACCTTTAAGTCCGTAAAGGGATAATCCGGCACGAGAACCGAGGCGTGTGAGCGCACCCGAGTGACCCCGAGGAAGGTGGGCGTACCTGAGTGACCCCGAGGAACGCGGGCGTACCCGAGTGACCCCGAGGAAGGTGGGCGTACCTGAGTGACCCCGAGGAAGGTGGGCGTACCTGAGTGACCCCGAGGAAGGAAGGTGGGCGTACCTGAGTGACCCCGAGGAAGGTGGGCGTACCTGAGTGACCCCGAGGAAGGTGGGCGTACCCGAGTGACCCCGAGGAAGGTGGGCGTACCTGAGTGACCCCGAGGAAGGTGGGCGTACCCGAGTGACCCCGAGGAAGGTGGGCGTACCTGAGTGACCCCGAGGAAGGTGGGCGTACCTGAGTGACCCCG
>NW_028234414.1:17277778-17280278 GCF_977035675.1 Penaeus japonicus
CCTTTTATATGATAAAGACATAAAACCAGTTACAACTGGGAGTCACCGTCCATGTCTACTATATATCTAGGCTCGGTTACGGAAAAATAAATCTACATTAAACGGAGTAACCATTATGTAACTACAAACTAATTTATCAACTTCAAAAAAGGCAACAGGCACGTCACCGTCGAGACACAGGTATCACAAAATAGTTAATCGGAACACCTCTTATCGCCAGGTGAAGGATGTAGCAGCGAGGAGTTTCAGTGCAATAATGGTCTATGTATCGCCAAAAGTTTTATTTGTGACGCAGTAGAGGACTGTATTACTGGAGAAGACGAAGAAGACTGTGGTCAGTATGGTTATCATTCGGGTTATTATACAGTGCAGTCAAGGCTTATTAAAGGTTTGCTCTATGATGATCCGTTGCTAAATTTCCCTATCTGTTTAAAGCCTATTGAAATCAGGAATAGATCCCGACTTCGCAACATTCTATTATTTTACGACAACAATTAAACTTTACCCCAACTTGTTTAACTTCTTAGAGTCCTGTGCACCCCGGCGTTTCCATTGCAAAGAGGACAACCGTTGTATCCACGAGCACTACGTGTGTGACGAGACTCATCACTGTTCAAATGGCAGCGACGAGTACAATTGCGGTGAGTGATGTCCTGTGTGCGAGCGAAACATTCAATATTATCTTCATATGATCACTGCTTTCTCCTCTATCCCATCATTGTTTTCTATATTTATTTGATTATCTTTTAATTCTTCATCCGATGCATTTTCCCTACTAACTTCATGATTCTTTCTTAATTGCTTTGTTAGATTTCATGATTTCTGAACCGTATGTGGTTGTTGGTAGCATACATTAGTTATGGCAATATTACACTTTTAATTTCTGCACCCTATCTATTTTCCTTATAAATACGATAACTACTGTATTCAGCAACCAGTTCATTTTTCCTACTAGAGTCTTGTTATCTTATATTTTCACAAATGATGTGGGTGACATCTATGATTAAGAAGTGGCATCCTTGTCATCTTACCTCAGCATATTTTCCTTCTTTAGTCTTACATCTGCCAAACAAATCTTTCATCAGCGTTAGTTCGCATTTATTTTAACTCAGTGATGCACGCGACAGCCTAGATTGTTCTCGAGATATGAGCTTTGTACTTGGCAATTAGAAAATCACATTCTGGTCCTGAAATTCAGAATTCATCTGTTGCTTGTGTTTTTTTCTGTTATTAATGAAAATCGAGTATTTGATTATGATATGTTCAGAATTGAATATTCAATATTGTTATTTAGAGGAATATAGAGTATTTTATTTGTTGTTTACTTTAAAATTACGTATTACTTAATTACAAACGAGATAGTATCTCGATTTAGAAAAATCTTGCTTTCCTTGACATCTATTAATATGTTCGTAATAATTTCTTTCAGTGGGAGATTGTTCACGTGGTTACTTTGCGTGCAACAGTGGATTATGCGTGCACGAGGCATTCCGCTGTGACGGCGTGCGAGATTGCAAGGAAAATGAGGACGAGCTGAACTGCGGTGAGCCCGAGTGGCACATTCACAGAAACCATGACTCTTTATTCATGACATTCCATCAAAAAGTTCCTCAGAAGTCTCAGTAACTTTACCCTATCCTAGAATCTCAATCCATGTTAATACCAAGAGTAAATGACGTTGGGACATCCTCTGTAGAGACGTCATTCGAGTTCTTACCATGACAGAAGCGTGTGTGGATGACGCGTTTCTCTGCCCCGAGGGTCGGTGTCTCTCGGCCTTCTTGCGCTGCGACGGCGAGCCAGAATGCGACAGCGGCGAGGACGAGAGGGAGTGTAGTAAGCATGACCAGCACCATGTTTTTTGTGTTTTTTTCTGGAATTTTTGAGGTTCTGATGTTCATGATATTGAAGAAAAAAAAGCTCATTTTCTCTGGTTGAGTGTATCTTGGAGTTATATATGCATGCCAATCAACATATTCTTGGGTAAATTATTGACTTGGTAGTGTGTCTAATTATAAGTTGAATATAAGTTAAACTCTTCTTTTCTCTTAAGGTGGATGCCGACGTGGAGTGTTGTGTGAAGTGGAATCGATATCCATTTGTTTGCCAGAAGTAAATATTTGCGACGGAAATAGAGACTGTGACTCCGGTGTTGATGAGATGATGTGCTGTAAGTACTTGAAGGGGTGGGGGGGGAGGGTCAATATGCACAGTATGTCATTTCCCTTTCTTGTATTTGCAGTATAACTCGTCATGATTCACATTTATTTTTCATTAGCACCTTAACGCACATACTACCAATTCAAAGGAGGATATATATATATATATATATATATATATATATATATATATTCTGTCTTCAGTTATCTCTATCTCAGAAAAGGATAATATATACGAAAAATATTAATCAATTATCTCTGACAGCCTAACAATTAACCTAGGTGATGACGCTCCAAAACTGCGAATGAAAAATATATTCCAGAAGCTTTCTTACAACTCC
>NW_028234414.1:17285278-17287778 GCF_977035675.1 Penaeus japonicus
TTTGTCTGATCATCTTTTAGCAAGCTGGAAAGAAAACTTGCGAATTGCATTTTCTTGCATTTAAAGATCTATTCTAGTGAATATGATTTACCAGATTATAACTTTTATTCTATAAAATGTTATTTACCCGATTCTAACTTTTATTCAAGTGAATATATGACTTTTACTCGATTCTTAGTTCTTTTCCGATGAATATGACTTTACTTTCCAGACTGTGTTCACTCGCCTTGGCCCCCCTCACGGTAGGTGTCAGCCTGATCCCTCTGACACTCTCCAGTACTCCACCATGGTTAGTCTTCAGTGACGTGTAAACCTATATAAATACCATTAATGTCAGTTGATATTAATCGAAATTAATCTTGAAAATTTTGTATAACATGTAAGTCGCGTATCCGTGTTTTCAGACAATCTGAGATCTGTTTTATTCTAATACATAGCTTCAGAACAAAACCTGCTAATTTCCTAGGTTATTGTACTCCGAACATTTCGCCACAGATGTGCAAACTGCTGTGCCTGGAGCGAGAATACCGGAGACGCTGCAGATGCTATGTGCTCTTCGCCCCGGAACGCAACGACACTGAGAACGATCTGGAGGATGTTGGCGCCCGCTGTTCACTCTTCAATACCACTCAGAGTAAGTGTATTCGTCAAACTCAAATCACAATACTGTTTTGTAGAGACAGAAGATTCATTTACTAGTTTCATATCGTCAGTCTTGCATTTATAGGCTACCAAGTGCATGGTTTTCATATTTCTTGGAATCAGATACAACCATTTTAATTTTAATTCTCTGTCTTAATATCATTTCTGTGATATGTATAAGTATTACGTACATGATTCATATTTACGCAAATCAATATAAAGACGGCGGCGAGTTCATAGGTTTTTAGTAAATAAGATTGTGTCATTCTTTACAGAGGTGTGCATGGAAAAGATTGCGGCCGATGATCTCGATGGCATCTTACAGTGTGACTGTCCATTACCATGCCGGTATGCACTAGAAACTTAGTTTTCCTCGTTCTTTAAATCAGATGAATTATCATTATAATGACTAGTACTTCGATTCAGTTTATTATCATATGGCAACAATGTTACTGTATATGATTTGTATTCTAATGTTTTGTACACTTTGATTCTCCTAATACAGAGAAACACAGTATAGGTCGCAGGTCACCTCCACTAGGGCGAACATGCTACACTATGAACTGCTCCACAAACTCAGGAAAAATGTTGCTAGCTTTTGCTCCGAGTAAGTATTACAGAAAGAATTTATCAGGGAATTATGACAATATAAAATTTCTTCATAGTATGTATAGTTTACTAAGAGAAAGCAAGAATCATTACCGATGATTATTCATATCTAATAGCCTAAACATTTTTGTATCTTAAACAAAGTCGTACATCAGAGAGCATAGGATCAAAACTTATGTTGCATTTAAAACCCGAAATTCAGTCAATACTTTTGCAAGTTACATTTATTGTAATGTTTGGTTTGGTTTTAACAGAGCATTTCATTCAAAACTAGTTTCAATAATTGTTATATAAACAATTCAGTTTAAAAAGTAGGGAGCCCTACAGTCGTTTCCTCAAATATAGCAATTGTTGAAACCAGTTTTCCTGAAATTTTCACGAAAGATTATGACATTTCTTTATGGCCTGCGTCCTGAGGTTCCCTAGGCAATACAAGGTACAATACAGTGTTAATCCTGATTATGTTCAGCTTAAATAAGTTTCGACCAATTCGGAGATTTACTTGCAAATTTGCATGTTAAATTCGAATGGAAAATGAGAATGACTATGTATATATATATATTTTTTTTCATTCATCAATTTGTTAATCTTAAGTCTTCTGTGTTCCTGATTATTTTGTTACTCTAAATAACTTTAGACTCAGTTTCATAACAAATGGAATGAATTCGTCTCCCACTAGCAAAATGGACACGGTTGTTCTCCATGTATATCTCGATTCCATTTCCTATGAGCTGATCGACGAGAGTCCGACCTACACTGTACGTAAAGTAACACTACAATATATTTACATGTCTACAGTAAACAGTGACTGTACATTACTAATAGGAAATGAATCTTTATATGTCTATAATAAAAACAAATCCTGCACATTACTTATAAGAACCGAGAAATCCAAATGCCATATTGAATATCCTACTATTCATAAAAGTCTATTATCTTCTTCAAAATTCTCCACAGTGGGATACCTTGCTGTGTAATTTGGGTGGATCTCTCGGCCTTTTCGTGGGCGTGTCCATGCTGAGTATATTGGAAGTCTTGGAGCTCCTGGTGGATTTGTGTATCTTAACTTTTTCCAAAAAGAAGAGAGGACGAGGAAATAAAGATGAGTGGAGCCAAGACGAGGGAGAATTAGTCAAGGTTAAGACTCCAGGGGAAAAGAACGTAAACATCGCATGGAAGTCGGGTATGTACAAACATAGCGCTTATTTTACCTTTGTGATATATGAATTGTGTTAATGATTTAGCTACA
>NW_028234414.1:17295278-17297778 GCF_977035675.1 Penaeus japonicus
CGGACGAGGTGGCGGTCGCCGGGTTCGCTGCCCTTCTTATTTTTGTTGTTTAGTAGAAAAATAAGAAAAAAATCCGTAGAAAAATTGTGTTTGTTAGTGCAACGAGACCCCAGAGATGCCCTCGGACGTGGAGGAAACGGAGTACAGAGGTAAGTTTGTGAATTTTTTAAAGTTTGATGGAGCTTTGTTTTGAATGGGCCGGCGTGAGATCGCGTTGCTCAGGAAAATAGACCTTATTACTGTTATTGGTCGACCAAAGAGGCATTTTATTTGATTGTTCGCGTCAGAAATGCAAGGAGATATGTTTGGAAACAATGCATTATGTTTTAGTGAAGGATTGCTAATGAAAATCTGGGTTAGCATTTTCTTGGGTGGACGCAATTACAAAAGAGGGTCGGCTAGTCAGCGACAGTAATGGGTAGCATCATGCTAGGTCTCTTCCGTGTCGCTGACGAGCCGGTCCCGAAATCAAGACCATGCGACGCATTTTCACGTACATATCGGCTAGTTTTATGCATCTCTCAATTGGGAGACCCGAGAAACATAAGGCCAAGTCACATTTACCACGGAAATGCTAAGGTTTGTTGATGTTGGAAGCAACGTTTGTTGGGTACACATCTGGCACCCACGGATGTCGCTGACGCAGGCCGGCCGACCCTCTCGCCTCGTCCTTTGGCGCGCAATTCAAACCACCGCCAGGAAGCCACCCATGCTACAGGATCCGTCATGGGACCCTTGCGCTCTCTAGGCATTGACGGCTAGGGACTTTACGAAAGCGGGAATCACAACAGATTCCGATATTTGACTTGATTGCTTGCCTGTGCTTTTGCATTATTATGATAATTATCGTTAGTGTTGTATTTAATTACGTTAGAAGAGACACAGTAGTTTTTAAAAGTGGGAGCATTTTCTTGTAATTTTATTTGATGTGTTCTATTCAAATTCATGTGAACTAGCTCTAATACTAAAAAGATGATGCAGATTGTATAAAGATAATCTTGGTCTCAATACCTTTACGCATTCGGACCAATGCCTGCAAGCTGCCACAAGTTATATTTGGGCAAAATTGGTTTCTTCTTTGATGGTAAATTTTTATGGAGGACCATAAGCTTCACCCTGCAAGAAGATGCATGTTGGAAGTTTGTTGATTTACCAAGATTGCATGTGTAGGTCTGCAGACTGATGTGTTGTTGTTATTTTTAATATAGCCTTTTTCAGAGTATCAGCAGGCATGAATGCCAGTAGTGGACACATTATTAGAATAAATACATTTATTTTTTATACAAACTTGGCTTCCAAGGACTTCACTCTCCACCCCAATCCCCAAAAAGGCTAGAGAGGCTCATGGATAATTATAATTAATATTTTTTTTTATTTTTTATTTTATTTTTTTTTTAGTGGGGAGAGGGTCAGAAATCACATAAAACATGGTATACATCCACTTACTCGAAAATAAAAACTAAAAAGATAGGGTTTTATAATTAATTTGGCTATATGGCATACCATGTGCATAATTCCCAAGCTGTCTCAGCACCTAATGGCACTACAACAGAAAGGTCAACAAACCACCTCCATGTATGCTTTGGCAGGATCAAGCTTGTATGTATGCAAACCTCTTGAGTGCACCATTAATATACATCCCATTTTGAAACCGATAAAGCAAACATATGTCATTGCAACAAAAAAAAATAACTATTTGCAAATTGCCTTAGATTTGATCAAATACCAATACCACACAAAAGTTAACCAAACTGGTATGTTTTGTGTGTGAGTGAGTACACATTATTGCCATTGAATAATTTTTCTCTAACCATGCACACACGCACTCGTATAAATATATATATTTATTTATTTATTCATTGATTTATATATATATATATATATTTATTTATTTATTTATTTATATTATTATATATATATATTTATATTATTATATATATATTTATATTATTATATATATATTTATATTATTATTTATATATATTTATATTATATATATTTATATTGTTATATTTATATATATATATATATATATTTATATTGTTATATATATTTATATTATATATATTTATATATTTATATTATAGATATATTCATATTTATATATATATACACACTCATATTTATATATATATATATATATATATATATATATATATATTTTTATATATATATATATATTATATATATATATATATATTTATATTATATATATATTTTTATTTAATATTATATATTTATATATATATTATATATTATATATTATTATATTTATATATATATTATATATATATATATATATTTATATATATTATATATTATATGTATATGTTTATATTATATATATATGTATATATTTATATTTATTATATATATGTTATATTTATATTTATATATATGTATTATTTATATTTATATATATATGTATATATTTATATATATGTATATATTTATATTTATATATATATATATGTATATATTTATATTTATATATATATGT
>NW_028234414.1:17302778-17320278 GCF_977035675.1 Penaeus japonicus
TGCATGATCCATTTGAGATATTTCACAAAATGTCAGAGCCTTGTCACTAGGCAATTGATAAACTTGAATTTCATAGTGTCTTTTGAATTTGATATTCCCCAGAAGGTGAAGCTCTCTGTCCTCGTAAGTCTAATACCTTATGAAAAGTGAGATAATCCTCCTCCTGTCTTTTGATCTTCTCATTAAAAAAAAGCATAGTCAGGGATTCATTTTCCAGTGAAAGCTAAAGAATTTCCTATTTAAAGATATTAGAATTAGACAATTAGTTTTATTTCTTTCTAATTGGCAATTCTAGTTTTAATCCCCAGAAATTTGTCGTCTTGCAATCTCACAGATCTCAGTTATATGTTGCAGAATCGTGACATTACTTCTCCTCATCTGCTAGACCAAGCTAAGCTCCCAAGCTATTAATAAATTTCAATTGTTTATTAAAGTATGTTAGAATATACTACTGGCAAAATTATTTTCTCGTAATTATCTAATCAACTGAAACTGACGGGTATTTCTGTTTCTTTCATTCCTAATTTAGATAATACTAACCACTCTTAATATATATATATATTTTATATATATTCAGGCACTATATGTGCTTTCCCATTATTCCCAAGTTAAATTTATGTAATGCTCTCTCAGTCCAATTCATTTTGCTTTAAAACTTCCCTGTCCTTTGGCACCCACCTCATCGCAGGGCCACACCAAAGGACTGAACAAAAACAATGAGCCGGTCCTGCAGGAGTCCCAGAAAGTATGTTACAAAATCTCGTGTACTTGGCATGTAAGGTTTATATGATAAGGCCTCCTCCCTTTTGCACCTACACCTCACATGAAGGGTTTATATCCCTCTTTATCATGAAACTTTATTGACTGCCAGGCAGCGTGCACCCTGTTGGTAGATTGTGGGCTGTGAGATTGCCTACTTTCGATTAAGAAGAAGAAGAAAAAAAAAAAATCAGCTTCATTTATTACACCTAGTTGTATAGTATCATTTCTTTGTTTTCTTAGCTGCAAACTATGAACTAGGCCTAATCATAGCTCAAAGCTCATCTTATTGTACAGTTACTAATAATATTTCTTTTTTTAACTCCTCTTGGGAAAAATAGGAGGATGAATCAAGCCAAGACAGTGATGCAGAATTTGAGCAAATGCTGGCTGAGGCAGAGGACATGAACAAGGCTGAAGACGAGGCAGAGCAGCAGAATGCACCCAAAAAGAAAGCCAAAACCAAAATTGGCAACAAAAATAAGCGTAAGAAACGTATGAAGGCAAAGGATGAAGATGGATATGAAACGGATCATCAAGTAAGTATATTTGTGTAAATCTATACTATCATAAGTGCATGATTAATAATGAACTTTGCTTTTGTAAGAATGCCTTGTGGAATGCTTTAGCTTTTACTTTATATGTAATTAAGCAATTCAAATGTTAAGATATAAGGAAACTGGAGTCTGGACACTGATACTGACTCGTTTCTTTTAACTTAATCAGTCTCCCCCAAATCAGGATTACTGCGAGGTATGTCAGCAGGGTGGTGAGATCATCCTTTGTGACACTTGTCCTAAGGCTTACCATCTGGTGTGTCTTGAACCAGAATTGGAAGAGGCTCCTGAGGGCAAGTGGTCATGCCCCACCTGTGAGTCGGAGGGAGTCAAGGAAGAAGATGAACACATGGAATATTGTAAAGTTTGTAAGGTCGGTAAATCGTTTATTCCTTTTTCTTTATTTTTCTTTCCTTAGGGAAGTGAAATATGGGGGATGAACAGAAATTACTAAATACAGGATAGCAGATTTCTAACAATATTTTTTTTTCTAGGATGGTGGTGAACTTCTTTGTTGTGACTCATGTGTGAATGCCTACCATACATACTGTCTGTCACCACCTTTGTTTGAAGTACCTGAAGGCGAATGGACATGTCAGCGCTGTGCTTGTGAACCTCTGCCAGGAAAAGTCCAGAAGATTCTATTCTGGAGGTTAGTCCTATTTTTGCTTTCTTACCTTTTATTATCAGTTTCTTAATATCATTAATACATGTGCCTTTAATTGATTTGTGCTATTGCGATATGATGTCTGAATCATTGCATTTTTAAATTGCAGATATGTTGATCCCCCTAAACCACCAGAGAATTGGAAGGAGATTGTTGGAGAGAAATGGGAAAAATATCAGTTCAAACAGTTAAGAGAGTTTTTGGTAAAATGGGTAGACATGTCATACTGGCACTGCTCTTGGATCTCTGAACTGATGTTAGATGTACATCATCCTCAGGTAAACCTTTTATATACAAAGACAATTTTTTATATATCCACTTTCATTACTAATATTCTAGTTGTGTATGATTAAGCATGTGTTCATTTATCATTTAAGTAGTGGAAAGAGAAAGCTCCTTTCCTTCAATATGGCTCTGATTATCAATGAGCAAACTTTATCAGTAGGGATGGCAACATACAACATCTGTAATAGTGTTTCGCCTCCATTATTTTTCCATTATTTTTCAGATGTTGCGTTCATACTTCAAAAAGTTTGATCCAGACGAGCCACCTGTACCCGGTATGGATGATGATGATGAAGTCGGGTCACAAAGACGTCACAAAAACATTGATCCAAACTCCTTGGAAGAAAGGTAGAAATACAAAATACTTTCAAAGTTAAATTAATATTCCTTTTATGGATTAGTAACAGGTTCCCATTACATACACTTCAGTTTTTCTGAATTGCTTTAATTTTTTGACAGATACTACAAATATGGAATCAAGTCTACCTGGTTGAAAATCCATCGTGTGCTGAACCATCGTTCTCTGCGTGATGGAACCATACAGTATCTGGTGAAATGGCGAGACTTACCCTATGACCAAGCTACTTGGGAAGATGAGGATGAAGAAATTATTGGCTTGAAGACTGCCATTGAGTTCTATCATGATCTGAGAGCAGCATGTAATGCTGATGCTGGTTAGTGTTCTGAAATGTGTTTACATTTTTTGAGAAAATGGAAAGGTTTGCAATTATTACAATCTGTCAATCATTTGATCAAGTACTTTATGATGATGATGATGATGATTTCTTTCTTTCTTTCTTCCTTTTTCCTGAAATAATTCTCCTATTTTATTCTTAGTTGGTAAGAGTAAGAAAGGAAAGAAGAAGGGCAAGGCTAGGGCACGAGAATTAGGCGAAGAAGATCGTGAACCCTCCTCACCAAGGCGATACACTCCTCCTCCTGACAAACCAGTGACTAACCTCAGTAAGAAGTGGGAGAAACAGCCAGATTACTTAGATATGACTGGGCTTTCCCTCCATGAGTACCAGCTTGAGGGTGTGAACTGGTTGAGGTGAGTTTTGATTGCAATGATGAAATTTTCATGTCTCCACATCCTAATCATTCAATCTGCTCTAAAACATTTTGTATGTCTAATTGTCTAGGTTAAAGTCTATGCTTTAATGAAGAACCCAGGGCTTTTAAAGTAAAGGTTCATAGAAACTCGATGTAGTTAACATTATTGTTGTTATTGATAATATTTTTATGGGTGTTTACTATTGCTTCTGTTACTATTATTATAACTTTTACTGTTAATCATATTATTTTTTCTGAAATATATATTTTAAAAAATTAAACATCCTGAATGACAAACATTACAAAAACTGGCTAACCAAAATTTTTTAAGCAATTATTCACATTCAGATGTATCGCTTATCTGCAGTTGATATACAGTGGTTTGAAAGAAGGACCTTTCTCTTTTCAGATATTCTTGGGGTCAGGGAACAGACACCATCCTGGCTGACGAGATGGGTCTTGGAAAGACAATTCAGACAATTGCATTCTTGTATTCACTGTACAAAGAAGGACACTCCAAAGGTCCCTTCCTTGTAGCTGTCCCACTCTCCACCATTATCAATTGGGAGAGAGAGTTTGAGATGTGGGCTCCAGACTTCTATGTTGTTACATATGTAGGTGACAGAGAATCCCGGTCTATGATTCGTGAACACGAGTTGTCGTTTGAGGAAGGAGCTGTACGAAGTGCTTCAAAAGCCACACGTATCCGTACAACAAACGTAAAGTTCAATGTACTTCTAACTTCCTATGAGATGATTTCTATGGATCAAGCTTGCTTAGGATCATTGGAGTGGGCCTGCTTGGTTGTAGATGAAGCTCACAGATTGAAGAGTAACCAATCTAAGGTAAGTTGATTTCTCTGCAGATATGTTGTGAATGTGATAGCTCTTCATAATGTGTTTTATTTATGAAGTGAAAAAAAAGGAAAATGGAGTAATGATCTCTTCTTTTTTTTTGACAGTTCTTCCGTGTGCTGAACCAGTACAACATTGTCTACCGTCTGCTTTTAACTGGAACCCCGCTGCAAAACAACCTGGAGGAACTTTTCCATTTACTCAACTTTTTATGTCCTGAGAAATTCTCAGATCTGTCATCCTTCCAAAATGAATTTGAAGATATTGCTAAAGAGGATCAGATTAAGAAACTACACGATTTGCTTGGACCTCACATGTTGAGAAGATTGAAGACTGATGTACTTAAGGTAACTTATTCAATTTCACTCTTCCACATTTTTCCTAATGCATGTTTTCTAGGTGATGAACTATGTAAAAATAACCTGATGATTGTATACATAATTTTTTTTCCTCTTTTCTAGAACATGCCAACTAAGTCAGAGTTCATCATTCGTGTGGAGTTGTCACCACTGCAGAAGAAATATTACAAATATATTCTTACTCGTAATTTTGAAGCCCTTAACTCAAGAGGAGGAGGCCAACAGGTAAGTTTCTTTTGTCAAAGATGATTAGGGATTTGTTTGAAAGAATGAATTGTTTTTTCTTTTCCTTTAAGTTAATGAAGTAGAACTGAAGATTCTGTATTGATGAATAGTCCATTATCACAATCCATCTGGGAAACTACTTATATCCATTAGAATGATAGTAGGAAGAATGGAACAGTTGTTTCATATTTTCATATTTTTTCCAGGTTTCTTTGCTCAACATCGTCATGGATCTGAAGAAGTGTTGCAACCATCCATACCTCTTCCCAGCTGCAGCAGAGGAGGCTCCTAAGCTGCCAAATGGAATGTATGTCAGCAGAGACCTTGTAAAGGCCAGTGGCAAGTTCATACTCTTGGAGAGTATGTTGGAGAAGCTCAAGCGTGATGGTCATCGGTGAGTTTATTAATGATTGTAGGAGATTGGAATATGAGACTAGAATTCATTGGACTTATTTGAGATAGTTATAATAGAAGTGTGTTATTTTTTTGTGAGTGACAAAGCAACAGGATGTACAAAATTGGCTTCCGCAAACTTTTTCTGTACCTCCCTAGTCAACTCCTAAATGGCGTCAAATTCTAAATTTCTCCCCTTTTTTTTCAGTGTGTTGATTTTCTCCCAGATGACAAGGATGTTGGATGTTTTGGAAGACTTTTGTGAGGGTATGGGCTACAAGTATGAAAGAATTGATGGTGGCATCACTGGACAAGCTCGTCAAGAGGCCATTGATAGGTCAGAACCTACAAACTATACCAAGAAATTTTGTATTCAAATATGATGATTACCATAAATAGTTCATTTAAGATTATACAGAGCCATTTCAATTGAATTGGTTTGTGTTTATTTACTTTTTTTCCTTCTTCCCTACAGATTCAATGCTCCAGGAGCTCAGCAATTCATTTTCTTATTGTCTACTCGTGCTGGTGGTTTGGGTATCAACTTGGCCACTGCAGATACTGTCATCATTTATGATTCAGATTGGAATCCACATAACGATATCCAGGCTTTCTCTCGTGCTCATCGTATTGGTCAAGCAAATAAGGTAAATTAATGGAATACATACTGTTCATGCTATGAAATCAGTATATCAGGTTCTGATATATTGAATTGATATCTGTTGATGTATTTCATCAGTTATAGTTCGAAGAAAATTGTATTGCTGTAATACATACAGTACTGAATATTTTTTCGGTTGCATAGTTATTTTGTTCTCAAATTATTTACGATGTATAAACTCCTACAGGTGATGATTTACCGGTTTGTGACACGTAACTCTGTTGAAGAAAGAGTGACACAGGTTGCTAAGAGGAAGATGATGTTGACTCACTTGGTTGTCCGTCCTGGAATGGGATCAAAAGCCACAAACTTCTCCAAACAAGAATTAGATGATATCTTGAGGTAATTAGTTTTTTTTTTCATGATTATTATTTTTCTTTTTCACTTGTAATTTTTCTTGAAGATATATTTTCATCTATTGGCAATAAAATTTAATAAAGTGTTTTTTGATAGATGAATACAAGTAATAGTTAATTTCTCTAACACAAGCCTTTAAGTGATACACATTTGTACATACGCATGAATTACGACATTTTACATTCCTCCAGGTTCGGTACAGAAGAACTTTTCAAGGAAGAGGAAGGAAAAGAGGATGAAGCTATCCATTATGATAACCAGGCTATTGAGGAACTCCTTGACCGTACAAAGGAGGGTATTGAACAGAAGGAGAACTGGGCTAATGAGTACCTCAGCTCTTTCAAGGTTGCTTCATATGTTACCAAAGAAGGGGAAGAGGTGAGTAGGTCCAGTTGTATTTACAGTGAAAATTTTCTGGGTACATAATTTATCTTGTTTTTGTCAGTCAGAGGAAAGTTGCGTACAAAAAGGCTCATTTACACTTATGATTTAGGAGGAAATGGAGGATGTTGAGGTTTTGAAACAAGAGGCAGACAACACAGACTCCCTTTACTGGGAAAGACTTCTGCGACATCACTTCGAACAGCAACAGGAAGATCTGGCAAGAACTCTTGGAAAGGGCAAACGAGTCAGGAAACAGGTTGGTGGCAAGATTTTAGATATTAACAATGTTTTCAAGGACAATGAACATTTTGTATACATGATTTTGTGTGATGTTTATTTCATGTGAGGAAGTGTGGCAGTAGTATAAACTTTTTTTTTTTATGCAATTTTCATTTGGAACATTCTTTTGAAGGTGAACTACAATGATGCAGCAGATGGTAGAGAAGACCTTAGCTGGCAAGAACAAGGGTCAGACTACAACTCAGACTTCTCTATGCCTTCAGATAATGATAATGATGATGAGTTTGATGAAAAGAACGAAAGTAAGTGTTTTGTGTTTTACAGGCATCGTAACATTACATGAATGGAATGAAAAGCAGAATTAGTTATCTCCAGTTTTATCATTAATCTATATTTTTGTAATTGTAATTTCGAGATACTTTTATTCTAAAACGTACCCTCAGCTGAAGGAGGTCGTAGATCACGTCGTCGTGGTGACCGAGGTGATCGTGATCGTCCATTGCCACCACTTCTTGCCAGAGTGGGGGGAAATATCGAGGTAAGATATAGGATTTTTATACTTTCAGTTTTTAGGTGTTTAGTTTATATAAATGTGTCATGCACAATTTTACAATTTTGTCTGCTTTCCTTTTCTTTTCTTTTTTTTCTTCAGTAAATCTCCATGTAGATGTATGTAGTTTTAGATATTTTATTGATTATTTGAATCAATTAAATAGTGTCCATGAATCTTGGCCATTCCAGTAAGCTGTGGTTTTGGTTGTAAAACATGGACAAGATCAAATTTTAGAGGCGTAGGAGCATTGGCAAAGCAAGGCCAAGGCATAAAGGCCCTTTAATACATTTAATAGAATATCAAGTTTCCTGCAGCTTTAAGTGATACTTACTGTATTTTTACAATTAAATAAGAGTTTTATGACTAAAGAGTGATTATGACATGTACAGCTACAGTTGCTTAATAAAAGATGGTTATAATTGCAGGTTCTTGGATTCAATGCAAGACAGCGCAAGGCTTTCCTCAATGCAGTCATGCGTTATGGAATGCCCCCTCAAGAAGCCTTCAACTCTCAGTGGTAAGTCCCTTTATAAGTAAACACACTTCAAAATATAACTTATTCTTTCCCTTTATTTACCTTTTGAATACAAGGTAACACCACCTCCATGCTGGTGGTAATGATAGAGCCAATATATTGCATGCTACCAAGATCAGGCAGTATGAATATACCTGTTTATGCAATGATGCCAACTTGGTGTTATTTTAACCAACTGGTCAAGGAAACCCAAACATTTGTTTCATAAAACAATTGATAATGTACCTATGAAATTACAGCTAATCTGTTTTCTCTTTTTAAGGTTGGTACGAGACCTCCGAGGCAAGAGTGAAAAGTGCTTTAGGGCCTACACATCTCTTTTCATGCGTCACTTGTGTGAACCTGGTAATGACAATGCTGAAACGTTTGCTGATGGGGTTCCTCGTGAAGGTTTAAGTAGACAACACGTTCTTACCAGAATTGGAGTGATGTCACTGATTCGCAAAAAGGTATAGCACTTATTAAACATGACTATTGGTAGGAATTTAACTTGAACTAATTATACATCTGAATGAACTCTTGATAAGCTGGAAACTAATAATTACAAAGGATTTAACTGTTATGGAATACTCAACGTATAATTACGTTACAGGTCTTATTCAGGCTTTGATCTCATTGTGATTTCCTGTATTCAGATTTCAGAATTTGAGACAATCAATGGCCATTACTCAATGCCAGAAGCACTTAATAGACCAGTTGAGCCAGCAGTAGCTGACGGTGGCAAGAGCAATGGTACTTCGGCTTCTGGTGAGTGGCATTATTTTTGATAAGTAACAGCTGACCATGCTCTTTTCCCTGTTTATTATTATCATCATCACCTCTCTCCCTCCCCCTCTCCCCTCCTAGATTGCTTTCTCATAAACGTCATCCAGCATTTCTTATATGGTTCTTTTACTCGTATCAACAAGAAGGGTACATAATTGTGCATCCATTTTAGGTACACCAGCAACAAGTGTCACTCCATCACCAGCTCCATCAGTGAAAGGTGAATCGGAAGACAAGGAGGAAGACAAAAAGGAAGAAGCTAAGAAAGAGGAAGAGAAAAAGACTGAAGATAAAGAAAAGAAAGATGAAAAGGAAACAGAAAAGGAAGAAGAAAAGAAGGAAGAGAAGGTGGAGAAGAAAGAGGAAGAGAAGACGGAAGGAGGAGAAAAAGAAAAGGTAAGTTTTGTAATGTGATTTTTAATTTAATGGTAAACAATAGAATATATTTGAATTCACAATGTTTAAGGATTTTCATCAAAGCTTACATCAAAGATCCTGAAATAATGAGATTTTCAAAACCACAGAAGGAAGAAACCACTGAAACAACAGAAGTGAAGGCAGAGGAAGAAGAAAAGAAGGAAACTGAAGAAACGGAAAAGACCGAGAAGCCCGAAGAGGAGAAGAAAGAGGAACCAGAGAAGATGGAAGTAGAAGAGACCAAGAAAGAAGAGAAGAAGACAGAGGAAGTAAAAATGGAAACTGAAGAAAAGGAACAGAAGGAAGGAGGAGAACAAAAGACTGAAGAGAAGGAGGAGGTTTGTAAAACTTTTTGATTTGCATTGTTTATGGAACACTAACACATTACTTTTTCTTTCCTTTGCTCTCTATCTATCTATATATATCTGTCTTTTATGTGGTTTCTTAATCAATGAATATTTTATTCCCAGGCTGAGGTCAAGACCGAAAAAGTTGAAAAGACTGAGGAAGACAAGGAGACAGAAAAGAAGGAAGAAGTCAAGAAAGAGGAGGAGGAGAAGGAAGAAGAAAAGGACAAAGAAAAAGAAGAGAAGAAGGAAGGTGATAAAGAGAAGGACAAGGACAAGGACAAAGAAAAAGAAAAAGATAAGGACAAGAAGGAGGAAGACGATAAGAAAGATTCCAAGAAGAAGGAAGTCGATTCAGTGGCTAAGAGAAAGTTCATGTTCAATATTGCCGATGGCGGTTTCACCGAGTTGCACACACTCTGGCAAAATGAAGAGAAGGCTGCAGTCCCCGGCCGCGAGTACGAGATTTGGCACCGCAGGTAGATTTTGAATCATGAATAGATTTGTAATTTCTTAGGTCATATTTTAATACACAGCTGTTGAAAGATTGCCTCCATTTTAGTGTATGTTGAGGCTTGAATATATTTCATTTTTGCAGACATGATTACTGGCTGCTTGCTGGTATTGTAACCCATGGGTATGGAAGGTGGCAAGATATCCAGAATGATGTCAGGTTTGCCATCATCAACGAGCCATTCAAGATGGATGTGGGCAAGGGCAACTTCTTGGAAATCAAGAACAAATTCCTTGCTAGAAGGTTCAAGGTAATGTTTTTTGGTTTTGTTTTGTATTTCCACTTAATTTTATTTATTTATTTTTTCTTCTCCATCCGTGCCTCATATCGATCGGTTTTAGTATAGCTTGATTATATTTTTTTCACTATTTTTTTTCTTCTTCTTTTTCTTTCTTTCCTTCTTTAATCCATATTTGTTTTTCCTTATTCTCAATTAAATCAATGACTTAAGTATATGTTTTCTAGTCCTATGGTTGAACAAAACATTAGAAGTTTTCTGTTGTAAACTCGAATTAGGTGAAATATCAAACTGCAGATTATTTTCATTATTTCTATTTTTGTCTTCATTGCAGCTGCTAGAACAAGCACTGGTCATTGAGGAACAACTGCGTCGTGCAGCATTCCTTAACTTGCAGCAGGACCCCCATCATCCTGCATGTACCTTGAATGCTCGTTTTGCTGAAGTGGAATGTCTGGCTGAATCACACCAACACCTCAGCAAGGAGTCCCTGGCTGGAAATAAACCAGCCAATGCAGTGCTAAACAAGGTTAGAACACTTGAAAAATATGCTTTATTTTATTTTCCATAATCTATTTGACATTTTACTTCAATGACTATGAATGTGTATTTCACCAAGATTTTTGAAGATTGCATATTTTTTTATTTGTCCTCAAAACAGGTGCTGAATCAGCTGGAGGAGCTACTGTCAGACATGAAATCTGATGTCACACGGTTACCTGCTTCCCTCGCCCGCATTCCACCTGTGGCCCAGCGTCTCCAAATGTCAGAGCGTTCTATCCTATCTCGCCTGGCCTCAGGCGCTGGTAATGTGGACAAAAGCGCACAAGGAGCAGGTGAGGGTTAGTGTTGCCAGATATTCCTCTTCCTATTGATGGTTCAGGTTGTCTGGTTTTGATGAAGTGTGTCATCAGCTGCAACAATAAGTTGGGGTTTATTACCCTTCCTCAAGGAAGGTGATTTGCAACGGTATGGTCAGAATTTTTCTCCTTTGGAAAATCTTTATTTCCTGCATCTAGTGTATCCAATGATTTTGATGATTTGTTAATGCTGGGAAAAATGTTTTATTTTTTAAGCTTGTTTGCTAAAAGAGCATTTGGCAAAATCATGTTCCAGGAAGTGTTTTTGCATATATGTATTACAAATTTTAATAGTCTAGAGGTAGCAGAGAAATTATTATATTATTTTATATCTGCTTACTTTGAATTTTATTATTTGAATGAAGGCTTTTCACAAGGTGTGCTAATTTGATGGAAAACCTCTCCTCTATCATGCCATATCAGTAATATTGTTGCTTCATTTTTATCTTAGTGTTCTGCTTTTATATGTATGATTTAGTCATATACTCTGTGTTTGCATCAGTGTGAGGTTCATCATTTAACCTCATGGCTTAAAAGTGTGTTATGTGGTGGGTTTACTTTTTCACTATTTAAGCATTCTTTGTCTATAACCCTTATAATTCCCTTGAAAATGCTTTTAAATTATGGATTTTGCTTTTAACCCTCTCTGGACGGGTGGTACAGTACTGTACCGCTCATTCAAAAGCCCAGTGGCCGGGCGGCACAGTATTGTGCCAGCCATTTAATTGATTTAGGCCTAAGCGCTCGAAAGCCCCGGCATTGTGACATTCAAGGCTGGAATGCCCCCGTCGTGAGTGGGTTAAGTCTAAATATGGAGGCCAATATAACTGGATCACATCATGTAGTCTCTAATTTTCAAATTGCATAAGTAAATAGCAAGGGTTGCTTTTATTTCAGTCATTAAAGATTTTTTTTTAATTTGTATTTGAGAGGCTACAAAATTAACAATCCAGAAGTGTTGGTAATATTCAATCCTGTGTCTGCTTGTTGAAATTAACCCTAAGTAATGATTCATTTGAAGAGGGTTGTTACCATATTTGTATGCTATTTTTCATTTTTAAATTTTACACTCATTGTTCATTATTTGCTTTTATTCAAGATCTTTTAAATTCTTTGTTACTTTTGTCCCACAAGGTTAACCAGGTCTTATTTATTATAGCTTGGTATCAGTAATGCTTAGTTTTTCCCAGTCATTACTTCAAAGTTAATAATGTAATGAATCCATTGTTAACATTTTTGTTTTGTTTACAGGTCAGATTTCCACCACATTCCCTGGTGGCTACACCCCTACTGGTGCGCTGCCAGCCCTGGGCAATGCCAACTTTGCTAACTTCCGACCCCAATATTCACTACCGGGAGCTGCAACAGGACCAGGTGCTGTGCAGGCTGCCTTCCCAGGTATCCCTCCCATGGCTGCCAACCCTGCCTCCAAGTAGACCCCTGCTGATGCTGCTGATGCTACTCCTGCTGCTACTGCTGCTCTGCGTGGCCCAGTGTGACACTAACCCAGCTCGGTGAGTGTGGCTGTCACTGGTGGTCAGGAGTAGCCACTGCTCCTCGAGGATGCCTAACCTTATACATGGTGGAGGCTTGCTGATTGAGTTGAATATTGGCTCAACACTTAACATTCAACTGAAATGATTATATCAAAGCTATATTATGTATATTTTTACATGACATCAAATTTTTGTAATCAGAGATAAGTAAATGGCTAAAGTGTATTGACTTTGCTACAAAGATTAGATATTAGAGGTGTTTTAACCTCAAAAACTTCTAAAGAATATATTTTCAAAATTGGCAAAGTTGGTTGGAAAACTCCTGACTGCCATCACAACTAAGCTGCCCGTAACCTCTGACTAAGGGAATGTGATTCATTTGATTTTTTTATATACTTTTTTTATTTTTATATTTATTAATATATTTTTTTACAATTTTCTTTCATCACAAATTTTCTTCCCTTTTTCAATTTTTTAGTATGTAGCTTTATATATTGCATGCCTCTTACAATAGTTGCTTGTTACCATAAGTCCATCATAATGCTGGTTTTGTGGATAAGCATGTTTATCTAGTCTCCTTGTGCAAATATTTTAAGCTTCAGAGCAGGTCTCATCTAGGTGTGTGGAAAATATATATTTCGTATATATGTAATTTGAAGGTGTTGCTTGGAGATAGATATGAATTGGGCAGGAGTTAAGAGAAAGATGATAGCATTATTTAAGTTTATGAATTTTGTGTTTATTTGCATAATTGAAATATGCAATTGTTTTGTTACAAAAGGTGTGAATGCTTGCATTCAGTTTGTATATTTAATTTTGTTATTTTTCTTTCTTAATATAACATGCTTAATTCTTATTAGTTTCAAATAAATAAATAAATAAATGGTAAGGTTTGTGTATTTAACTGATCTCGGAAATGCTGTCAGCTATTAGATTTAAGATTGACTCAAATGTAGTGCTTTTGTACAAGCTTTCGTTCATTTTTATTTAACCAGGTAATTTATTCATGCAGTTTGATTCACCATTTTAAAGCACTTAAATTTTTATGTCAAAAGTCCAACATTATAAGAGGGATTGTATTTTTTGATAGATTAATATGTATTATACAATTTCCCTTTCTCAAAGTTTAGGATTGAAAACTAACGGTTAGGTCCCTTTTTTCATTATTAGCAGCAGTACAAAATGCAAATTGTCATCTTTTTCACAAATATTCAAAACAGATACCTAAAAATCTCTCTTCTCTTTCAGCTATTAGCCTTCTCTTCATTTATTTGTTATCCTCAAATCTCATTTCTTTCTCTCCATTTTTTACACCATTATACATAATTCATCTGGTCTTACTGCATTTTTTCCAATAAGTTTCATTTCTTCTTATTCTTATTTTTATTATTATTTTGTGCAATGTCCCCAAAACAATAGACAAAATAAGTATGATCACCAGTTCTTAATGTCATTTATTTAGTTTATACAATGTGAACAAGCTGCTTCTTGATGTATGGACATTATTGTAAAAAGGGAAATTTCTAATACAGTTTTAAAGGAATCTTCTAGTTTATAAATGTGCCCTTTTAAAGGATTATTTTCCAGTTTTATTTGCCCTTCCAAAAAAAAACTTGTTAAGCAATTATACATCTTGGAATCTGTACATGCACACAAACAAACAAAGACAGACATAGAGACACACACACTATCAAAATATGTGTGGGTGGGTGTGTATGTGTAGATGTATACACCTTCATCACTATAATTGCCTTTCATATCTGTTCAGTATCTTGTATATATACCTTAAATGTAAGATATTTTCATTCATATCTTTGAAGACTTTGCAATATATGCTTGCTTGAACTATTTTCTCTTCTTTATGTAAAAAAGAGGCTAGCAGGATTTTGTTAACTACTGTCAATGGAGCCTACCCTATATTAACCACTTCTGTTTGCTTTATGTTCTTAGCTCTGGATTAGAAATGTGCTCCAAAATTTCAGTTATGAAAATCGGAGTACTTTTTAAATGACCAAAGTTGAGGTAAAAAACTATATTAGAAGGTGCTCATTATGTAATATCCACAGAGCCTTATCCAATGCTATTTTAACATAATCATATAAAGGCAAAGAAATTGTATGAATAGCACAAATAACTGATAAAGTTTGGAAAAAAAAGGAATTTCCGCATCTGAAAGGTGGCTAATAGAATTATGAAACTATAATGTGTTTGGAAATGACTTGACAAAAAGGTGGATGCATTTGAAAGTATAACTAAGAAAGAAGACATGACACCCATGCCAAGTGCCAGAGGATAAGCAACACTTTTTATTCTGACATTTCACTCAGCCACAAGCAAATTATTATTTAGGTTTGATTTATTTTAACGCTTTCTTTCTTGAGTTTGTGGAGAACATTTTCTGTTCCAATCTCTATTGATACAGCACTCTTTGTATTATCAAATAGAATGAGAAAACATCTCTTAACATGAATGCTAATATACTCTTTGACTATAAATTGCTTGACATACTTTGTAGGGCAAAACTAACATCTAACTGACTTCATTAGCTGTCAGTTGGCACATTTTTGTCTGAAAAAACAGAGGCTATAATGCTAATAGATTGTGCTATATGCTATGTCAAGCATAAAGGAAAAAAAATGGTACATTAAGAAAGTTTTTTAGTTGGTAAAGAAGTAAAAAAGCAAGGAAAGGTTATATCAAGTTTGTCATTAGGTGTGTACTTGGAAAGGTAAGAGGTCTTTGTGAATATTGAGTGATTGGGAAGAGCCTTTATTAGATTAGCTGAGAAAATGTATGGATGACCATATATCTATTTGTAAAAGATTGCTGAATAGGTGTTTTTGTTACTTCAGAAAACAAACTATAATACTATATAATTTTCATTGTATATGTAGTGTGATCTCAATGAAATTTATATTGAAATTATATGTTGTAATCAATGTTTCTGCAAGTTGATGATTTATAACACAGGTCAATAGGTAAGGGCTATTAGATATTGCTTTGCTTCTTGTTGCTGCAGCCATCCTTGATATGGTTATTCATTCCTTAGTAACCACCAAAATTCTGATGTGGCTCACAGTCACAGATTTATGCTTATGGTCACTGCCATGATGCCTGAATTGTCTTGTGCACTAACTCGAGTTTTGCTAGTTCCTATCTCACCACTGATGCTTACTGCTTCAAACACCTGGGAGGGATGTTATTTTGTTAATGTTATTGTGATATTTTGATATTCGTATTTTTTTAGGTATAAACTTTGTTGGTTGTACACATTTTACAACCACAAAGATGGCTTTGATTTAACAAGTACCTTTTTTTTTTTCTTTTTTTCTTAAAGAAAAAGAAAAGATGGTGTATTTGCCTTTTTGTTCTGTTACTTTGGAGATAAAGTTCCTGAATCATTCCCAGTGGGCTTCTCAGGTAAGTAATCAGGCTGATGTAACAAATGTCATTCCTCTTCAGGTGTGCCATCTGTGCAGGTGAGCCTCCAGAGCCTGGGTGCAAGCCTTCACATGCTTGCTGCCTCCAACCCTCTCCTGGACCCACACTTGAGCATGCAGCAGCCCCCGACCTCTCACAGTGGGGCAATATCTGCTGCTACTCGAGCATCACTTCTTCTTCACCAACAGCAACAGCAGCAACTCCAGCAGCATTCGGGAGATACAAAAAATCTGATATACTTGGATTAGAACCAAACATGGGATCGATGACTTGTACCACAACCAGATTTTATTTTTTATTTGATTTATATTTTGTTTTAATTTTTTATTTTGACCCACCACCTAGAAATGTGCAGTCAGTTTAGTCATTCCGAGAGATTTAGGCAAATTTATTTGAATTTATGTAATCACATTGATGTGCAAGATACCCGTGGTAGATTTCCTAAGTGATCTCAAAGATCTTTGTATCCACAAGATCTAGTTCTTACTTTAAAGGCTTAATGTAAGATTTTTATGTAATGTCAACTAAATGGTAATATAAAATGCCATTAGGACTATTTGTTTCAATAACCTTCCTGACTGACATTACTCGATTTGGTGTTATTGTTTTTAGTTTAAAACTTTTGTGTGTTGATCAATTAGTTTTTATTTCTTTAATATTGTAGTGCTTTGTCTGGAATGAATCCATCTTCTGCCCTCACATTCACGTTCATTCATATTCAGAGCATGTACCCTATTCAAAAAATCCATTTCATCTGCTTACACAATTTTGACAAACATTCATTTGTGACTCTATTCATCAAAATGTTCTTTATAAGCACACGTCCTCTTCTTGTTTCTTTACTTCTGAGAAATATTAGAGGAAACCAAAACATATTACGGTAATTTTTCATACATGATTTATAACTAATAACTAATTTTTGTAATAAATTTTCTCTTACTAAGTTAAATAAATTGGGAAATGATAAAGCATTCTTTAATCAGGCTTTCACACTCTTCCAAAAAATTGAATTATACAAAAAAAAAATACATGCCTGAATTTTACACATCACATTAAAAATTTTTGTAGATTCTACAAAACAAAAGGAAATGTTTTATTTTGTTGAAATCTAAATATTTATAATTTTACTTTCCACAGCCAAAAGTTTTTGCTTGTTTCAGTATGTAAGCAAATTAGCTATTTTAATATTCTCAAAACAAATTCCATATCCATTAACCTGGATTTCTCACAAACATATGAACTAATACAATCCCTTTCCTGTTGCATCCACACAACCTAGCACTACCCACATGCTTGGGTAGTACCAGTTATAGTAGCTTTATCCAATCATGGTGTACAAGATAGGCATTTCGATTTTGCCTGATGACAGAACTGTCACTAGGGCAAATATTTAATGCGGCATTTAGCCCCATCTACACGTCAAAAAAGTACAGATTGCATGAATACTCTTGTATCTACGGTCAAATCAGCAAAGTGCCCATGCTAGGGTTGGAGCCAATTTACCAGACAATTTTACATCACACTCTGTTGCCAGGGTTCT
>NW_028234414.1:17327778-17330278 GCF_977035675.1 Penaeus japonicus
TGAGGAAGCGAGTGTGCTCGCACTCCATCAGGTAGTGCTCTAATTTGGCGTCCGGCGCGCCACAATGCTCACAGCGTCGCTCATCATGCCCAATGGTGGGTATGATTTGCCACGCACAAGGGTAGCCTATTCTCAGTCTTTGCAGACTGACTTCAGCACACCTTGATATTCTTGGAGAGAATATCAGCGACTCATGGCCTATGGCGTCTGAGTACCAGCTGGCCAAGAGGGAGGTTCTCGCTTCCTCTCTATGTCGGTGCAGGGCACCGACCTGCCCTGCAACCATCGTTTTACGCCTTAGCAGTTCCCGGCTAGGATGCACCACAAGATTTCTCAAGGGTTTCTTCCTGCCTTCATCCGCTAATCTGCCAGCTAGGTCGTTCCCTTCCATACCAACATGGCTTGGAATCCAGTTGATGATGATGTATCTATCCTGGTCCAGGATTCTCTGAGCTATGGTGAGAATCGTGGTTACAAGATAAACGTTATCAAGAGGCGTGCTTTGTTGCAGGCTGTCAATGGCGGCCCTAGAATCTGTGTGTATGACCATGTCAGGATAGGAGGAGAACAGGAATGAGAGAAGATTTCTTTTAACTGTGAGGTCCATGATAACTTGTATAGTGGGTTTATCTGCCATTTATCATACGGAAGTGTTTTGCAAATCATCATGGACTCCACGGTTAAAAGAAATCTTCTCTCGTTCCTGTTCTCCTCCTACCCTGACATGGTACAAGGCTTCTGTTACTTCCACGGCCCGACGGAAGAACCAACTCCGTGTCCTTCGGGACTGCCTCGAGGAGCAGGTTCTTCCTTCTTCGATCTCGCACATCCTGAGACACTCGGATGAAGGGTCGCCTTTCCCGGAGTATGCTCGTTCCCTCCTCGACCGGATCAGTGCTGGTAAAAGGGACGTTGAGCATACCTTCTACCTCTCCCGTCTACATTTTGACTTCCTGGGGGATCGGCTTCCCAGACATGTGTGTCGACTCATGGCCGACGTTGCTCATGACTCGGCCCGAGTCCTCTCCAACACCCATGCCTGCTCCCTCACCCGCAAGCTTTCTACTCTCACCTCCCGCAGCCCTTGGTCCCGCTTCTCCCTCACTGATGCTGTCACCAACCTGTCTTCCTTAACCTTGACCCCTCACCAACTCCAACTCCTAGGCTTTGGCCTGTCTTTTGCCCTGCGTCCTCTTCCCCTCACCTCCATCGACATCATTTCTTCCTTCGACCGTTTTATATCTGGTCACAGGAACTCTCTACCTGATGTCTCCCTCCTACGAGGTGCTTTTATCCCGGCCCTCGAGTCCCTCCTCCATCCTAAGCCTTCCATCCCCAGGCGTTACCAGGAGGCCCTGCATGGTCTACGTAGGGAGGATGTCACCATTTTGCCTTCTGACAAAGGCAACTCGGTGGTGGTCCTCGACCAAGCTTCCTACCTGCAGAAGGCCCAGGACCTATTGGACGACGTCGCCACGTATGCTCCCCTGACCAGCAACCCACGGGAACGCATTGCTGCCGCCTTCCATCGTCGCCTGAAGCAGCTAGCGTCGGGTTGCCCGGAGGCAAACCTTTACCAAAGGTTCAGGGTCATAAATCCCCGGCTTCCTCACTTCTATTGGTTACCCAAAACCCATAAACCTGACGTGCCCCTGCGCCCCATCATCTCCTCCCGAGGCTCTGTGGCGCACCCTCTTGCCTCCTGGCTGGCCCAGTCCCTCACTCCTCTTCTGGGCACCTTCTCTCCCGCTCATCTTCGCCACTCACAGGACTTCATCGCCCGTGTTCGCGGGGTCACGCCCTCGACCATGATGAGTCTGGACGTCGAATCCCTATTCACGAACGTCCCGCTCGACGATGTCCTTGCCTTCCTGCAAAGGAATCTTCTTCCTGAGGACCCCCGCCTTCCTCTGCCTACTGACGTCTTTCTACAGCTGATCCGTCTGTGTGTGGATTCCAACTCCTTCTCTTTCGAAGGACGTTTCTACTCTCAGACCTTCGGTGTTGCCATGGGCTCTCCCCTTTCTCCTGTCTTGGCCAACCTGTTCATGGAGTATTTCGAGGCTGAGCTTCTTCACTCCATCTCCCTTCGTCCTGCTATTTGGCTGAGATACGTCGACTACGTCTTTCCCCTCTGGCCCCATGATCCTGCTCTCTTCCCGGATTTCCTGGATAAGCTGAATTCTCTCTCTCCTTCCATTCGTTTCAAGGTGGAATGGGAGGTAGACGATCAGCTCCCCTTTTTGGACACCTTAATTCACTGCTCAGGTGACTCCTTCTCTTTTTCAGTGTATAGAAAGCCCATGCACAGCGGGATGTATATACACTTCTTCTCCTTCCACCCTCTCCATGTTAAGAGTGGTGTCGCCACCTCTCTCTTTCTCCGTGCTCTCCGCATATGTGACCCGCAGCACCTGGATGAAGAGATCAATTTTCTACGTCGATCCTTCGGCAAGCTGGGGTACCCTCGTTTCGTCCTTGACGCCGCGCTCTCCAACGC
>NW_028234414.1:17342778-17357778 GCF_977035675.1 Penaeus japonicus
TACAGGCAGTGGTAGCAGCAGTAGCAGCAGTAGCAGCAGCAGTAGTAGCAGTAGCAGTAGTAATAGCAGCAGCAGTAGTAGTAGCAGTAGCAGTAGCAGTAGCAGTAGTAGCAGCAGTAGCAGCAGCAGTAGTACTAGTAGGAGCAGCAGCAGTAATAACAGCAGTAGCAGTAGTAGCAGCAGTAGTAGTAGTAGCAGCAGCAGTAGTAGTAGTAGTAGCAGTTCCAGCAGCAGTTGCAGCAGTAGTAGCAGCAGTAGTAGTAGAAGAAGCAGCAGTAGCAGCAGCAGTAGCAGTAGTAGTAGAAGCAGCAGTAGTAGCAGCAGCAGCAGTAGCAGCAGTAGCAGCAGCAGCAGCAGTAGCAGTAGTAGCAGAAGCAGCAGCAGTAGCAGCAGTAGCAGTAGTAGCAGCAGTAGCAGTAGTAGTAGAAGTAGCAGTAGTAGCAGCAGTAGTAGTAGTAGCAGCAGTAGCAGATGTAGCAGCAGTAGCAGTAGTAGCAATAGTAGCAGCAGTAGCAGCAGTAGTAGTAGTAGCAGCAGTAGCAGAAGCAGCAGCAGTAGCAGCAGTAGTAGTAGCAGCAGCAGTAGTAGCAGCAGCAGTAGCAGCAGTAGCAGCAGCAGTAGTAGTAGCAGCAGTAGTAGCAGTAGCAGCAGTAGCAGCAGTAGCAGCAGTAGCAGCAGTAGCAGCAGTAGCAGCAGTAGTAGCAGTTGCAGCAGTAGTAGCAGTAGCAGCAGTAGCAGCAGTAGCAGCAGTAGCAGCAGTAGCAGCAGTAGCAGCAGTAGCAGCAGTAGCAGCAGTAGCAGCAGTAGCAGCAGAAGTAGCAGTAGCTTCAGCAGTAGCAGCAGTAGTAGCAGTTGCAGCAGCAGTAGCAGATGTAGCAGTAGTAGCAGCAGTAGCAGCAGTAGCAGCAGTAGCAGCAGTAGTAGTAGTAACAGCAGTAGCAGCAGTAGCAGTAGTAGTAGCAGTAGTAGTAGTAACAGCAGTAGCAACAGTAGCAGTAGCAGTAATAGTAGTAACAGCAGTAGCAGCAGTAGCAGTAGCAGTAGTAGTAGTAACAGCAGTAGCAGCAGTAGCAGTAGTAGTAGCATTAGTAGTAGTAGTAGCAGAGGCAGTAGTAGTAGTAGCAGCAGTAGCAGCAGTAGCAGCAGTAGTAGTAGTAGCAGCAGTAGCAGCAGTAGCAGCAGTAGCAGCAGTAGCAGCAGTAGCAGCAGTAGCAGCAGTAGCAGCAGTAGCAGCAGTAGCAGCAGTAGCAGCAGTAGCAGCAGTAGCAGCAGTAGCAGCAGTAGCAGCAGTAGCAGCAGTAGCAGCAGTAGCAGCAGTAGCAGCAGTAGCAGCAGTAGCAGCAGTAGCAGCAGTAGCAGCAGTAGCAGCAGTAGCAGCAGTAGCAGCAGTAGCAGCAGTAGCAGCAGTAGTAGCAGTTGCAGCAGTAGTAGCAGTTGCAGAAGTAGTAGTAGTAGCAGCAGTAGCAGCAGTAGCAGCAGTAGCAGCAGTAGCAGCAGTAGCAGCAGTAGCAGCAGTAGCAGTTGTAGCTAGCAGCAGTTGCAGCAGTAGCAGCAGTAGCAGCAGTAGCAGCAGTAGCAGCAGTAGCAGCAGTAGCAGCAGTAGCAGCAGTAGCAGCAGTAGCAGCAGTAGCAGCAGTAGCAGCAGTAGCAGCAGTAGCAGCAGTAGCAGCAGTAGCAGCAGTAGCAGCAGTAGCAGCAGTAGCAGCAGTAGCAGCAGTAGCAGCAGTAGCAGCAGTAGCAGCAGTAGCAGTAGTAGCAGTAGTAGAAGCAGTAGCAGCAGCAGCAGCAGCAGTAGTAGAAGCAGTTGCAGCAGCAGTAGCAGCAGTAGTAGTAGTAGCAGCAGTAGCAGCAGTAGCAGCAGTAGCAGCAGTAGCAGCAGTAGCAGCAGTAGCAGCAGTAGCAGCAGTAGCAGCAGTAGCAGCAGTAGCAGCAGTAGCAGCAGTAGCAGCAGCAGCAGCAGGAGCAGCAGTAGCAGCAGTAGCAGCAGTAGCAGCAGTAGCAGCAGTAGCAGCAGTAGCAGCAGTAGCAGCAGTAGCAGCAGTAGCAGCAGTAGCAGCAGTAGCAGCAGTAGTAGTAGTAGCAGCAGTAGCAGCAGTAGCAGCAGTAGCAGCAGTAGCAGCAGTAGCAGCAGTAGCAGCAGTAAGCGGTAGCAGCAGTAGCAGCAGTAGCAGCAGTAGCAGCAGTAGCAGCAGTAGCAGCAGTAGCAGCAGTAGCAGCAGTAGCAGCAGTAGCAGCAGTAGCAGCAGTAGCAGCAGTAGCAGCAGTAGCAGCAGTAGCAGCAGTAGCAGCAGTAGCAGCAGTAGCAGCAGTAGCAGCAGTAGCAGCAGTAGCAGCAGTAGCAGCAGTAGCAGCAGTAGCAGCAGTAGCAGCAGTAGCAGCAGTAGCAGCAGTAGCAGCAGTAGCAGCAGTAGCAGCAGTAGCAGCAGTAGCAGCAGTAGCAGCAGTAGCAGCAGTAGCAGCAGTAGCAGCAGTAGCAGCAGTAGCAGCAGTAGCAGCAGTAGCAGCAGTAGCAGCAGTAGCAGCAGTAGCAGCAGTAGCAGCAGTAGCAGCAGTAGCAGCAGTAGCAGCAGTAGCAGCAGTAGCAGCAGTAGCAGCAGTAGCAGCAGTAGCAGCAGTAGCAGCAGTAGCAGCAGTAGCAGCAGTAGTAGCAGTAGCAGCAGTAGCAGCAGTAGCAGCAGCAGCAGCAGTAGCAGTAGTAGCAGCAGTAGCAGTAGTAGCAGCAGTAGCAGCAGCAGTAGCAGTAGTAGTAGAAGCAGCAGTAGTAGCAGCAGCAGCAGTAGCAGCAGCAGTAGCAGCAGATGTAGCAGCAGCAGTAGCAGTAGTAGTAGAAGCAGCAGTAGTAGCAGTAGTAGTAGCAGCAGCAGTAGTAGCAGTAGTAGCAGCAGTAGCAGTAGTAATAGTAGCAGCAGTAGTAGCAGCAGTAGATACAGCAGTAGCAGTAGTAGTAGCAGCAGTAGTAGTAGCAGTAGCAGCAGAAGTAGCAGTAGCTTCAGCAGTAGCAGCAGTAGTAGCAGTTGCAGCAGCAGTAGCAGATGTAGCAGCAGTAGCAGTAGTTGCAATAGTAGCAGCAGTAGCAGCAGTAGTAGTAGCAGCAGTAGTAGTAGTAGCAGCAGTTGTAGCTAGCAGCAGTTGCAGCAGTTAGCGGGTTAAAGTACAATTATAAAAAGTATAATTGATTTTTTTTTTTTTTTTATCAGCACATATGGACCAAGCTTAGGTGTCATGTATTACAATAATCTTGGGGTGATTCACCTTGGTCTTGGAAAACCGACTGTGGCCTGTCTTTACCTACAAAAAGCCCTTCAAGAATCACAACTGACAGAAGCAACAGTCTCAACTCCCCAATCTGGTAAAACTCTTTTGCTCTTGATATATTCACTCCAAAAAGTATGGACCTATATTGTGATATCTGGTCAGCATCATATGTCATAAATGTGTTCAATATCTCTATATAGAACAATGATCTAGATTGAGAAATGAAGTTAGATCTGATGTTGAAAGAGCATATTAACCCTTTTCTAAGTGCTCTTTTCATGATAACTATACTTGATGTGATGTATTGTAATCTAAGTTGTTTTTAGATAAAGTAGCTGTAGTAATAGTTTGTTCATTTTTCAGGTGATTGGTTATCTAGTCGTCCTCTGTACCAGCTGAGTAGTAATGTTCGGATTGAGTTGTACTATAATCTTGGTGTAACACTCCTGCACATGAATAAACCAGAGAAAGCATTTGATTTCCTATTAGAAGTATTGCAAGTGCATTCTACCAATCCAAGATTATGGCTGAGACTGGCAGAGTGCTGTGTAGCAGTACACAAGGCTGTGAGTATTTGCCACATTTTTATCTGTATTTATCAAGTTCATATTGTGCAGAGAAAGTGCTTTTTATCCTAATGCAATAAACTTTTAATATTCACTAAGAGGTTGTGTGTTAACATAATCATATATCATGCATCTAAGTGTTATGAAAAAATATTGCAATAAAAAAACTATTTATATAATTATATATTGGTTATAATTTGCATTCAATTCTCGTTTTGCAAAATATTCAGAAGACAAATTTTATACTTTTGCAGTTGGGCTGTTTAGATCTTGATATGAAATTAAATTAATAGATAATGCCTATACACTATTGATTCCTTTCCATTTGTTTGGTTTTCCTACCTTTTTAGAGTGAAGTCTTTATCTTGCATCTGATTTTTTTCATGATTGACTCGACAATAAAGAGAGAAATAGTTTTCTGGTGTTCCATTTATTCCACACTATATTATGGTATTAAAAATTATCCTTTACTAACACATTTGGTCTTCTGTTTCTTTTATTTAGGGTATCAAAGATGATGCTGGTTTAAAGAAGTCCATCATTCAGGGGACAGTTGGTGCTGGTATCCATAGGAAAATATGTTTTTCAACATGTGTTAATGACCACAACAAGAAAATGTATGTAGCAATACACACTTAAGTGTTACCATATGAATATGTTTTTATAGAGAAATATACTGAAATACTTATCATACAAGAAAGAGATTGGTATGCTGCATGACCTAATCTGTTTCAGGGATCCAATGTCCGCAACTGATGCAGCATTTCCGGAGCCAACTCTTGAATTTGGCCGATTGTGTCTTCGTAACGCCCTAGCTCTTTTACCCGAAAATGTTTCCACAACCTCACTAACTGATGAACAAGAGGCCTCAGGTAAGCACTGAGAGAAAAAGAAATGTAAATAAACAAATCTCATGGACGTGGTAGAATGCTACCAGATGCTTTGCATGTTACAAATATTAGTTCATTCTTTTATTGTAGTTTTCAGTTAGTCTTCCATATTTATAATGTCTATAATTGAAAATGATACAGTACTTATAGCTTCACAATTTGTATTTGATTCTCTTGTGTCTCAAGGTGTGATGCCTGAGCTGTACTCTGCTGGACCATCCTCTCCCATGCGTGGAACTGAAGTAGTTAGTCTTCGTGTTTCTGCTCTAGCCTGTAGTGCCTATGTGGCTCTGTGTCTCTCTGATCACTCCGCAGCTCTCAGACATGCAGAGACATTATTAGCAGCTCATCCAAAGATTCCTGGAGTTTATAAGTAAGTATTTGAATACAAATATATATATATATATATATATATAGATATATATATAGATATATATATAAATAGTTTTCTTTTTTTTCTGAAACAGTACAATTTTCCTTGTTTATATTGTTTATTATTAAAATAGGTCAGTAATTGTTCAAGAATGTGTTGAATATTTATTTTTACATATAATATCCCAGGTTATTAGGTCATCTGTATGCAGGAGAAGCCCTTATTTCTCTTGGTCGTGTGCCTGAGGCTGTAACCCATTTAGATCCAAGACTGGTGGGTGATATGACTCTATCTCCTCCCTCACAAGAAGCTAGCCAAAGTTTTCCACCTACTCAGCCTAATCAAGGTCAGTTTAAATGTCTCATTTCATTTTAAACTTTTTGTAGTTACCAATGTGTAGTCATCAAGCAGGAAACAAATTTCATGTGAATATAAAGTAAAAATGTGAATGTGGGCTTCTATCTTGTTTTCTTTTTTTGATGTTAACCCATTAGTAGCGGATGGCATGATTTGCTGCAAAGGCAGAGTCAGTCATAGATGCGGATAGCACCGTGCCAGACATGTAAACCAGCCATCCTACTGCACAAATATTTATTTAATACCGTGACCAATGAGTTAAGAAACTTATAATTGATTTGATTGTTTTCTAATAAACATTAAGATGAGTTCTTATACTATATAGTGTGTACCATTACCATTCTCAGGATGGTCTACTGGGAACACAGCAGCAGCCATGCAAGTAATGAGGTATAACCTAAGTGTTGCTTATACCCTACGTGGAGAACTAGAGAAGGCTAACAATTTGCTCAAGGAGGTTTGTCTCGGCAAAATTATTTTGTGTTCAATTATTTCAAAATGTATAAGTTTCTGTACTAAGAAATAAGAATAATGGCTGATATAATGTTTATTTAATTGTTTAAGAAATAATTCATCCAAAATCAAGCAGTCTTGAGTTTGAAAATACTGCATAATTATTAACCTGTAGAATAACAGACCCCCTGATATAGAAAAAGTATTTTTATCCCCAGGTCTGGACTGAAAGAAATGGAAACACTCCAGCACAAGTCATTATGTTAGCAATGTACATACAGCTGCAAATGGGTATGGTATATTTTGCGTTTGTGTACATAAAGTTTAGATAATACCAAAGTATTAAAAATTTTGCAATGTTTTATAATTTGTTCAAGTACTTATATCTGAAGATTTTTCAGTAATGGAATATCATTTCTATTTCTGTTTTCCCCATACAGGCAATGCAGATGTTATGAGGAACATAGTAAAGAAGAATATACTTCTAACGTGAAGATTGGTGTCTGACTGCAGTAAAGAATCTTTGATTACTGCATTGCATCATTATCCTATTCATATTTTGTGTGATAATAAAATTATATCTTAACTTACATACAGATTCCAGTTATACTAATTTAGTGCGGGTGAAGTTGCCAAAACTTTATTTGTAAAAGTGGTTGATGAGGGAACTGCTGTTGAATAACAGCAAAATAGATTTGTATTCTTGCCTAAAAGAAAAGAAAAGAAATATTCTTTTTGTGGTAATAATGTTTTAGTGCAATAATACAAGTAAAAATATTATTATTATAATTGTCTTTACATCACCTTCTGAAGACTTAATGCTGTATATGCACAAACTACTTGTTTTTTTTTAATTACATTGAAAATAGATACGGACATGCATTCACAGACAAACCACATGTGCACACACACACATCCACCCACAGACTCACTCACTCACCTGGTATTGCTGAATGATAAACATTCAATGCTCTTTAGAAGAGCAACATGACTTATATGAGCCAAGTGAGAATGACAATTATTTCAAATGAGAAAGGCAAACTATTACAAGCATCTTAGAACTCTTATATAGCAGATAGTGACCTTGACTCTGATTCAGAGAAATTTATATCAAACTCTTGCTTGTCAGTGCTAAGCAGATATTAGAAGCAGAAACATTGATTATATCCACACTCATTTGAAATTTATATGTGAATACAAAGACTTCCTTAAAAGGGTAATTGTTGCAGAAGTAGATTTAAAAGCTGAATGTAACATTTTAGCAAATGTAAAATACTAAATAGACTAAAAATGGACAATGAACCCACCAAACAGAACTGAAAATACAGGAAAAAAAATACAAATGTCTATTCAATACATAGAGTAGGTGAACACTGCCTTTCGTTTATATATTGTATACGTTGGTATCTATTGCTATTCCAGGAGCTTTTATATCAGAAATGCTTAAAATAAAAATATTTCAGAAAAAATATCAGTATAAGGATAAGCCTATTTGAAAATTATTGATAAATTACTATATACTAGGTCACATGTCCCTGACAAAATGAAGTGAATATGTAGAATAGAAATAAAATAAAGATAATGATGAAGATGATACATTGATAATGTAGATGATTGCTATTAGGATAATGAAATGATCAAATGATCATACTGTATTCCTACTAGTGATGGTGAAGATAATGATATATCATAAAGTAGTGGAAACAGTCATTATAATCACAGCCGTAATTAAAAAAAAACAATAATAAATGATAATGGTAATATTCGTAATAATGATAAATACGATGATAGTAATAATAGTAATGTCTCCCCGAAGTGAGACTTGTGCTGTGGCTTCAATATAACATGAAAAAGGAGCGAGATTAGCGGGGACATCGGTCCCTGACAGGGTCACCCAAGCCATCAAGGTTCCTGTGGAGGAGTCAACAAAGACTCACAAGACAATAGATGACGACCTGGCAAGTTATGGATCATGTTTAAGACCACCTCTTTGAACGGGAATGTGGTCGATACTAGACGGTGACCCCCGTCAACCCAAAAAACTCCGTACCCGCCGTGTCCGAGTGAGGGGAAGTTTTTGGCCAAGTATGGAGCTGGATCTCGACAGACTGAAGGCCCTGAAGTCGCTGCAGACGATGTGTATATCCGAACAGTAGCCCCGGGGGATGCCATGTGGTGGATGATACGTCCTCCCCTTGTTGGACTCGGTGGTAGTCCAACAAGCTGAGAAACTCCGAGGGCTGAAGAAGGTTACAGGGATAGAGGTGAAGGTCTATGCCAATAGTGATCTTATTATGGTCAAAGGAGTTATCTTCAATAGGAAATTGACGAGGTATTCCGAAGAAACCCTATAATCTAAACTTGCAGATCAAGGCGTCAAATAGGTGAAGCGTGGCAAAAAGAAGGGAGATAATGAATTAATGGACACGCCAATGCTGATTCTCACCTTCGACAAAGAGAGGTTACCAGACAAGATCATGGCAGCATGGTATGCGATGGAGGTCACCGCAGGCGCTGTTTTAAATGACAGAAGTGGTGCCGATCGACAGAAGACTTCTGCGTCAAAAGCGGACATATCATGCTGGGGAACCATACCTGCAATATCCTCAAAGGAATATCTCGCCCAGGGAGACTTATGAAAGAGCGGGGAACTCACAACCTACAAATCAGGCCCCAAAACGCTGGCAGCAAGTTCACGGGTAAGCTTCGAGGCCTTCATCAGCCGAGGAGCAATTGCTGCCAACACCCCAAACAACTCCAGGCTCTACAAAGACCAGTAAGTCTTTGGAGCAGAGACTGAAAAGAGGGCCCTCGGAAAGACCACGTCCCGAGGGACATACATAGGGGAAACAGGAGACAGCCGTCCAAGCCCCATCAACCACTCCTGAGGCTCAGTGGTCACCTGTCGCCCTGAACCATCAGGGATCATATGGGGAAAAAACTTCGGGCATTTCCAAGGTTACGGTCTCCTGAAAAACCCGAGGAAAAGATCAAGTCCCTAGAGAAAAAGAACTACCTTGGAGACCATGCAAGGGGCTACAGCGCTGGCTGTACAACAGGCGACTGTGGCCCCTGCACAAAGCCCCAAAACAAAAAACTGGTAGCCACTCCTGCAGTGAAACCGGCAACCACAACTGCAGCAGCAAAAGCAGCAGCGAAGGTGGCTATACCAGCTGGGAAGACCAACATCACCACCACCACTGCCACCACCATTGCCAAACCACCAATGGCCAGAGGGCAAGGAGAGGCTCCAACACCAGCACCAGGGACCACAACACTACTGCCTGGGCTTGTTAGAACTCCGATTATGAGAAAAGCACCAGTGACCACAGGAGCCATCGGAACAAAATGGGGAAGCCTTCAGGAGGGCGACAACTCCCTCCTTGAGCAAGAAGGCAGCAGGAGCCACTAACAAACCCGAGACTGGGGAGGGACGATGAAAGCCGGTCAGGACTGAGAAGACCATACACTGTAGCATTAGTGTACCTCCCTCCACATAGTTGACAGAACATTGTGAAATTGAGGAGAGTAATGGAACAATTATGGACCCCGTTCCTGCTCTTCGGAAAAATCAATGGCCGTCATCAACTCTGGGGAGACACTACTGGAGAGGTAATGCCTTGCAGTCCGTCATCCTAGAGACTGGAGTAGCTGTTCTCAACGCCGACACCCAACTCATTTCCACATACAGACTGGGACATTCTCAAACATCGCCCTGTCCATCAGTTCGGCCGACGCTGAGCTGTACTTCACGTAGCAGGTCATGGAAGACTTACATGAAATTGACCAATTTCCGATACTACTGAAAATAGTGGACGGAATCCCAACCAACGGGGTGCCATGCTGGAAAAATAGATCGGTCCGACTGGATTTTTTCGGAGCCATGAACAGGTGCAGACAATTGAAGACTTCATGTCTGTTCAAGAAGCCACAGACCATTTCACTTCTAGAATTATTCTAGCAGCCACGGTGGTCAGATGAGTGTCAAGAAGCTGTCAGAGCTAGGAAAGCTGCGCTCAAGCAGTTGAAACGACATGCCGGCGATGTGGCGGGTTCTGAAGGAGATCAGGCGTGCATCATGGATGCAATGCGTATTCTCCATCAACGCATCGACGTCGCTGTCGGTTGCGTGGGGCAAGGTGCGTAATGGGAAATCCACTTCGTTTCCATTAGCACAATCATCACAGATTAAAAAAAAGATATAGCAGATGTACTAGCTAAATCCTAGCCGTCTTCATCCAGAATTTCCTGAGTGACAGGAAATTCCGAGTACGGGTAGGGGACCGCTTCTCTCTCTTTACAATTACCATTAACGACATTGTGAAGGCCGTGCCGAAGGACGCCTCATGCAGTCTGAACGTAGATGACTGCTCCCGAGGGGGCATTAGGGATGCACACAACTATTTGTAGACTGCAATAAATCAGGTTTCGCGGTGGACTTCATACCACAGTTTCAAGTTCTCCTAGAACAAGACTGTGGCTATGCATTTCCACAGAAGAATTGGCAACTTCCATCCCTGAATTTTCTTAAGAGCAAGTCCAGTGCAATTTGGCAACGAGGTGAAGTTCTTGGATCTGACATTTTACCCGAAATTGACATGGCTGACACACGCCAAACAGCTGAAGACGACGACCACCAAAACACTCGGTATTCTTCGGGTACTCTCCCACCTGTCGTGGGGCGCCGACCGCACGGCACTTTTGCCGCTCTTTCGGCGGGAGAATGAGGGTCCTTGTAGCATATCTCGTTCTAAACCTATGCAGGATCCTACCAGTTGGCATCCCCAGGTCCATCCTTGGACAAATCCAGTCGAGCTCGATATTGTCGGAATTGGGAAGAAAGGAAGAGCTAATATGGAAATCAAGCAGAGGTTCCTAGAATACACTTCGAAACACAAATCTTGAACAGATATACACAGACGGCTCCAGCTCCGAAGATGGCGTAGGCACTGTGGCCGTGAGCAAACAGCAGAGTAGCGAGGGAAGTCTCCCTGCCACCGCATCTGTATTTATTGCAGAGCTGTATGCCATCCTTACCGCGGTTAAGATGGCCAGGAACACAGAGAGCCGCAACACTGTGATATACTCTCATTCTCGCAGTGCGTTAGAGGCTGTCGACAGTTTGAACTCGTCACACCCAGTGGCGAAGGAGATCTAAGACTGGCTGACTCTACTGGGTATACCAGCTCATGTCGGGATCCCTGGGAATAAATTGGCAGATGAAAGGCCAAGGCTGTTGCTGCCTGCCCTAACACTACTGATTTCCCTCTCTCGTACCGACTTGAAGCCCCAGATCAGAGAAGCACTGCGAGGCCAGAGGAGAAGCCAACGGCACAACACTGAAACCAATAATCTGCGGGAAATAAATGAAGACCTGGGTATCTGATTCACAAGTACCAATGTGAACCGGAAGATAGAAGCTGTTCTTGCAAGATTAGCAATCGAGCACATAAGATTGGGTGGTTGATGGCTGGATCCCCACGCACTATGTGCGGAGAAGGCCAGGAACCATCGACCGTGGCCTATGTTGTGGAAACAGCTACTTGCAATTTACTTTTAAAAGTATTTTAAGAGATGACTATGGCTGTTTGTAGTCTTATAGATTTCCTTCGGGAAACAAACCTACTATACGAGTTATAGTAAGTTATATTCTTTTTAATCAATACATCTAGAATTTGCATACAAATCCTTTTTTAACAGTTTTAATATATAGAACGTGTATCTTTTTAACAAATCGTTACGCCGCCAAGACCAAGAGGTTGATGCGGCAGATAATTTTTAATAATCAATCAAACAATAATAGTAATGACAATTATTATCATGACAATAATGATAACAATGGTAATAATAATGATTATTAGTTATTACTTTGATGAAAGATATCAAAATATTTTAATTAACAATGTATAAAACTTAACACGATGTGATAACTCTGACATCCTATCAGAAAAAAATTAAATTACCTTAAAACAAGATATATATAAGATATATAAGTAATCTGTAATTACATATGAAATTAACTGACGACACTCCAATCTGTATCTTGTACCTTGAGTCCCGTCCAAGCTCGTGAGCTTCCACTGTCACCTGGCGGTTACTGACGAAGCTGGGCACTGCACAGGCGGGTTCGCTTCAGCGCATACAAGCCCGGCGTAGCATCTGCTCCGCAAATCTGGCTTATCCTTATCCTTGTACCTTCTATAGCGCTTTCCGCTACGCAACCAAGCGCTTCCTAGTTAGCGCAAATCGCTCGACTCCCAGTGTTTACATCTTTCTGTCAACAGAAGATGGCCAGAAGACGGGTTCTCCTGCTGCTCTTTGTTACGTGTACATTGTGTTTTACTACTGCATTAAAGGAATCCAAAAGCTTTACTTATGAGAAAGGTAGGTTGTACTGATAAGTATATTTGGTGAAGTATTTAGTTACTTTACAAGGGATTAGTACCATTAGTTTCTATTTTTTTCCTCATGTGATAAAAAGGTTATTATAAAAATGGACAGAGCGCGGTTCAGCCTGACATATAAAACAAAGTAAACAGCATTAAACATTATTTTCACGTATCCAAAGACAATTCTCATCTGTGACATATCCGTCAGACAATACAGAATATAGATTAGTAAGACATTTAGTATTATGGTATAGATAACCTGCTGGATAATGGCATTGCTAAATGACCATCATGGCCTCTATATCTTGGGTGCTTCAGAGAATTTCATTGTCAAGAAAGACCCATCACATATTCTCTCGTAAGACGAAGTTGGACTGGTTCCGTGTGTGGTGATAAGTGGACAGGGAAGTTTGCAAGAGCTCTGTCAGTTGTAGAGACTAGATATTCAGAACAGCACCGCATTACTAAATGTCACAAAAGTGGCACCAATGGCTTCCTCTCAACTTCTACTGCTCATACATATATATATATATATATATATATATATATATATATATATATATATATATATATATATATATATATTTATATATATATATATATATATATTTATATATAGTGACCATAATCTGCGATTCCCCTCCTGTACCCCACAGTTGTTATTATTTACTCACCTGCGAGGTGCACTGTGCATAAAGCGATCATGGTTGCCTCTACGCCTACACCGTGACTCAAAGCAATCTTTGACGGGAATTCTTTACGTACTATAGTCAGGATATATTTTTGTCCACAGAATCCTAACCCGACGACTTACCTAACCTTACCTAGTTTTGAGGTTTGCTCTAGCCAAGGTTTCAGTAGTAGATTGATTAGTAGAGGGAGAAACCCATTGCGCCAGCACCTTGGTAGTTAATAACGTTTCCTTATTCTGAATATTTACTAAAGGGACAAAATTTCACAAAAAAGGAAGCTCTCTTATGCTGAATCAGAGATCAAGGGAAAGTTCTTGACCAGGGGATTTAGTGCAACAGCTGGAATGTAATGTTTAAATGCAATCTGAAACCTGATGCTGTCATCAGTGAATTACATACTATATTCAGTATTGCATTCATATTCACTATCCTTGCATAAGATAACCACATAAAGTCATAAATCTCCAGTTTGGTTGTCTGTAAAAAATAGACCAGATTAAGTTTTCCTTCTCCATCTTTATTTGTTTATTCTTTAATATATATTACCTTTCTGTGTGTTAATTCCTAATAAGTGAAAGCATCAGTTTGAGGGTGTGAGAAAAAAATATTTTCTACTATTATTTTGATGAATGCATAGAAATAACTACAATTACCTCATTTTGTTTTTGTAAATAATTCAATAATTATTATTTCAGAAGAGTAATGAAAATATATATTATTATGAATTGTTACTAATAGAATTAGTATGCTTGCTGCTATTATTATTTTATCATAATTATTTATTTATTCACATATGATATTTTTTAAACATATTTGTATATGGTATTCTATGTGTTTTTTTTTTTTTTTTTTTTTTTTACATCTAACTGATATTAACCTTTCTACAGTGGGCATGTTTCATCGATGGGATAACTTTTGTACCACTTTATTTTGGGGTTCTGGGGTTAAAATAAATTCTCTGTTTTTGGACACTGACTGTACTAATACACCAAAACTTTGGGTTATTGGAATAAACCTAAAAGGTAATTTTGGAAAACCTTTCATCAAGCTAATTAATTTATGTTCTATCTATTATTGTTTAAGCTGTTATAGGACCGAAGAGAAAATAATTTAAAACATTGTTGTTCACATCAATACCCATTCTTATTGTTGGGGAAGTAATTATAATTAAGTCAAATGTTTCTTTTATAGATATACCACAAAACTAGGGAAAATATACTACATAAACTACTTGATGGAAATCATTATAATTTAGAAGTATTTTTTAATCTACAGGTGCAGTTGCAAATTTATCTCACTGTCCTGGACGCTACTGTGGCCGTACAAAACTTGAAAATGGTTCATGGTCACCGTGCGGAGCGTGTGAGAGAGGACTTAGAAGTAATGGTAAAAGTGCCTGTCAAGAATGTGATGACGAGCCAAAATTGTATGATTGGCTCTACCTCGGCTTCATGGGATTATTGCCCCTGACCTTCCATCTCGGCTGTATTGATGCTGCAGCAAAAAGAAGAACGTAAGAAAGGAGAGTATTCATTGAATGTGGTAAACAGTTGAGACGAAAATTGATATTAGTTTATGTTTGTAAAATTATAGGTATTGTATCTTTTACAGGTGGATTAGTTTGTCTTTAAAATGTGCATTTAAGATAACTAACTAAAGTGTATCAATTCTCTCATGTGCATTATAGATTCACAAAAGAAGTGATGGCACTTTATGCATCAGCTGTTGTTGAAGTTGCTGTGGCAGCAGTGGCTACTCTACTAATCACAGACCCTGTTGGATCCTTCAACATACGTTCTTGCAAGGAACGAGGATTAGCAGACTGGTATCCACTTTTGCACAATCCAAATCCAAACTATGAAGGGATTCTCCACTGTACCCAGGAGGCTGTATATCCTTTGTAAGTTTTAGCTGATCAACGTTTGTTAAAATGAATGCCTTTTCAAAATGAAAGGAGAGATGCGTAATGATTTGTTTTCAAAATAATTTCAAGGTTTAGCAAAAATATTATCTGAGTATTAATTA
>NW_028234414.1:17365278-17367131 GCF_977035675.1 Penaeus japonicus
CCTGCTAAGGATGTTTTTTTTTTTTTTTCACATAAAAAGAATATCTAGATTGGCTGCCATGCATCCTTCACTACACAGTAGCAAGCCTTCACAACTCTCTTTCTTCTTATATTTGCTTGGGATGGGATTAGGGAAAATTAGATTTTGGTGAAAATAGCAATCTACAGCTCACACACATTCAAGTGGTTAAAAAATTGCCTACATTGTCTAGGTTTTCCCTGAAAACTTAATTAGTAATGATTGATACAACAGAATCCAGAATAAACAAATGGAGTATCATCCTCCGTGAATAAAGTGTCTTCCTCCTTTTACCATTATGGGTTGCAATTCACAAATATAATTGTGTCCTTTCTTCAAGATAAAATCTGTCCACCATTACTTCTGAAAACAATTTTTTCAAAAGTTTGATGTGGTTCACGTATCAGCTTTCTTTTTCCTTCTTTTTTGAATGACGTTTGCTATTAGGAATGGAACTATTTGTAAAGTGGAAGTTTTTACTATTTCCTTGTAAATGTTAACTGTAATGCATTAATACAAGCCTCACATTATAAAGGGAGGTATATATTCCCTTGAGATAAAATGCTATTTTACAAAAATTTAATTACTGTACATTTTATATCCAAGAGGTTATCTTGAATTTACTTCACAGTTGGTTCACTTTTCCAATCTGTTGAGGAACATGCCTTCCAAGGAATAAAATACTAAACATTTCACAAACACTTGCACCCTTATGAAGTAAATTGCAAGTGATGTTTGAGTGTAATATGTATTTTTTTTTAGGATATTTCCGAGACATGAGGTCTTAGTAGCCATCTCTAAAATGAAGTAATGTATTTTCACTTGAAACGGCATACTGGTACTAGGTTTATTTGATGAAGGATGAAGGGAGGAAAGGCAGGTGAGGGGAGCTGAATGGAGTGTGTATTAGTGAGACAAGAGAGAGAGTGAGAAGAGTGAGTGAGAGTGAGAGAAGAGTGAGAATGAGAGTGAGGGTGAGAGTGAGGGTGAGAGTGAGAGTGAGAGCAAGAGTATACTTGGTTAAAATATTACAATGATATGAAGTGTCAGAAAAGGAATTTATGATCTGGACTTTTTGCTTTCCTTTAGAATGATTTTTACTTTATTTGTCAAACTGAAGTACCTTTGATGCTGATTCACTTAAGTTTCCAAACCTCATACTATCCTTCATTTTAGTCTTAATTTCTCCATTAATAATTGTAAATATTTACTCCATCTTCACATCTTCACCCTCTTCATGGTTAATATACTACTTTCTATATCAGCAATGCAGGAAGAATGAATTGGTAGTATAGTCCATTTGTTCATAAACCCATAGTTGGTTGAGTTTTGTCTGTATACTAACTGGAATAAATTTTTGTTATCAGTATCACATTGTAATAATTCGCAGGGGGGTTTTAGCCATTTTCTTCATTTTGAGAAACATTAATAAAGAAGAGAGAGTAAAACGTCATCTCAAAAATGCAAAGATCTATGGAGAGTTTTTGCACAGATTCTCCATCTTAGGGAGTTTTTTTTTTTCATCCTTAGATTTAGTTAGAGGGCTGCTTCATATCTACACATAGTTCCATTTTGGATGATAGATGTTCACGAATTGTACATCCATTTCCTTTGGAGGTGATGCCTATTTAAAATAAAAGGGGCTTAGGTCAACTGTACAGCTTTATACAATAAAAAATTACATATGAATACTGCTTGATTTTTCCTATTTGCCACTTATGAACTACTAGGGGTCACACACTACATTCCTCACTCTGCTCCACTTGGAAGGAATGTTTCTTGGATTAACTGCAATTCTTCTTTGGGTTGGAAAACCTTATCATAATTTTGCATTT
>NW_028234414.1:17367231-17377231 GCF_977035675.1 Penaeus japonicus
TCTCTCTCTCTCTCTCTCTCTCTCTCTCTCTCTCTCTCTCTCTCTCTCTCTCTCTCTCTCTCTCTCTCTCTCTCCCTCCCTCCCTCTCTAGTCCTTCAACTAATAAAATCTAATAAAGCCGCCAACATGAAAATCTCTCGATGAAGCACTTTCACTAACTCGACGACAGATGGCAGATACGGCACATCTGATAATTTACACGTAAGTAGTTTTCAAATCGAGCTCTTTCTATTACTTGGTATTTCTTTGCATCACTGCTATCTTCTAAAAAGTGTCTATATTTGCTTTGAAACACATTTTTGAATCAAAGCTACGATAGCAATGGTTCAAGTTTTAAAGAAAATTCACCGCTGAAAAGACTCCAACTGGAAACTCATCGTGGAAACAACAACAATAAAAATACACATAATATAAACTGACTACACAATCCACGCCAAACCGCATGACATGTGTTTTTTTTTCTCTCTGTCTCCTCTTTATTCTGATATCAATGAAGCCATACAGGAAGTTCCAGGACACACCAGCTACAGGCGAGCAGGATGTGCAGATGTAGTATACGAAGAATCCAAAGGAATGCAAATGACAGGACAAATATCTGATTGAAAGGCGCGCCTATAGAGGATAAATAGCTGGTAAGCGTGCACTAAAGCCTTTCATGTAAGGTTCGGATGACATAAGTAATAGTAATGGAAGTGTGTAAACATAAGTGTGCCGGGTGTGTGAAGGGGGTGGGGGGTTGGGGGGGCACAGGTCGACTAACCCGCCCTCAGCACACAGCCAGTTCACGGCCAAGGCAGCCCGCTCGTACGAACTTGTCCAACGTTGAGTTTTCAAACTTGTATTGCTGTGTATTTATACTTGGCGATATTGTTTTAACGCCAAGCACTTCACTACATCCTTGTTCGTACATGGTATAGTAGGTCTTGCATATTTCGTTGAAGTAGTGGCATTCGAAATTCGAGACTCGTCCTCTTAAGCGGGGAATTGGCACCGCCACATGCGGAATTTCGGGGAGTGTGAACTTCGAAAAAATGAGAAAAATCCATTTGTTTTCCACCATTTCCCTCGAGGGTAAAAGCCAGGGCACGCGACCTTGATACGAACCCAGGACACGCCTCAAAGCCCCCACGCCATCCGCACATGCCACAGCACGCTCCACCTGATTATCCCCTCGTACGTACGTCCGTCCGTCCGTCCGTCCGACCGACAGCCCGCCCGCACGCACGCACGGCCTACACACCGCATTTTCCCTCCCGAAGGTCGCGCCGAGATTCACGATAAACGTACGACCACACGCCCCCCCCCCTCCTCCCGTTCCCGACTCGCGTGAACCGCCGCCTGACGAGAGCGAACGAGTCATACGACCGCGTTCTAAAGGGTCTTGCGGGCGGCGCGTGTTGTTTTGTCCGACGCGAGTGCTCCTCCAGCCAGCCAGCCAGCTCAGCCAGTCACGGTGCAATAATGTCGACTGCCTTCATTCATTCATAGTATTCTATCACGATGATGCAGCTCGACTTGGTGGTGTGGTTATCGTTGCGCCGGCGGTCGGGGATGGAGGAGGGGCGCCCAAGGAAGGGGTCAGGGAACGTGGTGGGCGGGGGGAGGGAGGGAGGGAGGGAGGGTGCAGGGGGAGGGAAGGTTTCTGACGCGGCCGTCCCCAGCACTATTGTTGTGGCGGCCGGGGATGACGTAACACCCAGTCACCACGCGACTCCACTCCTCCCCCCACCCCTCCCTCCCCCCCTTCTTCACTCCTTCATCCTCAGTCTTTTTCCCCTCCTCTTTCCCCGGCTCTTCCGGCAAAATTGTCTATCATTCGTTAATGATTCTCCTTCTTCATTCTTCTTTCCCTTCCTTGTCCGTGTCCTGCTTCTTCCTCTTAACATTTCCACGTCACTATAATCGTTATCATTGCAAAATTGTACCTACAGTATTCTTACCTTTTCCTCACTTTCTATCATGCCACATTTATTATCATTCTACATACTTCCAACGGCCGAAACATTCTCCTTCAACCAAAATCACTTTTCTTCGTTCACATCCAACTCGGCATGTCTTCCTGAATTTCCCTTTTCATTCTCTAATGTTTTACAGGAAGACCACTTCCCTATTTTCTCTTCTCCTCTTCACTCTTTCGCATCAGATCGATTTTCTCTTTTCTTTCTGGGTATTGTGACAAATGACTTTGTAAAATCATTCCCGTTATCATATTTATCTTGGTTGCGGCTGTTATCATCATTATCATGGTTTTATTTTTATTTATTTATTATTATTTTTTTTTGTTTTTCTTTTTTGTCAATGACCTCCTTTCCGTTTTCTTTTTATCTTCTTCGTTTTCTTTCTTCGTATCTGTCTCGGTACATGGTGCATTTATTTTCTCTTCTTCGTTTAAATAAATAAACATATGATTGTTCCCATTCCTCCCCTATCCTATTTTCCTCCATTTCTCATAAAAAATAGTGATATGTTACGTGTTATCCTCATTTGATTTTATATTGATTTATCCTTCGTAATCATAATTTCTCCTTACTGGCCCGACCCGTCAATCCTCCAGCAATTCTCACTCTCCCCCTTTCGTTTTCCCCCTCGTCTATTCTCTCTTTCTCCATTTCTCTTCTTTGCATTCCCCCTCTCTTCTTTAGCGAGAGTGAAACCGTGTAAATCCCAAGTACAAAAGAAAGATCTGGGAGCGGTGTTTCGTCGAAGTAACGCTGCTTGCGGGATATGCCTTGGTCGATGTGTGTGTGTGTGTGTGTGTGTGTGTGTGTGTGTGTGTGTGTGTGTGTGTGTGTGTGTGTGTGTGTGTGTGTGTGTGTGTGTGTGTGTGTGTGTGTGTGTGTGTGTGTGTGTGTGTGAGTGTGTGAGGTGGTGTTGCCAGGCCAGCCACGCCCATCCTCTGTCACACGGCCTCTCTCTCTCGCTCTCGCTCTTGCTCTAGCTCTCGTTCTTGCTCTCGCTCTCGCTCTCGCTCTCTTGCTCTCGCTCTCTCTTTCTTCTTCTTCTTCTTCTTCTCCTTCTCCTCATTCTACTTCTCTCATTACCCCTGCCCCTGCCACTCCCTCTTCCTCTCCCCCTCCTCATTCCTCTCCAATTACCCCCCCCCCTTCTCCCTCTCTTTCCCTATTTCAGTTTCACCCTCTCACTCCTTATCCCTCCCCTCCCCTGTCCATGCCCCCTCCCTCCTTCCCTCCCTCACCTTCATTCTCCTTCTCCCCATCCCCCTCCCCCCCTCCCCCTCCCTCAATTTCCTTCCTGGTAATCAAGAAGGCTAATGACGTGCTGGGAGAGAGGGGCCATTTATCACCAAGCGTTCACGAATGTTCAAAACTTCCAGGTAAGCGAGATAATCCCGAGAGCTGAATTGCGCCGGGATTCGTTGTGGAGGAAAGGCACCCCGCAATCCTATCTCGGTGTCTTTGAGAATGTTCTGGCAATCGGTGCTTCTTGTAGCGAGATCTTTTTTACGGAGACCTTAATTAACTAGGTGAAGGCATTCGGCACGGCGGTTCGTAGGGGTAGGGAAGAGCAACGCAAACATTGGCTTTTGCAAAGGTAATGGAAAAGCAGCCCACTTCATTCCGTCTTTTTCTATACTCATTGCGTCTGCATTAATTAGTTGTGACTCTAGCTGTCAGAGCAGGTAATTACCATCTTTTATTGAAGGAGAATTGCATCATTATGTTGGGCGATAATGGTGGGAGGAGAAACATTCTCGCTGGAGTAATGTCATGGAGCTGGACGGTGGCTGAAGACGTGTTGCAAGATGAAGAGATGGTAATGTCTCGCGGTGGATGAGACGATAAGCAGAGTCGCCCTTTCGATTGGAATAAGGGCGATATGCTGTAGTGACTTTGCCTTTCTGAGGTGGTGAAATAATCACCTTCGGCAAAAAAAAAGACCAGGACACACAGACGCACGCGACCAATCTCATCAGCACTACTTACGCCCACATCGCCACCCACGTCAGTCGCTAAACTAACTTCCCTATCACCCTTTACCAGCTGTGTCACCTTCAGCAAAACCTACACTACATGCGAATAACAATAATAGACACTTAAATTACTTCACACATACAAACACACTGAAATTAAATTCTGCACTTTTATCTTTGCAAAACGGCGACAGTGTGGGTTCGGAAAGAAGAAAAAACTTTATTCGGACGCCGGGTTTGGTTTCTCATATTTGGGTGTCTATGAAGAACAAAAATCTCCTCGCGACATAACGTGGCTGCTTAGTTCTTGAAGAGGATATCGTTGGTAATATTGTCTGGTACCTAATTAGCTTGTCTATTCATTTTTAGTTCTAGATACAGTCTAGTTTCCAACATTCTCGGCTTGTACACATAAACGTGCATAGATATACGACTTGAATGTTCTTCCAAGAATTATTTCAGGTGCCTTAAATCAACAACTTTGCCATGGTTTCCCATGGGTGCAATAGCCTCATCTTACCAACAAAAATAAGCTGTTCCTATAACCCACAGTGGTATTCGATCCTACGCGCAAGACTCTACACACCTCGCCTCACGGACACGCAGTTGTATACAGCGTCTTGAGAGAGGACGAGACTGACCTTTACTCTCTCGCGGCCGCGTATCTGGCATATAGAAAAAATGTGTGACGTGCCATATTCACGGTCGCGAGAATTACAGGTCTGTATCACCCTTTCCAATATGGTGTACACACCTGTGAGGCACGGTGTGCAGACGTATGCACCCAGGAAAGATTTCGACCGTGGATTATAACAAACCAATAAAGCACATACATACTTTACACGTACAAAGGTATGATATTCACAACAAAATAAATTAAATAACAAAACCTACACACACACACACACACACACACACACACACACACACACACACACACACACACACACACACACACACACACACACACACACACACACACACACACACACACACACACACACACACACACACACACACACACACAACACCCCGCATATGATCACGAATATGCTCAGCAGTTATAATTGGCAAGTGACACAAGCGGGGGTAACCGAGTGCAGTGACAACAGCACCATCTCACGTTTTCTCCCGGAGGAATGGTGTTTAGTCCTCAGTTGGAAATTTGGCTTCAACACAGATTTCACGTTTTATTTTAAGCATAAGGAACGAAGAGGAATGTGCTGTACATTTCTAACCACTTCCTTCTTCTTTACTTTCTCTTAGAATTATTAAGACAGAGATAATCTACTTCAGATGCTACATTTCTCTATTTTACCGGCCTCTTCTTAAGGAAAACCACACATTTGTAATAAAGTATTAAAATATCGGAAACACAGTCTCTCCTGATGAATGACAAGCGCTGTCACCAACCAAGCTAACGCTATCTGGCGGGAACGTGCGTTTCTGTGCTATGATCTGATTACAGATCAATTCTCATTAACACAGACACTCCTGTTGTCAGTCAGTCTTTCCCGAGAGTTTTGAGAGACTATCGAAAGGCTGAAGGAAAGAGCACATAACGTGAGGAAATGAGGAAGGTAGTTTAACGCTTTTTATGGCGCATATGGCTTCTTTCTATGGTTGGCAGCAATATGTCCTTCCTGAGACGGGAGAGCGTGGATTCGGGAAGCAGCTTTAGGGCCATTGTTGAAGCTACAAAGAGGAGAGTGTAAATGAACGCCCAGCGAGGAAGGAGTCAGAGGCGATGATCATTGCACAATCAGAAGGGAAAATGGAATAAAGAGGAAAACTAATGAAACAAAAAATAATCGTTGCTCAAGTGCCTCCTGGATAAGTGCAGAGAGGGAGTTGATCCTTGAGAATCGTGAGTTAGGACTCTCATTGTTCCTTGGCCACCATCGACCCATGTAAACAACAGCAATTATCAATCTAATGACCACGGAAGCCTCGTTAGAGATGTTGCAAATGATGGCAAACACGTGAGTGGATTGCCTATTCATTCCTCTTTTATCCAAACCATCACGACTGCACTGTGACGTCAGATGTGGCCCGATGACGTCACGCCACTAATCTTACGTTATCATCGACCAAAGAGTATATACGTCATCTTGCTACTCCTCGCAGGGGAAAAAATAGACGTTCTCATTTGCATCACGACGACAACGCAGAGTCCGTGACGTCATCAGCGTACATCAACAGGACGCGGTTGGCGACACAGTGGAACGTAGTGCAGCTAAGGAAGGAAGTTCGGGCTTATAAAGAGAAACATTATTTTTGTCCACGCCATTATGAAAGAGAGAGAGGGGGGGGGAGGGAGGAAAGGAAGGAAGGGGAGGAGGACGTTAAGGAGGGAGGGAAGAGGAACGAGGAAGGAAAGGAGGTTGGAAAGGAAAAGGAAGGAAGGAAAGGATGTAGGAAAGTGAAAGGAAAAGGAAAAGGGGAAGGAAATAGGAAAAGGGAAATGGTCGAAGGGAAAGCAAGGTGGGGAGAGGAATTATGGAAAGAGCCAGAGGGAGAGTAAAAAGAAGAGAGAGGAGAAGTATGAGAAGTTAGATGAAGAGAAAAAAAAATTGGGAACAGCAGTGGGCAAAAAAATAAAATAAAATAAAAAAGGAATAGGAGAGGAATAGGTCGCTGGGTCCGAAGGGGAAGTGGAAATGCAAAACCAATGAGGTGGCAGAAGAGGGGACGAGGTAGGAGGTGAGGTGGGAGGGGAAGGGGGGAAGGGAAGGGGAAAATGAGAGGAGGGGAGAAGAAAGGAAGGGGTTATGTAGAGAAGGTAGGGAGTGGTAGGGATGACGAAGAGGAAGGGAGAGGAGGAGACGGAGAGAAGGTGGGCAGAGGAAGGGGAGAGGGAGGAGGAGCTGCCATGTATCTGTCTGTGCTTATCTGTGTCTCTTGCATCTCTCGTTGGCGTGCAACATCATCACCACACGCGATGAATGTAACACAACTCGCCCTCCTCCTTCGTCGCTGCGTTTTTCCCTCTTTTCCTTCTCTCTGCTTCTGGGCCTCTTCAGTCTATTTTCCCTCTCGTCCCGCTCCTTCTTTCTCCCTTTCTCTCTCTCTCTCTCTCTCTCTCTCTCTCTCTCTCTCTCTCTCTCTCTCTCTCTCTCTCTCTCTCTCTCTCTCTCTCTCTCTCTCTCTCTCTCTCTCTCTCTCTCTCTCTCTCTCTCTCTCTCTCACTCTCACTCTTACTCTTACTCTTACTCTTACTCTTACTCTTACTCTCACTCTCTCTCACTCTTGCACTCTTACTCCCTCAGTCTCTCACTCTTTCACTCTTTCATTCTTACTCCTTCAATCTCTCACTCTCACTCTCACTCTTTCTTCCTCTCTCACTGTAACTTCCCTCCCCCCGTCTCACCCCTCTCTCCCCTCACTTCTCGCTACCTCTCACTCCACTTTTCTCTTCTGTTCTCACTCTCTCCCCTCCCATCTCCTCTCCTCTCCCCCTCCCCTCTCTTCTCATTTCCACCTCACACCCTCGTCTCCCAATGCTCTCCCGCCTTCCTCCCCTCCTCTTCCTATCCCCCCTCTTCCTCTTGCTCGTCCCCTCCTCCTCTCAAAAATAAAGTCCCCTCTTTCATTCACCCTATAACTTCAACTCGGTCGACTTCCTCTTCTAACCCCTCCTCCCCTCACTTCTAAAATAAGTCCTCTCGGCGTTTGATGGGTCATTTCGTCCCCTCATTCCCCTCCCCTCCAGTACCCCTTCAAACCCCTTCCGTCCCTTGTGAGGACGCGATAATCCCCCAGGGGGGAATGGAGGCCGGGCGCTCAGGTGGGGGTGGGGGTGGGGGGCTCGAAAGAGGGAGTATGTCTAAACTCCTTCTACCAGAGAGAGGCCCTCGGGGAGAAAGAAGGTAGGGAGAAGGAGAGGAAGAGAGGGATAAAGAGGGAGAGAGGGAGAGAAAAGAAAGAAAGAGACAGAGAAAAAGAGAAAAAGGGAGAAATAGAAAAGAAAAAAAAAGATAGATAGATAGATATAGAATGAGAAAGAGTGAGAATGAGAAAGAGAAAGAGAAAGAGAGAAAGAGAGAGAGAGAGAGAAAAGAATTTAGACGGTTTCGGAAGACAAGTGACAGATATAAAAATAGAAGAACAAAAGCAAGAATCCGAATAAACAAGAAAAACAAAGAAAGCAAGAGGAGCGAGAGCGAGCAACGACAACAGCAACACAGCGACCAAAGGAACAAACAAGCAGGGGCTGACATCAAGCACAGCACCAAGTCCTTGTTACCACGCTCGTCGTTCTTCGCACCTCCCCCCCTCCCCCCCACCACACCACCAGCCCAAAACCCCACGCCCGCTGCCATGTGGACGTCTGGCGAGCATGTCCTTACGTCCCCGAGCAAGGCTCCCTCCTTCTTCAGACTCACCCCACAGACAGGTAAATGATCCCCAAGGTGACTGAAAACGCATAAAAGAGGGCAATAAAATCGTTTTCGACTTGTGACTTGCTTCTCCCAAGCTCTCACTCTCCCTCTGAAAATACCGAATTGACCACGAGGAGAATGTGGGCAATTCACCAAGATCGGCGCGGTCTTGGGCTGCTTAGGGTACAGTCCAGAGTTCTCCTGAAGCCCTCCCGCGAGCGCGCGCCTCCCTCCGCCTGCGCCCCTGTCACCGTCGCTCCTCCTCCAATCAGTGTCTCTTTGCAAAACACTTGCGTTCTCGTATCTCGTTTTTAACTACAATTCTTCTTCGTCTCGCGTTTCGCTATCTCCATTATCGGCTCTCCCCTGTCACTATATCTCTTCTTCTTCATCTCACCTTTCATTATCCCCATTATCGATTCTCCTCCTTCACTATATTTCTTCTTCATCTCAGCTTTTACCATCCCCATTATCGACCATCTTCCGTATTGTTATGGTGATTCTTTCGCCAACTATATATCTCACTACTATGTTCATTCTTTAGCAGTATCCATATTCCGCATCACTATCGTTATAACATATCATAGCAGTTTATTTCCGTCTCTGGCCCGTGTCAATCACAGAGGCACCGATTGCTGGGGTCCCTCGTCTCATTATAGCACCCTTATAATTATATTAATTATCATTGCCACTGCTGTTGTTATGGAATATTAAGCACAATAAAAGATACAGACAAAGACACAAGCACAAAGATAAACATAAACACTCCCCCAAAGAATCCGCATATACCACCCCCCAAAGAATTCACAAACACAACCCTCAAATACCCCCCCCCCCTCAAAAAAAAAAAAATAATAATAATAAAAAAATCGAAACACAAACTCCCACAAAGATACCCTCCCCCCCACCCAAAAAAAAATGTCGTGCACACAAACTGTCTCAAAGAATTCGTGCACACAGACGCCTTTCAAACAATTCGTGCACGTAACCCCCCCCCCTCCCTTTAAAGAATTCATAACCCTCCCACACAAGAAAAAAACAACATACAAACACTCCCTCAAGGAATTAACAGAATCGCGGATTCAAGAGCGACCTGATGCCCCGTCTGCCATCACCTCGCATCCGTCCTTCTCCTCCTCCTCCGTCTCCACCTCCACCTCCACCTCCATCTCCTCTTCTTCTTCTTTCCCCTCCCCTTCAATCTCCCGTCCTATCCCCTATCCTACCTTCATCCCATCCCCCTAAAACCCCCTCTCCTTCTTCACTTGCCCCTCCCCCTACCTTCTTCCCTTCCCCTACCTCGTACAACCTCCCCCCCTATCCCCTTCCCTTACCACCAATCCTCCCCTCCCCCTCTCCCCACTACCCCACTACCCCCCTCCTCCTCCTCCTCCTCCCCTCCCTCTCCCTCTCCCCTCCCCCTCCCTCTCCCCACTACCCCCCTCCTCCTCCTCCCCTCCCCTCCCTCTCCCCCTCCTCCTCCCTCCCCTCCCTCTCCCCCTCCTCCTCCTCCTCCTCCTCCTGCTCTCGAGTTCTTTCCTAGCCGAGCGTGGGAGTCTGTTAAGTGGGAGGTGGTTATGCGAGCGGGGCTGGAGGCGCGGCGTGAGGGCTAACAGCGGCTGCGGGGCGCGTAGCAGACACAAGATACGTGCATGATTTGTCCGTGGGCGAAATCACCACCGGCGAG
>NW_028234414.1:17382231-17384731 GCF_977035675.1 Penaeus japonicus
AGAGAGAGAGAGAGAGAGAGAGAGAGAGAGAGAGAGAGAGAGAGAGAGAGAGAGAGAGAGAGAGAGAGAGAGAGAGAGAGAGAGAGAGAGAGAGAGAGAGAGAGAGAGAGATGGAAGGAAGGAAAGGAAGAGATAGAGAAAGAGAAGGAGAGAAAGAAAGAAAGAAAGAAAGAAAGAAAGAGAGAGAAGGAAGGATGGTAAGACAGAGATAGAGAAATAGGAGAGAAAGAAAGAAAGAAAGAAAGAAAGAGAGAGAGAAGGATGGAGAGACAGAGAAATAGGAGTGAAAGAAGGAAAGAGAGAGAGAGAGAGAGAGAGAGAGAGAGAGAGAGAGAGAGAGAGAGAGAGAGAGAGAGAGAGAGAGAGAGAGAGAGAGAGAGAGAGAGAGAGAGAGAGAGAGAGAGAGAGAGAGAGAGAGAGAAGGAAGGAAAGACAGAGATAGAGAAATAGGAGAGAAAGAAAGAAAGAAAGAAAGAAAGAAAGAAAGAGAGAGAGAAGAGCGAGAGAGAGCGACGCAAATCAAAGTCCAAACGGACGCACAAATCTGCAAAGACTCCTCCCAATCAGATTGATCGCCCTCGCAGCCGATGACTCACATAACGCCGGCGAATAACTATGATAATAGCTCTGATATGGACGAATGCGTTTAATACCCTCGTAAAATCTTCAGCCTCGGGTGACTGGTTGGCCGATAGAAAAAGATCCTTAATTAGAGCGAGTGCGACGAAAGACAGTAATAGTCACGAGGTAAAGCAAGTCTCAGTTGAAACCCATCTCTTCCTTGAGACAGTTCTCTTGCATTTCTTTGAGGCGTCCCACGAAAGATTGCAACCGTCTTCGAGTAAGGATAAATGTCTCGGAATTGACATTTATTAAATCCCTCCTACATCTAACCCGACGGAGAAAAAGGAGACAAGACTGATGCGTGATAAATGCTGAGGTGTTAGTTGAGTCACTGGTATAGTCTCGTAACTGCGCATGAGGGTTTTTTTTCCAGCGTGTACAGACATCAATACTTGTAGAAGGTAATAGATATAATGAAAGCTATTAAGTTGCCATCTCTGTATCTCTTTTTTTTCTCTCTCTATCTACTATCTCTCTTTTGTCACACTTTATTCTGCTTTGATCACTATCAGTATTGCATTTTTTGTAATGTATTTGTTGCTCTCTCTCTCTCTCTCTCTCTCTCTCTCTCTCTCTCTCTCTCTCTCTCTCTCTCTCTCTCTCTCTCTCTCTCTCTCTCTCTCTCTCTATTTCTCTCTTTCGTTTTATTTATTTATTTCTCTCTTTCTTTCTCTCTTTTTCTCACCATTTCTCTTTCACTCTTGCTCTCTGTCTTCCACTTCCTCCCTCCCAACGTCCCACCCTGTTTCCATCTCCTCCGTCTGTCTTACTATTCCTGCTTCCAATGTTCTGTTTCTCTTCACTGCCGCTGTCTCTTTCTCTCGTTCTCTCTCCCTGGCTCTAAACCCGTCTAGCAGCATACACACACACGCGTGCGTGTACGCGCGCCGTGACCTTTACAGGATGCCAGAGAGCAGCAGGTCCCCGCGGCTGTGCTTGCAGCAATATGAACCAGGTGGTCGCGGTGCTGGTGCTGGAGAGGGTGGAGGTGGAGGTGGCTGGTGATAACAATGGTCATAATTATGAAGACAATGATGATGATAATGGACGTTGAGGTGGATGATGATAACAATGATGAAAACTAAGACGATGGTTACGATGCAACAGTGGTTATAATGACGTGACGTGATTAAGTGGAACAAGCATCGTTCATAAAAACCTTCGTCACAGCCCCCCCCACCCTCTACCCCCACCCCTTAACTCATTACCCCCGTTATCCCCAGTACCTCCCTCACCCCCCCCCTAGCCACCCACCTCCCCGTACCCTCCTCCCACCCTCGGAGTAACCTACCCTCGCGCATGGGTCTCCTCCGCGGCGCAGCGCAAGAGTGGTTAACGGTACCCCATCCTGCAGCAGCTGAAGGAGGCGAGGCGTGTCTGCGTGAGCGTGCCAAGCGTGCATTCGGATAATTCCGGTTGCCTCGATCGCGCTCCTGCCGACTCGACTCGCCTCCCTAGCGTCGTCCTCAATGGATTCCCTTGAGATGATGGATCATAATAACAATAAATTGGTTCTCTCTTCTCCTTCTCCTCCTCCCAGCTGGCACTCCTCTCGCTCGCTCGGCCTCCTCACGGTGCCGCCGGGGAGTACCGCGAGGATAGGCTGCTGCACGGGCAGGGCTGAGGAAGTCCTGGCGAGGGTGGTGGTGGTTATGGTGAGGGTGGGGATCATGATAATTGTTGGTGATGGTGGTGATGATGATGATGATGATGATGACGACGATGATGATGATGGCGATGATGATGGCCATGTTGATTATCACGACGATGACGTCATATGAAAATCGAGAAATCTTACTCTAACGGCACGGAAGTGAGGCTACTCCGATCCTATTCGCTGAAACACTATCTCTCTGCAAAAGCAAATAACCGGCAA
>NW_028234414.1:17404731-17407231 GCF_977035675.1 Penaeus japonicus
CACCGCTGAAACCCTCACTTCCACTCGCCATACACTCCACACCCCGAAAATAAACACGCACGCCATACACCTAGGACTCCCAGTCTTAAGACCCAGCTCTCTGGTTATCAGATAAATAGGCTGAGAAAACCGCGTCCGGCTCGGTGCTTCAAGGTAAATAAATAAGCTTGTTTGTTGCCTTAAGTCAGCCTCTGTGCACACTACAGGATGTGGACAAGTGGTCGGTGAGGGATGGCCACAACTTGATATGTCTCAAGTCTTTCGCCTCCCGTTGTTTACGCCGGGAGTCTGATGCACACCACCGCCGGATTGAATGGGTCTCCTACAGCAAGAACGGGGGGGGGGGGGGCACAAGCGACAGCATATAACAATATCAAATAATAATTCCAATAACAGTAACAATCACAAAACAACAACAATAACAGCAATAAAAAAGTGATAAAAACAAACAAACTAAAACTATGTTGGCCACCATGATAATAATAATAATCACTATCAAAACAACAACAAAAACAGTCGGGGGGAGTCTCAGACATTCACTCAACAGGCAGAATGGGAATCCTTATTGGGGGAAGGAAAGGAAGGGGGAGGGCAAAAAGAGAAAACAGAGAAAATGAGAAAGAGAAAGAAAAATAACTTGTAGATAAAAAAGAAAAAATGAACAAATGAAAATATGGGAGGAACAAGCAAGAGGAATCGAAAATGTCAAACGTGGAGCGCAATCAGCGTCAAGATCAAAATTGATGCACAGACAGACATCAATCACTGCCATGGGGTCGGGAAGAGGGTCATAACAGTAACAATAACTCCGGCAAAGATCCCACAGCCACTGGCTCAAGAGGGAGTGTTTCTTGCCAGCCCCGCCCACAGACCCCGCCCACTCAAGCCACTGCGACGTTCTCAGAGCCAAGGCGACACTATGCGGGGTCTAGGCCTAGAGGAAAGAGGGTGGGAGAAAGGAGGCAGGGGAAGGGTTGGAGCCGGTGGGTGGGTGGGAGGATTTGTGTATATATATATATATATATATATATATATATATATATATATATATATATATATATATGCATATATATATATGTATATATATACATTTATATATATATAAATATATATACATATATATATATATATATATATATATATATATATATATATGTGTGTGTGTGTGTGTGTGTATGTATGTATGTATGTATGTATGTGTTTATATACATATACATACATATATATATGTATATATATATACATATATATACATATATGTATATATTATATATATATTATATATATATAGAGAGAGAGAGGGAGAGAGAGGGAGGGAGAGAGAGAGAGAGAGAGAGAGAGAGAGAGAGAGAGAGAGAGAGAGAGAGAGAGAGAGAGAGAGAGAGAGAGAGAGAGAGAGAGAGAGAACGCCAAGACAGTGAGAGGTAGGCGTGAGAGAGAGGAGCGAACGTTGGAAGTGCGACTGCACATTGTATATCTTTCGCCTCTTCTACATTTCAAACCTAGTACATCATTACTGAGCCACGAATTCCAAGATGATAATCCGCTGATTCAAAGAAGAACGAAATGCATGAAACTCTTCGCATGCTAACACAATGAAGCAAGTTAAATCATGGCAAATGGAACAATTCACTGTGAAGCAACAAGACAGTGTAAATGTTCAGCACCTGGAGCGCGTTGTCTCAGATTAGATTATCCTGCACTTGATTCATTCAATTACAACCGTTAGACCCAATACATACGACAGAACTACCAGACACCGACTACTGCTAACCACTCAACTGATCCTGACATATTACCACTCATTCAAAACAGCTGAGGAGCAACTAGCCACCAGAAACCACTGCGATTCCCATTCACATGAAACCTCCTTCTAGCCTTCATACACACTTGCACTGCTTTCCCCTCTCACTACTTTTATGAACCCCAGCGCGCCTATTCTACCACTGTCACCCCTCACCCTTTCCCACTCTCCTATGAGCACCTCCTCCTCCTCCCCCCTTCTTCTTCTCCTCCTCCTCCTCCTCCTCCTCCTCCTTTTTTTCTTCTTTCCTTCTTCTTTCTCCTCCTATTCCTCCCCATTCCCCTAACCCCTTCCACTGCTGGCAACACTGTGGATGCCGCACCTTTGCCAACAACACAAACTGCCGCAGCAACATCACTTCGAGAGAGAATTCTGGCCCGCGCAGTCAGGTATTCCGTCCCCCATCCTCCCCCCCCCCTCACCCGCCACCACGCTGTCTGCCCGGCCACCCCCCAACCTCCAGAACCCCATCCTCCGTCGCCATCCCCTCCCCCACCCTCCGCTCACACCCCGCCACCACGCTGTCTGTTGCGACCTCTACCCCACCTCCCAACCTCTGCAACCCCACCCTGCATCTACGCCCCCGCCACCGCGATGCATTATCCCAACCTCGATCTGTTCCCCTTCCCCTTCCCCCTCCTAAGAAACACACATGCTGCACCTTTCCCTTACTCCGCCTTATTCGTAAGGTTATCT
>NW_028234414.1:17412231-17424731 GCF_977035675.1 Penaeus japonicus
ATGAAGACAACATGGGAACAGTTTATAAAGCTTCTTTGAAAAGAGTGAACATATATATCACGGTCAACTTACGATGACTATGTTATCAATACTAACAAAATCTGGATCTTCACCCATACAAAGAGAAATGCCACATTGATGCATAAATAAAACAATTGAACCTTTTAAAACATTAAAGATACTATCGATAACTTGCTGGAAAAGCTTCAAAGACGGGAAATACCGGTAACTAAAAAAAGTCTGGCCAAAAAATATCGGGCATACGCGCGCGCACACATAGACACAGACTCACGTACACACACAAACAAGTACACTTTTCTGCAGCCACCGCAACCTCCGCTTTTACCTCTCTCACCCCGTCAACCCCACATTCCTACTTAAATACCCTAGGTATTACCGTGTTAACCTTCTGTTCATATACGAACTATTCAGTCACAGTCTTGCGACATTCAATATAAATTCCGTAGACCTGTGTGTATGAATGTTTTTTTTCCGCACACACAGAGGCAAAAACTTCAAAATGTGATCCACGAGGGCCATTTATGCTAGACCGCATGACCAGCAAACTTCACCATAACAAGGCCGACCAGCCGACCTCAGGACAATGTGGCCAACTCCCACACGCCACCTGGAAACGCCTGTCATTTTTGTTGGAACTTCAAACACCTGGGTCGGTTTTATGGCATGAACCGCAACAACGGACAACCCTTGACTAAGTAAAAAAAAAACATTAAAACGATAACCCTTGCAGCTGCTTCACCTTACACCATATGTACACTCTTCGTCAAAGAGTTGAATTGTCCACCTGTGCGTCTGGTAACGATTACTACCTGTGAAGAAGTTGGTAACACTGAATAAACCAGCGAACGTAAAATAGTGGCAACACCGCCCTGTACTCAACATAAGGTCCTTGGTGATATATTCACAACTGTTCCTTTGTAAGATCCGCAAAAACTTCTCTTAATGGGTGCACTTTTTTCCTTTGCAAGTGTGCCTTGGCCCCTCCCTATATGCGCGCATCATGTCATATCTCAAAAAGCTAAACCCTGTCCACAATAGCGGGGTCAGACACATTACGATCGGCCCGGCGCGTAGACCAGTCGGGCTGAGCAGAAAGGTTCATACACACGTGTCCTTGGAAGCTCATTCCGTACCTCCATTATGTGTAGAGCATAAAATCTTCACAATGAACTGTTTTGAACATAAAAACGCCGCGACACCACATCAACACCAACCGATCGCCGAAGAGCGTCCCGACATTCACACTTCCCGTGCTAATACTATCACACTTAGATGGACACACACTATTGCAACACTCACCTACAAGAGTAGCGTTGGTCGCAAAAGGTAGAATGGTAAATATGGCACATATATAAATCCGAAAGAAGGCGATGGAAGCGCGACCCACACACTATGACGACGGACACAGTAATGAGAGAGAAGGTGGTGGTGGCGGACTGTGGGAGGGCGGGAAGGGGGGAGGGAGAGCGGGGGAGGTGCGTGGAGATGGGCATGCTGCGCCGGCCGTGTGAGTGTGTATGTGTGTATATGAGTGTGCTGCCTTCGCGGGGAACCCTTCGTAGACTACAACCTTTTACACCCTTCACTGATGAAGTGAGTTGTGTAATGCATTTGCTGGAACTCGCTCACATAACGCCCCACGGTTTCTTGAGCCTTTTGTTCGCTGTTGCGGCGCGGTTGGGAGAGCTACAAGCCGTCTCGGTTACCCTTGTTTTTCCTTGTTTTTCTTTTGCCATTTTCTTTGGAATAGTCTCTATATTTGTATTCTATAAATACTTTATGCAGCCCAGTTACTCCCAGGTCCACACTGAATGTATAATTAACAGTGACACTTTTATGATTCCAAAGGCGATCGCAAAAACACAAAATTAGTATTCATAATGAAGCACATCACCCCGTGTGTCTTACAGCCTGCAAAACAACCTTCTCGTTACGTGTGCAACCTACACACCTCACACATCGGAATACAAAATGGATTGCCACCGAATAAAGAAAGAAAGAAAAAAAACCCGCATATTTCGGACGTCGCTTTATTTCTAAATATTCTTCCATGAAAAAATACCAGTTCTTCGGGTGTCAAGTGGGGAAGGAAGGGTATGTGCGCTGATCCGTGGCAACGTGGAGCCCCCCTTCGATAATCAGGGAAACCAAGCTATGCATCTTTTTTTCTTCTCCCGACTGCATTGCTCGAAGGTTACGCAATAGTGTTGCCATATATCTACCCTATTAATATTCGGGTATATCAAAGATTACCTGCGTCTGAGCTTAGATGGATCATGAGAAGATACGAGGCACTCCGAGGAATCTTGATGTAGTACCCTGGACTAGTTGGTAAACTTTATATGACGCGAAAAGGCCAAAATTATAGACCAGAATATCGCATCCTGTAGGCTAATGTCAGGGCGAAATCACATTTCGGAATATAAACAGTCGTATATTTTTAAACGCCCGTAAAACAGTCCATTTTACGTTTGATTATAACAAACCACTTAGCGACATGCAATAAGATTTTTCATTGTATAATATAATTGTCTACCACACACACACTATACATAAAAAACTATAATGTACCACCTACACATTTTCAACATTGCAGAGGCAGCCGTCTGAATTCATCCCAAAGATCGTAAATGGGTAATATGTGAATACAGTGCACACCGCTAACCACAAGACTGGAAGTTGCATGACCCTGACATTCCTTGTGACGTCAGGGACATCAAGAATCCGTCGGTTAAACCCAGACAAGACCTACTCTATTTCTTGTTCCACCAATTTATATCTTTAAAACTCATAATATATATTTAATACTGTTAATTACCTGCGGTTAAAGTCACGGAAGGACGTTTTTAATCAAGATTTCCACATATCAAACGTGCTCTAAAGTAGTCTTTATGTTCTCGCCAACATGCACCAACACCTATAAACAGATGCATGCATATAGTCACGAACGCACACGCACACGCACACGCACACTCACAAACAAACTAACACACACAAACACACACACACACACACACACACATATATATATATATATATATATATATATATATATATATATATATATATATATATATATATGCATATATATATACATATATATATAAATATATATAAATATATATATAATACATTTATATAATATATACAATATATATATACTATATATAATATATATAATATAATATATAGACATATATGAATATATTTTATCATTAATTTATTAACAAATATATACAAAAACATAAAAAAACTATAATCAATAATCATAACCGAATCATAATACATAATGATAATAATAACAACAATAATAATAATAATAACAATAATAATCATAATACTCATTTTTATCTTAATAAAAATATTAAATGATACAAGTTTGAACAAAGCAATGGAATAATAAATACAACGGTAATATAAGCAAGAACAATGATAATGATAATAGTGAGGTATGATTAACAAGATTGCCGCGATAATGAACACCCTCATGTAGACTCACTGTTATCAAATTCATCTCTGGTGATCCTTAAATCGCATTAAAACGTTGTGTCTTTTAGATGAGACAGATTTAGAGTGACAGATAAACTTATCTAGTTCACAACTAACGTCTTATGACCACAATTATCTCACGCGCTTTTCCTGTGTTAGGTCATTATCGTGCATCAGACATGATGCTGTTCGGCTTCAGTCTGCATTGCAATTATTGCACCAACAAAACACAGAGTAAGCTTTCAAAAAATAATTTTCTTTTGAGAAAAACGACACCACTGACATATTCGAAAATGTATTTAGATTTTTTTTCTAGAATAATTATAACATATTACACGCATTCATCACCCGAAGATGGGTATTACGGTTATTCATGGCCATTCGAAATCACCATCAATAAGCAACACTCACATTGAAAAAAACCGTCCAGCACAGCCTTGTTGCAAGCAGCCCGCCCCTCCTCTCCCGATCAGTCTCTCCTGCCGTTCGTTTTCTGCGTTCAGATCTGCGCAGACAACGAACTTGTGGAAGGAAGCGAGGCTGGTGGGGGAGAGGAGGGGAGGGGAGGAAGGGGAAGAGAGAAAGGAAGACTTAATCGTTCAGTCTGCTTACTGATATACCAGTTTCCCTCTTGCGGAGAGATGAAGATACACATACACACAAAAAAAAAAAATGAAAATGATAATAGATGCAAGAGGAGAAAAGAAATAAAGAAAAAGGAGGGGAGGAGGGGGAAGATGAACTAAAAAAAAGGGGTAAAACATAAATAAAAAACAAAAAGGAAGTTGAGGACGAATGAGGAAAATGAGGACGAACGGAAAGAGACAAGGAAAGGGAGAGAAATGGAGAGGCCACACGCCGTCAGTGAGGGACTGCCATGCAAAGGTCACCACCGCTCTGTGTCCTCGGGGCAGAGGAGGTCCTTGTGCTGGCAGGTAGGTGATTGGGGTAAGGGGGAGGGAGGGGGGGTAAGGAGGATGGAGGAAAGGAGAAGGAAACGGATGAGGAGGTGAGAGAACGAGAAAACAAGATGGATAAAGGGATGTCTAAAAAGAGAAGGAAGCTGATAACATGTTAAGGGAAGGGAGAAGGGAGAGGATAAGGAGACAGAGGTAGGGATACGGGAGCTGATAAAGAGAAAGGGAGAAGGGAGCGGATAAGGAGACAGAGGAAGGGAGAAGGGAGCGGATAAGGAGTCAGAGGAAGGGAGAAGGGAGCGGATAAGGAGAGAGAGGAAGGGAGAAGGGAGCGGATAAGGAGAGAGAGGAAGGGAGAAGGGAGCGGATAAGGAGACAGAGGAAGGGAGAAGGGAGCGGATAAGGAGACAGAGGAAGGGAGAAGGGAGCGGATAAGGAGACAGAGGAAGGGAGAAGGGAGCAGATAAGGAGACATAGGAAGGGAGAAGGGAGCGGATAAGGAGACAGAGGAAGGGAGAAGGGAGCGGATAAGGAGACATAGGAAGAGAGAAGGGAGCGGATAAGGAGACAGAGGAAGGGAGAAGGGAGCGGATAAGGAGACATAGGAAGAGAGAAGGGAGCGGATAAGGAGACAGAGGAAGGGAGAAGGGAGCAGATAAGGAGACATAGGAAGGGAGAAGGGAGCGGATAAGGAGACAGAGGAAGAGAGAAGGGAGCGGATAAGGAGACAGAGGAAGGGAGAAGGGAGCGGATAAGGAGACAGAGGAAGGGAGAAGGGAGCGGATAAAGAGAGAGAGGAAGGGAGAAGGGAGCGGATAAAGAGAGAGAGGAAGGGAGAAGGGAGCGGATAAAGAGAGAGAGGAAGGGAGAAGGGAGCGGATAAAGAGAGAGAGGAAGGGAGAAGGGAGCGGATAAAGAGAAAGAGGAAGGGAGAAGGGAGCGGATAAAGAGAGAGAGGAAGGGAGAAGGGAGCGGATAAAGAGACATAGGAAGGGAGAAGGGAGCGGATAAAGAGAGAGAGGAAGGGAGAAGGGAGCGGATAAAGAGAGAGAGGAAGGGAGAAGGGAGCGGATAAAGAGAGAGAGGAAGGGAGAAGGGAGCGGATAAAGAGAGAGAGGAAGGGAGAAGGGAGCGGATAAAGAGAGAGAGGAAGGGAGAAGGGAGCGGATAAGGAGAGAGAGGAAGGGAGAAGGGAGCGGATAAAGAGAGAGAGGAAGGGAGAAGGGAGCGGATAAAGAGACAGAGGAAGGGAGAAGGGAGCGGATAAAGAGAGAGAGGAAGGGAGAAGGGAGCGGATAAAGAGAGAGAGGAAGGGAGAAGGGAGCGGATAAAGAGAAAGAGGAAGGGAGAAGGAGGATAAGAGGAAGGGAGAAGGAGGATAAGAGGAAGGGAGAAGGGAGCGGATAAAGAGAGAGAGGAAGGGAGAAGGGAGCGGATAAGGAGTCAGAGGAAGGGAGAAGGGAGCGGATAAGGAGAGAGAGGAAGGGAGAAGGGAGCGGATAAAGAGACATAGGAAGGGAGAAGGGAGCGGATAAGGAGTCAGAGGAAGAGAGAAGGGAGCGGATAAAGAGAGAGAGGAAGGGAGAAGGGAGCGGATAAAGAGAAAGAGGAAGGGAGAAGGGAGCGGATAAAGAGAAAGAGAAAGGGAGAAGGGAGCGGATAAAGAGAAAGAGGAAGAGAGAAGAGAGTGGATAAGGAGAAAGAGGAACGGAGAAGTGAGCGGATAAGGAGACAGAGGAAGGGAGAAGGGAGCGAATAAAAATACAAGAGGAAGGGAGAGGGGAGCGGATAAGGAGACATAGGAAGGGAGAAGGGAGCGGATAAGGAGACAGAGGAAGGGAGAAGGGAGCGGATAAGGAGACAGAGGAAGGGAGAAGGAATCCCATATGGAGAAAGAGGAAGGGAAAAGAAAATGGACGCGGAGATGAAGAATAGGAAAAAAATACGAATGTACAAATAAATGTACAAAGGGAGAAGGCAGCGGATGAGGAGATGGAGTGGAGGAGAAAGAAACGGATGAGCAGATGGTGGAGGGGAGAATAGAGCAGAAGTAGGGAGGAGGAGGCGGATAAGGAGATGGAGGACGAAAGACTAAGGCGGATAAGGATTATTATAATTTGCATTATCTCTAATATTGTTATCATCATTCTTACTAATATTGTTATGAGTATCATTGTCATAATTATTATTATTACTCACTATCGTTATTACTATTATTATCATTACTATCATTATTACCATCACGATCATTATCAACATCATTATTTTTTATTATCCTCACTATAATTATCAACATCATTATTATTATATATTTTTTTTTAAATTCTGAACATCATACTTGACAACAACAATAATATCGATAATAATATTAACAGGAACAAAAATAATAGAATGAGAAAAAAAATTATTAATACCAAAAGAAGAATAAAACTATCAACAATGATAAAAAAACGATAACAATAATATTATGATCATAATGTTTTCGTGTCGCAAAGAAACCAGAATACATCGTACATAGAAAATTTATTTTGATGTACGGAAAGAATATGTGATGTGTCTTTTGAGGAGGTTCTTTGAGGTGATGATGATCTGTGGTGCGATATCCATTGGTGTGTGTGTGTTCTGAACACAAGATGGTGGTCGTATTTCTGAACGCTTAGAGGATGTGTGATTAGTAGATGTGTTAGATCTTAAGTTTGTAGTATACGATGAAAAGGTGAAGGTGTAACATTTAACATGTCAGTAAACTATATACTGGATCTTAATCAACCATATCGAGAATACTTACCAGTCTGCTTTATCGCTTACGACAGATGTAACCTCGACATACCTGAAAAAAATAATAATTAAATATAAAGTTATCTACCGTGCGTATATAGTTAGTTGTGCTGAATAATAATTACCTAAAGGTTACTGGAAGACTAGTAGTAATAGTATGATAATTTTCTTTCGTTCGGTTGAATGGCCATAAAGAAAACAACAGCGTGAGAAATGTCAGATGGAGGAACAAATGAAGATCGCATATAGAAAAGAAAAAGTTGCGCTTCTCGATCTGCTCGTATTTCCTCTCCGGAATAATGAGGTGGGGTCTGACAGGTACTCGTGGAAATAACCGCTGCAGGCTGTCTCTTTTTTGTTCTTTCTGCACGTGAGGCGAGTCATTGTAACGCAGTACTCATTTTTTTTTATGCATTTTCACGTCCGTCATAAATGGGCACGGCACGTTGGCAACTTTTGATAATTCAGCGCATTACAATGTCAGAGCAAATTTAAGAATATTCTTTATTTGGGGAAGGGAATGAAACCTTTCCATAACAAATAACCACGATTTATACTTTGTTACGTTTTTTGTCACCGTAAATAAAGCTAAAATAAAATGAATAATGGCAACGAGTTACGTGTAAAGATGACCTTAAAGTTGCCAATTAGCATTATTTACTTGGAAAGTTTTCAGGCACCTTTATCATATATGTTGTATAAATTTGTTACGTTGCATAACTCCTACACTCTTTCATATGTAGTTAATTATAATCAGTCACCTACATTACTGAGAATAGTGAATAATCTTAGTGAACACACAAACACAATAAATTTGCGACTGACAACTGTCATCACGATTTGTGGGAAGTCTTCAGCCTCAGGCAATCAGCTGATCTCCGCCCCGGTCGGGCTGTCTGCTAGCTTTTGTTTTCACGAACTGTACGTGTGGTAGTGATTTTTTTTTTCGATAGTAATAAGAAACTATGAAAATTCACTCTTTGTAATATATGATGAGACGAAGATATCGATGGAAACTAAACAGAACACCAACGCTCTATGAATATGCCTGTTCAAGCAAAGTAGGATAAATTCTTGTATCCAAAAATATTTCATGTGTTTTCGGGGTATTGATTCCCATGAAATTCCTGCCTAATGAAGTAGCCCGCGGGGTAAATACGGGTCAGGTATCCCAGGGGTCACGAAGAAAACCCTTGGTTGGTTGCTGCCTCGCTACTTGTTGCTACGCTCGTACCTCTCACTTTTTTTTTCTTTTCTATTCGCATTTATTCCAATCTGAAACGCCACATGCACTTATTTGCACGTATCTTATCTACTTCATGGAATGAGGGACAGATTAATCACAGTGTCCAAATGAAACGTTCGATGTAATAAAACTTGCACTAAACAACCCAACCGAACCGGGCGGAGTCCTCGAACTTTATTTCTACTCAAATCGGTATTAACATCAAAACAACATGCAAGACATAACGTTAGATTAACTTTACTTATATGTGTCACTTCTATTTACTGGCTGATTAACGACTACAATCTTGTCATCATTCCATCAATAAAAATATTTATTGAAGGTTAAGGCCATGATAGATTTAAATTCGACCAACTATTTTTATCTGGTTATTCCGTGGCAACCGCACTACAAGCTAATTAGTGCTTTGTTTTATGCAGTCAATACCAGGTTTTCCTACCGATTACGGGTTGAGTGCCATATAATTACTTTTATAATTGCCAGATAATTACACCTGCGTTGCCTACTTATAACATGGCAAGTAGTTAATCACAGTCCAAACATGGGCAGACATCAAGAATATTGAAAATATCGAACTACGCACAGTAAATTCGTTGACTTGTTGGGGATTATTTCACTCACACGCAAAGACACGCACATACACGCAGCAGCACACGCCCGGAAGCATGTGGATACGTATCTCCCCTCTCTCCCTCTCTCTCTCTCACTCACTTTCTCTCTCTTTCTCACTTTCTCTCTGTCTCTCACTTTCTCTCTCTCTCTCTCTCTTTCTTTCTCACTCTCTCTTTCTCTTTCTTTTTCTTACACAATCTCTCATTCTCTCTCTACCTCTCTTTCTCTCTCTCTTCCCCCCCCCCCCCCCCCCTCCTCTCTCTCTCTCTCTCTCTCTCTCTCTCTCTCTCTCTCTCTCTCTTTCTCTCTCTCTCTCTCTCTCTCTCTCTCTCGTACTCTCCTCTCTCTCTGATCCTCTCACATTCTCACTATCTCTCTCTCTCCCTCTCTTTCTCTCTCTCTCTCTCTCTCTCTCTCTCTCTCTCTCTCTCTCTCTCTCTCTCTCTCTCTCTCTCCCTCTCCTTTCTTCCCTCTCTCACGCACGTACACACGCAAGCACCCCATGGCCCTGCTTTCCGCTCTCCTCCTCGAGGGCTGAGCTGCCTTGACTCATGATGAGGCACGAGACTCATCAGACCCACCCAGACTCGGGGCTGATATACTACCCTATACTACCCTACATACCTGTAGATTAAACATGTAGCGGATTACGTAAAAATAATTGTGTGGTTGATTTAAGAACACGGCGTGTGAAACCAATAAGGAAAGAGTAAGTGGTTGAATTTGAATAACAAGATGAATGAAGGTCAGTGAGTGGTTTCGCCCTGCTGATGCTGTTACAGTTTGTAAATGAATTACTGGTGTATTATCCTACGAATTTAGAAAAGTAAAAGCACCGAGGTCTATTATCGTTATAATTTATAATATCGCAGTGACAGGGACAATAATATTTATTTGATATTATTTAGGCCTCGACTCCTCGAACCCCAAGAATCTCTCTGAGTTTTGATATTACTTCTCTGTTCTCGTATTATTTTATTTGTTTGTGTTTTATGGTTTTCTACTTATATAATTTTTTTCGTTCATCATTATTATTTTGTTTATCATTCTAACACTCATGTAATATTACCCTCGTTATTACTACTGCTGCTATTTTTACCTTTATAAAATTACTTTCACCATGTTAAATAATGTTATTGTCATTTATCATCATTATCATTGAGATTGTGTCGGTAGACGTATTAGCATCATCATGATTATCAATATTATCATTAAATTGAATGCTGTAAAATTCCCAGTACCCTCCTATTAATAATCATTACCGTCAGCTCATCATCACCGCCACAGATCATCACACAAAAACAAAATTCACCGCGCAAACCACTCTCAAAATCACCATCGAGTCCGAACACTAATTACAACCGTAATTATCGTCACTAAGTTCTCATCATTAACCCCCCCCCCTTCCCTTCCATCACCCTCTCCTCCTTCATTAGAAAAGGAAAGAAAAAACCGAATCCACTTCTTTCTTTCAAATAATGAAAGAAAGAAAGACACACCCTCCTTCATGAAACTGAGGAAAGACCCCCTTGTTTCGTAAGTAAAAATGCCCCTCCCCTCCTTCATTAAAAGAAGATTGAATCCTTATTTACACATAAAGAAGAAGAAGAAGAAAAGAGAAGAAGAAGAAGAGAGAAGAAGAGAGAAGAAGAAGAAGAAGAAGAGAGAGAGAGAGAGAGAGAGAGAGAGAGAGAGAGAGAGAGAGAGAGAGAGAGAGAGAGAGAGAGAGAGAGAGAGGAGAGAAAGAGAAAGAAAGAAAGAAAAAAAAACATCCCTCCTCTTTCATTATACAAATTAAAAAAAACTGACTTTCTTCAACAGTCGGACAGAACTCCAAGGATAAAAATCAAAAGAAAAGCGAGTGAAATAAGGCCGACACCCGACAAGCCCGTAGGTCAAGATATCACGATCACTTTCCGACAGAGATACAAATCGTATAATTACCTTTCTTGTTGTGACGGGCCGAGGCGAGGCTGATCAAATAAGCACAAGAAGGGCGGACAGCCGGGAAAATGGATCACAGGACGGTAATGCGTGTGTGTGTGTGTGTGTGTGTGTGTGTGTGTGTGTGTGTGTGTGTGTGTGTGTGTGTGTGTGTGTGTGTGTGTGTGTGTGTGTGTGTGTGTGTGTGTGTGTGTGTGTGTGTGTGTGTGTGTGTGTGTGTGTGTGTGTATGTGTCGGATGGATTTTGTGGGTGGGTGGGTGTGAGTTGTTTTGTTTTGTGTTGTGTTATATCGTGTTGTGTGTGTGTGTGTGTGAGTGGGTAGGTGGGTGGGTGGCAGTCGGATTTTGAGGTTGTGTGTGTATGTGAGTTGTGTTGTTTTTTTGTCGTGTCGGGTTGTGTTATTTTGTGTTGCGTTGGGTGTATGTGCCAGCTGGAATATGTGAGTATGTGTGTGTATGTGTGAGTTGTTTTGTGTTGTATTGTGTTTTTTTTTTTTGTGTGTGTGTTATATTATGTTGTGTGATTTAAAGGCCTATTATCCAGTTTAGAATTTGAAGTAATTTTATTTCACACGATTTGATGTTTCATATGTACGCATATCTATTTCATTATTTACTAAATCGAATATGGCTTGACTTATAAAACAGATCTTTATATTCATAAATATACCTACATTTATCTATTTGTCTATTTGTATATCTATCTATCAATCTATCTATCTATCTATCTATCTATCTCCCTATCCATCCATCCATCCATCTATTACACACACACACACACACACACACACACACACACACACACACACACACACACACACACACACACACACACACACACACACACACACACACACACACACACACACACGATATTGATAGATATTGGTATTTAGATAGATTAATAGCTAGATAGATATAGATAGATAGATAGGTAAATATAAATAGACAGGTAGATATATAGATATGAAAAGATTGATAAACACACACACACACACACACACACACACACACACACACACACACACAAACACACACACACACACACACACACACACACACACACACACACACACACACACACACACACACGCACAAACACACACACACACACACACACACACACACACACACACACACACACACATACATATATATATATATATATATATATATATATATATATATATATATATATATATATTTATTTATTTATACACACACACACACACACATACACAAATGAGCATTTATTCCCCGGATCATCAGCAAAGGATTGTAATTTTGCCGTTCTTCTGTGAATCTAAGACAATATATAATTCTGAATAGCATCACTTTAACATCACTCAGAGATGATTAAGTTCCATCACAAAAGGAGATCATCTGCGTTCCCATACGTAGCCATTAACACAGGCAAAGAAAATATAGAGCCAATTATTTAGAATCCGTTAACACATATTTTATCCATCAAACGAGCATCTATCGCCACGTTC
>NW_028234414.1:17432231-17434731 GCF_977035675.1 Penaeus japonicus
AAATGGTTATGCAGGACATTTTTCTAATGGCCAGGGTGAAAACTTAATGCAAAAAAGTTCAAATTTGTGGACCCAAAAGCATTAGAAAAACAACAACAACAACAGAAATACTGAGGGAAAACAAGTGCAGAAAAAAATAACCAGCCAAAACTTTTTCAAACAAAAGCACATCCTAAAGAGTCATTTCCCCTTTCCCCCTTCGGCGGCGTCGGAGGGAAATGACAAAGGATTCTGTACAAGCGAGATAAGTATCGTAACATCATACTGATGGGTCACTTCGGAAGACGCCCACACCAGCGAAGGCGACCCTGATGTCGAGACCATAACTTCAAGCACTTCTCAAGAATGGATGTGCAAGTATATCAAGAGTGAAATGTTATCATAAGTTATCTTAGAAAGATCAATAGAGTATACATCTGCTAATATAATCTAGGACTCGTCGAAGTACGGATCGCTGCGGCTCAGTGGGCCACTGCGTCGAATTAGAAGGAATATGAAAGAAACAGATAAACAATGTATATAAAATCAAATCAGACATAGTGATCATACAACAAAATATCTTTCTCAACAATTACGACAATAAATAGTTATACTTAATAATTCGTTCATAGCAGGACTATAGCAGAGATCTAAAACTCCCAGTGAACAATAAACATCCTAAACGAGATCGAAATGAAAAAAAAGTCGCTATGCATTTATAATATACACATAATTCACCTCGAAGTGACTTAAACGTCAAAAGACGAAGCTACATTTTCGGGATGTCGAGTAACGTTGTCTTCTCCTCATGTCCCTCTACTTATCTTCTGGTCTATCTTCATACATTTAGCTACCTCGTTCTCCTGCTCTTCACTGTCTTATTTCATCCTCTTGCTTCTTCTTTCTCCCCCTTTGTAATTGCTAATATTCGAAGGACAGTGAAGTGAATTACTTGTCAGATGATTAAGATATTTTTTTCTGGACGCCGAAGTGCACGCAAGTGAATTTTCCGATTAACGATTTCTAAAACGTATTAATTTGATAAAATTAATAATAAAAAAAAAAAAAAACACGTCCATAATTGATACTGTAATCCCTTTCTTGAGAACGTGGGATAAACGTTTCAAGATTTTATATTCTTAATTTTAGTTGCACTTTAGTTAATGTGAACATATGCATACATAATATAGTCATATACGATACCCCCTCCATCTCACCAAAAATGATTTTGTAGTAGACACCCACAACCCCCCCCCCCCACCCAGAAACACAAATATGGACTGAATGAGAGAATAACCTTATGTTGTGTGTGCATAAGAGATTGCGACATCACTTTATTCAATAACACTCCCCATTCACACTCCACATAAAACAAATACAAACCAATACAACCAATTACATCACACAACAAACATTCAAAACATTAAACAACATACAAAAACCATCACACAATACAAAACATATACAACAACCCCTCAACCACCCCATAAACACACACCCCTAAAAACAAACAATACCAACCCATACTAAACATACAACAAGAAACACACACACCCAACCATACAAAATCATACAAACCTCTCTTAAACACACATAAACACACACCCATACAAACACTCAAAAAACATAAACAAAACAACCCATAACACACAACCATTACAACAAATTAACCCCATACATACCATACAAACAACATATCAAAAACCCCATAAACTCCTATACAAACCTAACATACAAACCCACATAAACATCATAAAAATTCTAACCCTACCCTCTATACCCCCCCCCACAACTTGCCCTTCACCCCCCCCCTACTTTAATATCACTACCCTGTCACACACTCCTGTCATCTACATCCGTTCTCTCTCCACTTACACAAACTGGATACACCAGCAATAAACTTCCCGCGCGGCTATCCGCCTTCCGTCGACACAGCGTTATCATGCTCAGGGACATATGTAACTAAAAGGGAACATATCCGTGCATAATAAGGGACCATGCTATCTGCTATCAATGTCCTATATTTGCGGGTGATTACGGAAAGGAAGGAAGGAGGAGTGATATCCGCAACCTTTCTTTACCTTAAAGAACAATTCGGTCACCAACACGTTCGCTTGTGTGGGAAAGCCCGGCGGGGGGAGGAGGGGGGCCGGGGATCTTGATTGTCTTTTATAATGAGGTAGGACCGGTCGGGAGGATAATCTACGGTCGAGAGAAGGGTTTGATGGAGATAAGGGAGGGATAGAAGTGTTCGTGTAGGGCTAAGGCGGGAGGAGAACACGGGTAGGGAGAGATAAGTAGGGAGAGTAGGGTAGGAAGAGATAAGGAGGGAGAGAAGGGTAGGGAGGGTGTTGGTGGAGAAGGGGAAAACAGGGGAGAAAATGGGATGGAGAGGGATGGGTGTGGTTGTTGCAGGAGGAGTGAATAGGGAGGAGAAGGGTGGATGAGGAGGGAGGATGATGGAGGAGAGGGAAGAGAGAGGAGGAGGGAGAAGGGATTAAGAGAGATGGGTTGAGAAGGA
>NW_028234414.1:17474731-17477231 GCF_977035675.1 Penaeus japonicus
ATTTTCCTGTAATATACACGAAGTTGTTGTTCTGAGAACTGAACTATTGTACGTCAAGGTACAATATTAATCTCTTATCCAAAACAGAGAAATTGATAAATTATCAAATAGATAAATACGTAAATAAATTATACAGATAAATAAATGAATAAAATAACAATGATACTAATACTAATAGCAATGGCATGTAATCGTTGCTAGCATGTGGAGATCAGGAAACGTGATAGGAATTAGTGGCTCTCAGTAAGCAAACATGCCCCGTCTGTTGGATACCATCTTGTAACTTCTTGTGAATCCTGTTTGTCAGTCACGGCTCACTCGCCAGACTCTAACAGGGAGGCATCTAAAGAAAGAACACTCGAGATAACGCAAAGAAACTAAATACTTCAAGCCAAGGTAGTATGTTTTTGCTAGGAGAAAAAAAACCGCTCGCTCATGCTTCACGGACCGCGCGCTGTAGCGATAACTAGCCACAAAACAGGTCCATAGGTCTGACAAGTTTTCTAACTCTGATGCAAGAGATGGACATTTATTCCCATTTTCTTTACCGTGGTCTTCCTAACCTATCCCAGTGTGGATCCGATTCCTTCTCTACGGTACTGACCTTCATCACCTCGACATGACTTTGCTCTACGAAACGGCTTATCATCACGGTGCAAATTGCTTGTTTGGGGTTAGCGTCATGTGTGCTAAAGATAAAAAAGTTCACAATTTCGGTTTCGTTTTTTTTCACACATTCATTTAAACGCCTACATGCGGATAAAATAAAACGATAAAAAAGACTTAGCATATTTGCATTTCATGGTTTCGGTCGTGGACTCAGATTCAAAGAATGCTCTGCAACGTTGTACTCGCGGCTCACTCGACGACAAAAGAGCAACGAAAAGGAAATCTATTCCACAAGATAAAACAGAGAGAGATCTGATCTCAATTACTTTATATGTACTTCAGATTCGAACTCCAAATCGTAGGATCAGTCAGGGTGACACCAGTGTTAAGCACGTAGTTAATGCTGATGACTTGGCAACGAACGTCAAGGGAGCATGAGGATTTATAGAAACGGCGAGAGCAGTCAACGCACATAGCCCGCCGCTAGGATTGCTTCCTAATGCGACCAAATCCTGCTTGATAGTCGGGGATTATTCGGTGGAACATGCTGGACGGGTGGTTGAAGGAGTAAGGTTCAAGCTAAAATCGGACGCAGGACTCGCTGCCGTTATTGTTTCCTTCGTCTTCGGGAGGTGAACATAACAAGAGATCCACTGATGAAGAAAACGCATTTCTGAAAGGACGACCCTTGGTGCCCCTTCCTTCTTAACTCGGAGATCACATACAGAGATCCACCTTGAAACATCTTTAAGCCCAACTTCCTGGTAAGCTATCCTCTTATATCAAAGCCTTGCACATACTTTCAAATATCTTGCAGCCTGCACTATCAAGTAGTGATAACGGCATCACTCACTGTCTTCACTACCATGATAGTTAAGTGTGGTTCAACTCAACAAAAACACGCAGAGAGTTTCACGAATGAAAGAAAAAGGCTTTCGCAAGTGAATAAGGTGGTCAGGACATTCACAAAAACTGAAAAAACACTATTATATTGCCGAATATCTAATAAAGTCCACGGATGAGATATTGCCAAAACCTTCGCAAGACAGACAACAATAAGCAAAACAACACATAGGTCGTAAAACGCATTGTTATGGCGACAAAGAACTGCAGAGGCGCATTGTTTGATGTGTTTCAGTATTGAAAAGGAACTTCCGGTGAGTAAGAGGTAGTGATAGATACTCCGAGTGTGATCTGAATCGAGGCACAAAGGCATTCTTCTTGATGGTCTTATTTCATAGGTATTTTTTGAACACCTACATGGTCGTTATCACAAAGCTTGTCTCTCTTTTTTTTCATCTATGTTCGTCTCTGTCTCTACTTATCTATCTGTCACTTCCTTCTCTGTGTTCGATAGAGACGCAACTAAGTATAAAAGAAAACAGTGACAAAATTAGCCTCAACATTTTCCTCTTGACTGAATTCAAAGCAGGTTTTCATGGAGGAGCCTTGTGCACGTGTTGGGCGGCATATCTAAAACATCTTTAGTGCACACAAGCACACACACCCACATTCACATACTCACACGCTCTCACACACACATACATATTCACATACTCACATGTTCTCTCACTCTCACACATGTTCACATACTCACACGTTCTTTCTTTCTCTCTCTCTCTCTCTCTCTCTCTCTCTCTCTCTCTCTCTCTCTCTCTCTCTCTCTCTCTCTCTCTCTCTCTCTCTCTCTCTCTCTCTCTCACACACACACACACACACACACACACAAGCGCGCGCTCTTACGGTCACAGCAAGAGTTAACAACAAAGAAACGTTTTGCTTCTTCAGATTCCTTGTTCACTTGATAATAGAATGAGCAAAATATTTATAACCGCGGAGCCAAAACAGGACCCAGTAACCGACACTATTTCGGCGAACGATTTTGCAAATT
>NW_028234414.1:17484731-17489731 GCF_977035675.1 Penaeus japonicus
TCAGAGCTCGTCTAATCAGCATGAAACAAGAACATTTAGAAGATAATAGTAGCCGAAATGCAGCACCGGCACCACGCACACATGGATATTCATATCCTATCAAAAACACATTAATCGCGAGAGAGTTGCAGTTGCCGGTCCGTCAGCTGCTGCCCTTAACAACAAGAGCCGCATGTATGACCTCAGGGTAAGGTCGCGGCCTGACCTTTCGCCAAGCAGCGCGAGCGTGCGAGCCGCACTCGAGAGCTCGGCGATATGCCCGATAACGATATACGTGTGTGGATCAACGGGCCTTCACGTGGACCCGGAATGGTGTCATGTTCGGTGCTCGGCCGTTTCTCACTCTCCGTTTCACTTTTTCCACATTTACACATGCATTAAGACCTCTGTAAGGCGGAAACGGTATCAACCACCTAGTCCGATCATCTTCGGCCGACCTTCGAAGAATACAAAGTGTATTTATCTTCGCCACTGCTATTTGAAGTGCGGCGTCGCCTCGAGAGAGATAAGGAAGGTGTGGCAGGCGGATGATAAGAGGTAGTCCCTAGATAGGCAACAAGTGAGAACCCACCCCCACACCGCACACCCGTCCTCAACGCACGTTGCCATGTACCCTTGCCTTTGTGGGTTAGCGTGCATGTTTGTGCCGGAAGCACTTATGTGTATTGTTATATCTTTTAATGATAAAAACTGAAATAATGCGTCTCTGTATGCCGGTCCAGCTATAACAGGGTAACATGAGCGTGTGTATTTCCACATTGCTGACATCATCTGCAAAAAGTCTCAATCAGAAGGAATACAAATCATGAGTTGAAATCACGAGCGAGAGTGCAGGCGGGGCGGCGTCTCGCCAGGCCACCACGGGCGTGCGTGAGTGTGGTCGTGCACTCAGTCATGCCTCTACTACTACACTCACGCTCACTGTGACGTGGCCCACCATTGAGACCCGCGGGTCATGACAGATATAATGATGGCTTTCGCTGTATTGAAACCGATCGGGGCATTGTTATCGCCTGCCGCACCAATCAGTGTGGTTGATAATTCCATTAGCAAACCAGCGTCACAGGGAGGCGTAGAAGGATTTGCATAGTCGAATTACAAGAGTTCGCAACTGTTAATGTATCCACTTATGCCTACTAGAGTTATTTCGCTATACATATGGGATAATTTGTCTTACCTTTATTTTTTATCTACATCTTGGCTGGGTGGGTTGACCGTCATAAATATCCGCGGAGCGAGGCAGTGATGGTCTGTCACTCAATGACACTCTCGCACACCCCCGCGATCAGCTAGTGAGCGCAAAGGTATCTGTTCATGAAAAACAATAGGAGGATTTATACTAATCAACACACTTCTTGACATACATAAGCTCCGTTTCCTAAAACGATTGGTGGTAAATCGTGAGTAATTAGTGATACGGTCTCGATTCCCGGAAACTTTCGTCGATAGCGTGCGACACTCGATATCCACAAGGAAGAGACATCGACTACAAGCAGGCGTGGCTGAACACACACTAACACAAGTTTAACAGAGTTACCCCCACCATGGCCACGCTCTCGGGAGTTGCCAATTAGTTTCGTCATGCGGTGGTTTCTTTCGTCTCTGTGTAACATTAGTCGATGCTCAAAATCTGAAACTGTAGTAAGTCTTCAGTGTCACTGGCGCTTGCCTTTCACAACTCTTAGGTCGGAAGTTAAAAGAACGGCATTCAGGTTCGTCTTTCGTACAGATGTTACCGCGTTCAGAATGCAGATACCTTTCGCTATTTTCGGTTTACACTGTAATGATTTGCATGTGTTCACCAAAAATCTTGTGATACTTTAACATGATTATGCTAAATGACAGTTACATTTATCCATTTTTCATTGTTACGTCTTTAAGTGACAAAGGTCGGTAATTCTCTCTGCAGACGTACCACATCTGCTTTTATGATAATCTCCTAGTACTCATTCTTCAAAATGCGTTAGCCGTTAGTCATGATACAAAATATAAAATGAATGAGCATTTATGAGAACTCTACGGGATCGGTACACCGGGTTTCACATATTTTTTATTTCATAACATCAACTGTACTAGAAGATGTACTTATGCTATATCCGAAATTCGGTATATGATGCCCTATTACAACATTTATCAAATGTCTATTCACAGTTGATAAACTATAGAATATAATCATGTTATTACCTTAATTCGTAATACAATCTTAGCAACAATGTCATGACTCTACATCAATGTATCAAAGCTTGCCCATGCCTGTGCAGTTAGCCAGGGTGGTAAATAAAGATCTAAACTAATTTTTACATCTCGGTATTGGAATATATTCTTATATCTTAGATATGTGAGATAATGTAAAAAAAAGAAACATACATGATAATGATTCATGTCTGAAAACTTAGCCGGGACGGTAAATAAGTGACAACTAATATAAATCCTTTCCGATCAACTAACATAGGAAAATGTGTATTTCATTTTCAGTGATATAATCTGAAAACAAATATCCGTTCTACAACCTAGATTGCCAATATCTTGATCATATAGATTTTGTTTTGTTTGAATGACTATTCGCCTATTCCCTGGATTTGATTATCGTTGACATCTTCAGAGACATTACGATTTTTATCGCTGGAATCTTGATAACAGTGATGAGTTTATGGAAATTGTATGATACATGTTGTAAATATATAGTTATATAATAGATTATATAACTATCATTATTATCGATTCCATAGTCGATGTAGATATGAATACAATAATAATGATAATAGTAATTATGATAATGATACTACTTTCGATAATGATATTGATAATAATAGAAATTATGGTAATGATAATAATGATGATAATAATAATGAAAAGGATGATAATAATAATAATAATGCTAATTATAATGATGATAATGACTATGTAATGATGATAATGATGACAGTGCTAATTATAATGATGACAATAACAATGTAATTATCATAATGAAAATGTGATGATAAAAGTAAGAATTACAATATTAAACATATTGTTATTATCATTGTTAATATTACTATTACAATAATGATGATGACAACAATGGTGATGATAACAATACTAACAGTAATGAAAAAAAGCAATAATGGTAATAATAAAGATAACGATAATACCAATATTAATAGCGATAGTGATAATAATGTAATTGATGATAGTAATGATAACAATAATAATAACAACAACGATAAGAATGATAATAATGTTAACAGTGATGATTATGATAATGATAATAATTCTAATGATGATAATAGTAGTTATGATAATAATGAAAAAAATAGTAATGATAATTATGATAATAATAATGGTTACAGTAATGGTAATAGTAATGATGATAAAGAGGATCATATAATGATGATAATGATAATGATGATAAAAACAAAAACAACGATAACAACACTACTACTATTACTACTACTACTACTAATAATAATAATAATAATGACAATAACAATGATGATGGCTATAATAATGATAACGATAACAATAGTGATGATTAGTAATTATGATAATGCAATGATATCGATAATAATTGCAAGGATAATTCTGAAAATTATGATAATGATAATAGTAATAATGATCATGATAATGCTAATAACAATGAAAATGATCATAATGATAATAACAATATTAATGATGATACTAATGATAATCTTGATAATCATAATATTAATGATAATAATAATGATGTTGGTGATAGTTGTAATCACAGTAAAAATAGCAATGATGATAATGATAATGGTAATTGTAATTATAGTAAGAATAACAGTGATGGTAATAAATGATAATAATAATAATAACAATAATAGCAATAGTAATGATAAACATATGATTAGTGATGATGATAATAATAATGATAATGATTATGATGATAAAGATGATAATAGCAATAGTGACAATGATAATAATCATGATATTACAATAATTGTACCGAGGATGATATTATTGGTATAACGCTCTCATTTTCAGCCTAATACATAACAGTGATCATAATACAAATAATGACAATCATAATATTTTTTTTTTTCAATAACAGTAATAATAACAACAACAATGATAATGACGATTATATCAAAACTAATGATAACAATGATAAGGAAAGAGAAGACAGTCAACTACTCTCAGATAGCAACAGTTAAGCTGGCACACTGAGAAACAAAAGCGAGGCGATAGTGAAGGTGATGCCTTATAAAGAGCTTCCGGTGCTGGGAAAATCACTAAAAGATAAATACATTCATTAGCGATTAGCATTTATCCTAAGTTTGGAAAATAAGTCGAAGATGCAAGATTGATAAACGAATTGTTAATTAATGGCAGTTACTATAGACAAGCTATAGACAAGCCGTGCAACAAGGTAGGCTTCTTGAAGAAAAGTTTGAATTTTTACGATCACTTTCAGGCAGTTCTCGATTTAATGTCAACAGAATGCGACAAAGTAATCATGCTCACCCATAACGGACAAGAAAGAAGTGAGAAAGTCGAAAGTGTGATAACAATCTACCAGAAATGGAACTATAAATGCCTGCGGATCAACTTATCAGTCATGTATACTTTATTTCGTACTGATAGTAGCGTGGTATATATATAATCACAATCTTTAAGGTGATATTGATTTCACGGATGACAAGTCACTCCGCCTTGTATGTCAAAGAAAAAGAAAACATTTGAAGGCGACAGAAAAAGAACTGCAAACTAAACTTTAGTGAAAATATCATATAAAAAGGTTATTGCAGAGCTGGAAGAAGTCAAAACTTTAACTCTAACCGAATGAGTAGATGTGGTTGGAGTTAAATTGGTGGATAGGAGAGATAAAGATAAAAACTACAAAGAAAAGCTTGAAGAAACAGCTAAAGAGAAACAGGAATAGCTAAAAATCAAAACAAGGGAAGGCATAAGCAAGGAGGTTAATATATGAAGAGAAGAGAAAAAAGGTTAATGAAATAAGAAACTAAACACAGTGAATTAAGAGATATTATTCGACAGTA
>NW_028234414.1:17507231-17509731 GCF_977035675.1 Penaeus japonicus
TGCATAAGAAGCAAAACAAGACCTACAGATTTACAGATTATGATATATTTTGATAAGCTTTAGAGACAACTCCTTAATTAAGCACTATGATTTCATGGGAAGTAGATGTGCTGTTACTGCCTTACTACATAATTTTCAGGAACATTTTGTAATGAATAATTACCGTAACCTCATTTATGGTTTATAGTTCAACATGCCTCTACCTTGTAGCATATTTTGAGAAAGGGCAAATATACTTGTCAAAACAAGAGAATGAACTTTTGTGCATTAGTGCTTAGGTTAGTGAGTCATTGTTTGTGCATCTATCATTTTGAGAATGGAACTTTCTGCGGCATTGGCACCATCTCATGGATGGGGAAGAAGTTGGCAATCTCTGAAGGAGGTTTCTTTTCCTTTATTTTATGTTTGTTTTCTTCTATTTTATTTTTGTGTATATATATATATTTCTTTCTTTCTTTTTTTCTATTTTGAAAATTGAAGAGGATGTTTCTTTTTTTCTTTTTCTTTTTAATGAAATTGTGGAACTGTAAGTTAGATTATCATTTTGTGTGCATTATTATTTTAATATTCCAATTGAATTTACTATTAGGCAACTTATTAAAATCAGAATGTCAGACTTTTTTCAAATTTGAATAAGAGGGATTTCACTTTTCTATTTAAAAGATTATATGAAATTGATCAGAAACATGAAAAGGCAATCATGGTGATAAATAAATAGACCAAAAATGAGACTGAAATCCTGCCTCCTTTTTCCAGGGACGATCACCAGCTTGACCTTTCACAAAGATAACTACCTTTTCTCAGGCAGTCAGGATGGTAAAATCTGTATATATAAGACAGCTGGTTTGAAGGTGAGTTGCCTTGGTGGACTTTTGACATTCCTTTTGTTAATGCCAAGTTTTTTTTTTTATCCAAAACTGAAAACTGATGTTTATACCTATTGTTGGAAATTTATTTGTTTTTATCTGGTCTCTAGTACTGTCTATTTTATCATAATATGTTTTCATAACAGATTTTTGTAAATGGAAAAGTTAGGATACTGTTTCTGGTATATTCATTTATGTTATATGATTTTATTGTTTACATTTTTCAGTGTGAAAAAACATTCCTTGCACACACTGGAGGTGTAACAAGCATCTCTGTCCACCCCACTGGTAAACTTGCACTTTCTGTTGGCAATGACAAGAAATTGTGCACGTGGAACCTTATCAAAGGAAGAAGAGCATACATGACAAATATTGGAACAGGTATGTAGTAAGAACTTTATTCTTGCAGCTTTATGTTACCTTGTTACTAATATCCTTCAAAAAATAGGTGATGATGTGTTGTTACATTATCATATTTTATTTATATTTTCGAGTTATCACATGCATACCTCTGTAATTATGATGAGATAGTAGCATATTTATTGAATTTAGCATTTATTATTTGTACTCAAATTACAGTGTTATAAGGGATGTAAAGCTTCCAGATTATTATTATTATTAATATTATTTGTGTGTGCGTGTGTGTGCATGTGCGCACACGTGCCTTCTTTGTGTTTATATATTTTTAAAAATTAGAATGTACATCGTATACTGATTTTCTTTACTTTATAGTTGCAGATATTGTACTCTGGAATCCATCTGGTATATACTTCCTTGTGACGAAGGGGAGCTCTGTAGATATATATGAAGTGTCAACTGGCAAAGTTAAGCAGTCTGTGGACTTCCTGGAAAGAATACAAACATTAGTGTTTATCACAGTGAGTATCTATTGCCTCCCACTTGATTATTATATTACCAACATCATGTCTAAAAGAGTTGATTATTCGTATCTGGTAATTATAAGGATATATAACTAAACTTTACTATTAGCTTTAACACATAACCTTATGCTTGGCAAAAGATCATCTCTTCCCCCAGCGTGATTCCTTCCATGTGATAGGCAGGCTATTTTCTCATAGTAGTGGCTTGAAACTTCAGATAAAGATGGTATTGCTTTGTTGAGTGTATGGTTCCACCTGTGTCTGTGGCTCAGAGGGATTTTCTGATTTTTTTTTCCAAGTTAATATTATGGTTTTGCCTTGACTTTACAAACATGTGGCAAAAGAGATTTGGATTTAGTACACCAATCAAGAAAGGGGAAATGTGTTAAAAGCATGATTATGGCAGTATGTACTGAATTTACTTATTTTGCATCTCAATTTCAGGATGACATTGTAGCAGTAGGTGGAGAAGGAAAGAACATTTGTTTGTATGATATTGCAAACCAAATAGAAATTGTTCAGTGGCCAGCACACAATATGAGAATCAAAAGTCTGAAAAAGATTGCCAGAACTGCAGTAGAACAAGTATGGCTCGTCTCAGCATCCACAGACGGCTTCATAAAAGTGTGGAAACTTGAGGTAATGTTATTCTCTTTGGGTGACAACATAATAGTTGTGATATTATTGTTCTGGTTGTACTTATCATCCTCATCCTCATCTTAATTGTTTTTTTTTTTTTTTTATTACCATCCT
>NW_028234414.1:17519731-17522231 GCF_977035675.1 Penaeus japonicus
ACAGATCACGGCTAAAGGTAGCAAGAGTTAGTGCTACTTCGTCCATATCGAGCTGAGTGCAGTTATCTGAAGGAAGATCATGAAATTACTTATCACATTCACTAATTTTTCTTATACTTAATGGTATAGGTCTCATTTTATCAAACATATAATTTTATTTGATACTGGAGAGAGAGAGAGAGAGAGAGAGAGAGAGAGAGAGAGAGAGAGAGAGAGAGAGAGAGAGAGAGAGAGAGAGAGAGAGAGAGAGAGAGAGAGAGAAGAAGAGAGAAAAAAAAAAAAAAAAAAAAAAAAAAAAAAAAAAAAAAAAAAAAAAATATTGTTATTTACTTAAGCTAAGATGGCGAAGTTGACCAGCATGCTGTAGCAACAGCTGCAGAGTATGAAAATCGATGCGTGTTCGAGACAAGTCTAATCGACTTAAACACCTGGCTTTCTTCAACTCTCCAAAACCAAGATGATCTACTTTGGTGCAGTTGGCCATGCTCAGTTCTAGAAAAATAATTGACATAATTAGCTGGTTAATTATTTCATAAAACTACCAAAAGATATTTTAAAAAAGTGATAATTGCCAAAGATTTCCCAAACTGATCATCATCTGGTGCTTTTGTACTTCTGTCTTCAGTCTATTGACCATACTCCTTTGTAATGGTGATATTGCATGCAATCTCGTCAAATATTAGCTGACAATATTATTACAGTTTTTTTATTTCTTTTTTGAACTGTGTTCTTGGTTTCAGGTATATCACTTGTGAAATAATCATCTGGGTTCATATTACAATTAAATCATTTAACTCCCTATAATATAAAGCTTCCCAAATAAATAAATACACACTTTTGAATTTGTTATCTTTAGGCAAAAACATATGTCACATGACAGCAAATTCTTGGAAAAATGACACAGAAAGCAAAGGTTGCTAATTAAAACTAACCCTCTAGGTTGAGACAGACATTAGCAATCATATAGAGGCAATAATTATCAATGAAGTGACAGTTATTGAGACGCAATATGGTGAGCTGTCTTCCACATGTGTGAATGAATTCCATGAATGTTTCGGTGTCAAGAGCATTGTATGGACCACACCATGAAAGGTCAAGACTCTGAAGAAGTGAGCATCTTGACGAGAGACATTCTAGGGTGGCATTCCTCACCAACCACCAACAGTTCTGGAAAGAAAAAGAAAATAATCCTATCAAATGTATATTACTACCATTCTGTGAAATCATTATTACAAAAAATTAAGGCAAGTAATCAATTGCAAACACACTGAACACTTGCAGTAATACCTTGAGATTCAGTCTTATATACAAGAAGGGATCGGAGGTAAATTTCTGAAGAAGTTTGCAGGTGTGGGCCAAGCGACATAAGCTCCTTATGTCCAATTCTTTTAAAATGTGAATGATGAGTTCCTCCTGTCAAAATACATAAGAGTCGATCTGATAAAATGGGGACAAGCAATATATTCTACTTGAGATTATATTCTGAATAATTCATTTCTTGTTTATATCAATCTAATAATTTCTTGGTAAATTACTAAATAATGGGTCTGGGTGATGCAAATGCAATATCAAGTAAAAAGACAAATTATATATGTACAAATAGAATAACATCCATCATAACCTGTTGACCTGTATATGTACACTATCCACTAAGGCATTATTTTATCGTTTTTTTTTTTTGCACATATATGGCTCTACCATTTGAATTTTTGGGAATTTTAATTATTTTTTTTATTATCATTGTTTTTATCATTATGATTATCATTAATAATAATTAATAAGGATAATAATAGTAATAGGAATAAAATAATATTTTTAAGAAATATATCAAATAATGGGGTAAACAGGAGTGGACAGGTATGTAATTGACTCCTTAGTGACCCAAGCCCTTATGGAACCATCTATTTGTAAAAATATATATAACGAAACATAGTGGACTTTGAATGTATCCTAAAATCTCAGAAATATCAACTTACAGGCAACATGTCAAAGTAACCTCCACTTGTACCCTCATCCCCTGAGTCCTCTAATTTTCTCTCACTTAATTCATCATGAATTGCTTCTTTTGTGCTGGACTCAATCTCACTTTCATCCATGAATTCTGACTTCTCTTCTCTCAGGAGCTCTGAATCCTTGCTCTCACTTTCCTCAACCACCATCCGCAACAAGTTCCCTTCGGACAAAAGGAACTGCACGCCGCTAAGGATTTCTTCTTCGCTCCTGTTCAAACTCAAACAATTACAATCTACTTCCATTGCTTTCACATGGATTCCTTCAATAATATTGACGTGACATGCATGTAATACATTTGACAGCAACAATTCAGCACACGTATAAAATTAACAATGTTATTTACTTACGCTATGTTGTGCAGACCTAACTTCATGACTTGTGATGTGATGGTTTCTTGGAAGGTCAAATGCTGTTTACTAGATGTATGTGTAGAGCCTACTAGGAGGATGGCATCAAGTGCAGAATAGTAACTGTGATAACGTTGATC
>NW_028234414.1:17529731-17539731 GCF_977035675.1 Penaeus japonicus
TATCAATAATGATAGTAATGATAATAATGATAACAGTAATAGTAATGATTTTAATAATCCTTGAAAATTGGGGTAATTGGGGTAAACAATTGAGGTTAGATAGGCCTATTCATTGACTCTTTGATTAGGTAGCTCTTGTGGAATTCTATTTATTTAAAAAAAGCATAGATATAAATAAAAGATAAAACAACAAACAAATAAACTATTGTGGACAATGCATGTCACAAATATCAATTGGTTAAAGACTGATTTTTTTTCTATTTTGCAGGGTTAACTCTTTTTTGTTTTGTGCTTCTAAGTAATAATTTAAATTGCATAGACTTTACTACAATCAAATCAAGTTGAGGAAATAATACTGTAGAGAAAAGTTAGTAGTTTGCCCTCTTGTCAGCTGAGTTAAATTATGTCAATAAAGAAGTAGTAAAGGGCAGTGATTCTCAACCTTTCAAGCTTTGTGGATCCCTTTAATCCACTTATATATTCAGGGGACCCCATGCTATGGGATTGGATAGGACATAGTCATTTTACATTTGTATGCAAGAATGGTTAATAAAAGATTTTCTTTTCACAGGAAGTTGTGTTTATTATGTGTCTCAATTAAGACACACTGTAATCATGAATTGTAAAAAAAATTAGCTATGATAGGAATAACTTTAATATGTTGAATTCCCTGTACTGTAGACCCCTTGATAAATTTCTGTGGCACCCTAGGGGTCTGCAGACCCCTGGTTGAGAAACAGTGGTATAGGGTACACCTAAGATTTTCTTTTATATGAGATAGTTGCCAAAGTACTTATCTTGACTTTGTACATTTTGGTATACTTATACATGCAAGATGTATTTTAATTCAAATACTTATCTTAATATCTTAAGATTTTCCTCTGTTTGTTATGGCTGCAGGTAATCTTCGAATTATGAAATATTTTATATATTCTAATATTACTAATATTTTTTCAGAAATATATGACTATCCAAGAGTGAGAATTTCCAATGCCTCCATTGAAAGCTGTGGAACGCCTGGAGAAATTATGTAGCTGGACACTTGCAAATCATCTGTTTGGTGTCTTTTGTTCATGGTATAATGGAGAAAATTGCAAAAGTATTTCCAAAAGGAAATGTGGTAATCATGGTCATAGAAATAGCAATGAGAAGTTAGCTCTTTGTGACCATGGAAGTGCAAAAGTCAAAATTGAAGAATTCCAAGATTTGATAGACAATTGCATTGATGAGAAAAAATCCAGAATTGTAAATGAGGAGTGGTACTTAAAACATTTAGTTTGTGGTACTTCATATAGTGATGGTCCATGTAATGAACCAGAACCTGGTACACTGTCTCCTGTTCAGCAGGAATATCAAACTGTTAATGTTGTTACACAGTGGCTAGCCAAAGAGGTCCAGGAGTTTTTATCATGCTACCTTGCTCCAAGATTCCATGAGAAAGTCTTGGCTTCTGTATTAAATGTTGTTGCTTCTAAGATTGAGATACCAAGGCCAAAGGAAAAACTAAGGGTTTTTGAGGAAGATCTTGAATTTTTAAACTCTTTAGGTTTTCTTCTTAAGGTATCACTACAATGTTTGTTAGTAAAAGGGGTTATGGCTTTGGATTTCTCCCACATTGCTCACTTATTAAAGAGATGGAAGCTTGTGTGCTGGGGTGGGGAGACCATGAATCTGAATGGCAAAGAGTGTGAGAGTCCATGCTTTGATATTTTTGGATATGCAGTAGATAGTAAAGTTGTGGGAATGAGAACACTGAAATACATCAAATTGCCTCACTATGTTCATAACAGCTTTGTCAGGAAGATTGCTTATCTATGCCCTAACCTTGAAGTTTTGATTTTGCGATGTTCAGCAGACTGCACCAATCCAAAGTCTAATGTCCCAGTTGTGACAAATGTTGAAGTCCTTTATGGTGATTCTGTATCATGTCAAGATGGACATGTGGGAATGGTACCTGGATGTCGAGATTTAGTCACACTTGCTCTTCCAGAGGGAGTTGAAACTTTGGATGTGACAAATGATGCAATTGAAATGCTATCATATATGCCTAATCTTGAGTATCTTGTTGGTGTGCCAATGATTTATGTAACTGAAGAGTTTGAAGAACTACTTGAATCACTACCTGGAGCACAGAAACTCACCAATTTCCATCATGGGGTATATGGCAATGACAACTGGCCTTACTTTGCTTATGAAGAATTCTTGCAGGAGCCTGATCCTGATTATTTATCAAAGGTGTTTACACAGGTTACAAAAGTAGGCATCTATGCTCCAACTGAGGTAACAGAAAAAGTGCTTGAGAGTTTCACCAGGGCACAGGACATAACAATATTCACAGATGATTTTGAAGTTCATGGTAAATATATGAGAAATTTAACAAATTTAGATATCAATGTTGGATATCAAGAGGAGTGGCCTATTTTGAATTCCCTCTGCCAGACTTCCCCACGTTTGGAACAGCTCACTTTGCGCTCATTTTCCCTCCTAGTTAGTGGAACATCAGATCAAAAACCACGGTTCCCCTCGCTACACACTTTGCGATTCCATGGTCAAAATGTTCTTCAAGGTGAAGCCTTGATTTTCTTCTTACAAGGCTGCCCCCAATTGACAACTTTTGTACTTTCAATGATCACAGATGAAGATGGAGAGTACCTGCTAGATGATGAAACATTGCTCCAAGCTGTACCTTTATTGCCTAATTTGCAGAAATTTGTCTACAAAGTTCAGAGTGCACTTACAACTGTGGACAGAGTACCATCAAGCATAACCATAAAATCATGTGATGCCTTACTGAATGGATGTACTCAGCTCTTTCATGTAGGGAACCTAGAAACATGGAAGATATCAAAATCTGAAATCATCTTGCTTCAAGAAAAAGTAAGGAAAAGGAACTGGGATTTAGAGATAGCTTAAATTTGAGGAAGAAGGGCTTTGCAAGTGATATAGTGCGTGGAATAGGTATGTTGTTTCAATAATGAATTTAGTATGAAATTTGTTGGTATCTGGGATAAAATACTGTGCATGGTATTTCAGACTATATATTATTATATTTAAATTAAAGTATTATTTTCCACTGTAATAGTTTAAAAAAAATATATAAAAATTCTGCATATTACATGTTACAAGAAAGCTAATGAAATGTGTTGCAAAGAGTGAATTGTGATGTACTGTGGGTTATAGATTCTTTATAGAATATCAGAAATGATGTAAAACAAAGTTGAATAAATTGAAATTTTATATTAACTGGAATACTTTTATTAAGTACCCTGAGTATTTATCATTCTATAGAATTAGAGATGTATACTCTTTTGTAGAAAACACATTTTAAAAGATTTGTGGCAAGTCTTATTTATATTTACACATTTTGTTTTTTTATTAACATTAATTTTTATGCATTTTAAAATCCATATCAAAATTAAAATGGTTATTGCTATATTATCCAGAATAAATTGATCTTTTGGTTGCTTTTATTAGAAAATCCTGGTAATTTGATGAAGATAATTTATGTAAGGAGATGTCATACAGTGGTATGCCATACAGTAGAGCTATGTAGGATTCACAAAATATTTTTTTTATATAGAGCCTATTGATAATAAAACACATCTATGTTAACAAAATATAAAATATCATATAGGCTAATTTTTTGAAATGCTATCTTCGTAAGTAATATTATTTTTTCAATATTCAACACTTTACAAAAAGAAACATTTAACATGAACAAATGTCTGCTAATGCAGGTCTTCTTATACCTAGTTTTCCTGTTGTCATATCTTAGCACGAAATCCTATAAGTAAACATTTTAATACTTTTCAAGAAGCCTTATAAATATGAATACATGTGGCTGCATTCACGTGACATTTATTATTGGATTGGGCAAGTTCTTTTATTACAGGAAAAACGGAAGAACATTGCAAACTTGAAATTATCCCATTAAAAAACTGGCAAAACGCGTCAGAATTTCCTTTTGATTGGTTCTCTTGTTTACTCGAACAGAAGGAATCATTTTCTGCAATTACTCCATGTCTTCAGTTGTTTATAGGGAAACGCAGTGATAGGAAAATGTAGGCAATGTAGGAAAATCGCCAAATGAGTGCAAACTATTATTAGTCTATTTAAGTAAAGAGGGGTACAGTATAACCTTTATTAACATTTGATACTTTTTCACTACCAGTAATGGTATCCACCCAGCATTTCGGATCAGAACCGTTAGGTTTCGCCGGTTGTTGGTTGTTTTGAGTCTTTCTCTTAGCGTTAAGTGTATGCAGTGTTCTTTTGTATATTTATTGATTATTGGAATATAATTTTCAAGGCACAAATATCTGCTATTTAGTACAATTACAAGACAGTCCTGGCGACAGCATGGAGGAGAACGAATAGCTATATTTTTCATATATTTTATATATTCATAATCTATTTGCTTTTAGCCACGTTTCCATCTAACTTACGGTATGGCAACTTCGAATTTAAGAAAATGTGCCATACTATAATGTACGAGGGTATTCAATTAATTTATTTTAGAAATAACAGTACGTGTGACCAGTACTACCACCGGTGTTATTTTAAATTAATGTACCTATACAATCGGTATAACACCTATACTTTGGAAGAAATGCTTGCTCAACTCTGCTAATAGGTATAACTTCTCCAATGCTTGTTGTCACTTACATAACACACATATCACACACACACACACGTGTGTGTGTATATATATATATATTTTATATATATATATATATATATATATATATATATATATATATATATATATATATATATATAAGAATATATCAGTTCAACCACCGGTGCTTTATTTTATACATTTCATTTTACTGTTTTACTGTCTCCGAATATATGTCGGCAGCTTGTTCGAGTTTGGTTAAATCGGTGGTGGCGTTTTTTGTTGCAATGAATTTCACATGTTTCCACGTCGCAGGGATCAATGTTTCCTCGTTGAAGATTACGTTCAACTTGTTGAAAGCCTGGCAGGTCGCATATCCTTATGTTGCCGTCTGTTGCGGAATCTGTTGATTATTTGTAGCCCCGCCTTTGGCCATTCTAAGCACTACATGTTTTCCTTGCATGCAGATATTTAGACATGATTTAGGCATCTTACAACGTTGGAACGTCAATAGCAGTCTATAAAAAAAAATAATCGCAAAATGCATTGAAGCCTCACGAGAAAATGGGATCAGTAACTCTGTTGTAAGATTTTTTTTTCTAAAAAAGGACCTTGTATCGACACTACTTTCACAGCGTAATTGAAATATACAAAGGGTTCGTTTTTTTCTCGTCTCTAGTATCTTCTCTGATGTTGTCTAGTATCTGTGTGTGTGTATGTGTGTGTGTGTGTGTCTGTGTGTGTGTGTGTGTGTGTGTGTGTGTGTGTGTGTGTGTGTGTGTGTGTGTGCGTGCGTGCGCACCCACTCACACATATATTCATCATATAATTATCTAGTACCCTAAATCTTATTCACTGACGATCTACAATTTGCTCATGCTTTATTCCTAGTACAAGCAAACTGTCTGAGCCAGGCAATCCATTCAAATATAATCTTCCTTCATAGCCACTTTTACAGCATCTTATCATCAGATTGTATACTCTATTATTTCAGGATTCATTACTTTTTATTTACCTGCAATACCAACGAGTTGAACCTAGCCATGATAAAAAAGTCGCACATGTTAGAGATACAATTTGCCACTCGAGTTTGTTGTTATTGGTTAAGGAAACTGATCTCCATTCCACTGATTTATTACTTACATGTGGAATAAAAAAAATATATATATTCCTCCTTATCATTGCCACTTGGTATTTCCAGAGATAATTTTTTTTTTATGTGATTAGGCTTTGACTTTCTTCCTTGTTGGTCTGACTGTTCCACAAAATTGGACATGGAAATCTTGCAAGGTTTCCAGTAGAGCAAAGGAATTGAAATAATTATTTAAAAAAAACAAAAAAACTGTGTGGTTCTTGCGGAGATTAGTCAAGTTGAGGATGGTATCTCCACCAAACCCGAAGACAATCCTCAAGTTTGGATCATTATTCTCTTCTTTGCCAGTGTATTGATCAAATTTGAAAATACATCCAGTGTCATCAGCAAAGCATATTCCTATCCCCTCTTCATTGGTCTTAAGGGATTGTATGGTTTGAAAAAGTATCTCCCTTTGAAGCACATCAATTCATCAAGACCGAGATCTGATGTCTTGGAATCTTCTATTCAAACTTTCAATTTGTGATTATACTGCGCTTAGTTTATCCTTTTTTGTGTTATTATTTTCGTATAGGTAAAAAAAAAAGTGCAAGAAAATGATCATATGCCATTCCTTGCTGAAGAGGTCGATCCATCCCTGGAAGGAAAATGAGGTTACCACCTGGTTTCTCGTTGCTTCTGCCTTAACTAGTACATTGCTATGAGTGTAAATTAAGGCAAGAACTTGATTTCCTGTCAGGTCAGAAAGGGTTGAATTGGGTAGCTAATTTATTGTCTGTACTTTGGAGTTCCAATTACGTTATTAAAATTGCTTTAAAATTTATACTGTAGATTGTGTGTGGGGAGGATTTTTTTTTCATGTATTTCTTGTTCAAGTGCAAGATTTTTAAAGGTGGGGGAGTGCAAATATTATATTTGTTTACCCGTTTTTATTATTCTAAAGGTAGTTTGAAGTCCTTCCCAAATGCAGAGGGGGGGTCGCAACCCTGTGACAGTGTATATATGTATATTGATTTTTTTGCAGTCAGTTTTATTACTTTTGCTTACTTATATTTACTGAATATTTTCTTCGATTTCTTTGATAGTCAATTCAATCCTTTATTTTTTTTTTCTTTTTCTCTTTTTTGATATTGCCTCGAACAAAAGCAGCTTTGCTTAGGTTTGTGTGCTTAGAATTTATCTAATCAAGACAAACTTTTAATACTTTTTAGGTGTCAAAACATTTTTACTAAAAATGTTTTAGCGTGTGCATATATGCATATCAGTTCGTTGTCCGAATTCTTTTATTGTTCCTGAAGCCATTTATTTCCCGCCCACTTGCAGCGAACCATAATAATGCACAATTATGTAGGGCGTAAAGGAGTGATGAAAAGCAAAACACGGAAGTCATTATAGGTGTGGTACAGGAAACATTAATAAAACCATTACTAGGCATTAACATTCTTTTCTTTCGCGACACTAAATGGCGAGATGAATGTAATAAACAAACTATCTTTAAGCATACAACTAGTGTGCCTGTTATTATGAAGATGTCTTAAATGATTTGCTTAATTATTACGCATATTATATTTACACAGTGGCGGATCCAGGATGTGCCAAAGAGGGGTGGGGGGATGAGTAATAAGTGGGCGCCAATCAGAGGCTTTTACCAAGCATCCTGGGGCAAAATGTACTTACATTGTGGCCTTAATCATTCACATATTCCATATATCGTGTATTCATGGGGGAGGGGGCAATTAAATGGGGGGGGGGGGGCGATCCTCCACCACAGCACTTTGATGATTACACAGGAGCAAAACAAATGCTCCTCACTCATATAATCATACTTATTAGTTTTCAGAAGTGGCATATGCATTAATTAAAATAAGCGTGTAAATGGCTGGAGACAAAAATGGCAAATGGAGATTAAGGGCTGCATAAAATGACAAGGATATAGCAGATACACGTATATTTGTTAGTCAATTCACGTAGGACACCCACACACACCCTTGCATGTATCCGTGTGTGTGGATGGGAGGGAGGAAAAGTTGCACAGATACTGTACCAGACATTTAATGCGCACAAATTGTCACCGTATGAGAAACCTTTATTTTGGAAGCTTTTTACTGGATAAAAAAGAAAGAAAGAAAAAAAAGCTCACAATAGAATGATGAGATTACGGAGCTCATAGGCTCACTACTGTAGCTTGGATACACAAGGTCGCTATTGTGAATTAAGATATTAAACTTCTTATTTTTAAATACATATGTGTAAGCAACAAGACGAGGACGAGAATCTCACAGTATCTTCTCTCTGTTTTTCCTTCATATTGCCAGTAAGTCAACTATATGCCCGTCTTTTATGAGAACAAATGGTATAAAAATGTAACTGAACTTTCCATATCTCTGGTCTGAGCAGCTAATTGCGCTCTACATTTTTTCACTCGTACCGAAGTCTGTACCTTTTTCGGCCAATACAATAGTCTATAAAACATTGATGGCACCGCACAGCGGTCGAATTTTGTGATTAAAAGTCTACGGAAACCCAAGGGAAGATTTAATATATGTCTGTAATATTAGCATTTATCTTTCATCTTTCTCGCACATGAAACATATCGACGAGGCTGCAGAAACATTTTTTTTCTAACTGAAAATGATTAGGAATATAATTCACACCATAAACACAAGTATACACACACAAACACACACACGGTTGGTTGGTCTGGATGGTATGCGCCACATTGCCCTCTGTTTGTGTAATAATGTCAACCAAAAGAGCAGACTTGAGTAGCGAGCAACATAGAGTCCTATTGGACATATTATTTGGCACATAACACACAGGTCATTATAATATCGTGAACATCGTTAAACATCGACTTATACACTGGATTTACCAAAGGACTTCCTCCTTCAAATACTACAAATCATTCAATAGATTTATTGCATTTATATCATTTCTACACGCCATGTGCGGCAACATGTAGAACTACATAGATGGTACATTAAAAATCACAATGTAATGGGCAATAGGAAATGTGGCATTATATTTTGATATTTGAATTAATCTAAGATGAGAGTTATTTTCAAGTTCATACTTGATGTGATGGATGCTGCATATTGTTAACATTCAAATGCTAAATAATTGATTTCATGTCGTAAACTCGACTTTTGATCCTAAAATCATAATTTCCGACCATTGTGCACCACACACACACATATAAATATATATACATATATTTCGGTAGACCCGCTTGATGCTTTCGATGGCCTCGCCAGGAAGAACTATTTTCCTTTTATATACTTTTCCTTTGTGATATGCAGTAAACAAATTACCTCAAGCGATTCTTGCAAAAAATAATAACGTCTATGAAATGCATATGGTATAATCACACCCCCAAGATAAAACGAAACCCAAATTTTAAAACACGTCTGATTCGAATATACGTGTCGCCTATAACTGGCGCGAGTTCCAATACACTTAAAGGGCACCTAGCAAAACGTTACCTGCTGGTTTATCAATTAGTTACGATGTCACCCTGCAACACTATGCGATCCGGTCCGAGGGAGAATCATTTCTTGAATCATTCTCTCTCTCTCTCGCTCGCTCGCTCTCTCTCTCTCTCTCTCTCTCTCTCTCGCTCTCTCTCTCTCTTTCTCTCTCTCTCTCTCTCTCTCTCTCTCTCTCTTTCTCTCTCTCTCCTGGAAAAAAGAAAAAGTTTTGGAAAGGGGTTCACCAATAACCACTATGTTTTTGATGTCCCAAATGAAATCTGAACAATGATAAACGTATTTAAATTCACGGAATCATGACACATACCATTATGCCAAATAAGGGAGAACAATCTTAAAATCATTAAAACTGCAGAGGACATAGCTCCTTGCGGGTGTACCATCGTCAAACCAATTAGTCTATTTTGCTCAGAAATCAACCCCCCCCCCCCCCCCCCAAAAAAAAAAAAAAAAAAATCCAGAGTTAAAATACCCATAGGAAATGCGTCAGCTGTTAACTTGAACATGTTGCATCTTAAAAAAAAGGAAAAAAAAAATCAGAACACCTTAGCGTAAGGAATTTGATGTGGCTGCACAAAACGATTCCCAAAAGATGGTCGCTTCAACTCCAGCGCTACACCATCTGAAACAGTAGCAGCACTAGATTCAGTCCTCGCACTAGCAGTACCACCAGTTATAACGTCAACCCCAGTAGCAGTTCCAATTCTACATTTACTGAGCAAAGCAAGCAGGACTCAGCAAAATCAGATGAAAGTAAAGAGACGAGCGGCGGATCCGGAGAGGGCGCCACCCCCCTTTAGT
>NW_028234414.1:17549731-17559731 GCF_977035675.1 Penaeus japonicus
AAGAGGTGTGGTTGGGTGCAGTCTTCTGTCTAGAATTTTTATTTATTTATTTTTTCATGAATGTAAAGCAAATGATAATCTCATTACTATGTTACAGCTGGTAGCATTTTGTCCATGTTTTTGTATATACCTGCATTTCGAAAAGCTAGGAAGAAAAATATATATTGATATTGGAAAATCCCATGGACTATTTCAGGGTAATATGCATTTCATTTTGCTCATTTTGCATAACAAAAAATCATGGATCCCAATCACAGACATGTATAAAGCATACTGGTAGCTTAATTAAATACTTTTGTTTACATAAAACCAAAGGAATGACACTATACTGTGTAACTCAAACATTAAAAGTCTAATTTTTACAGAAAATTACTAGTATTGTTTACCCTATTCAAAAGGGAAGATATTTCAAAGTGCATGCTGATTTGTATAGATATGTTCATGACCATGAAATATAGGAAAGAATGACTTTAACTAAGAAAAGAAAGATACAAGTAGGAGTTGCTAATTTCATATTGTATTTATGTTTATTACTCACCTGTTAGGATGTGTACTTAAAATTAATGTTACAATATTAATTCAAAAACTTTCAACTTTGCAGCGCTGTATGGAGCGTCTTAGATCAAGCCGTTCGCAACTGGTAAACAGATTTCGTTCTGCAGGTGATGCCATCAATAACAACAACAATAGTCCTGCCAAGATGGTGCAAGATATCATGGAAATTGAATGGGCGGCTATCAGTCAAGGCAGTGTTTTTCCATCTCTGAAGTATGTTTTTTTGAAAATATTTGTTAATTAGTGGTGAAGAAGTTAAACATTTAAAATTTTGATATAGATTTTGCTCAATAGATATCAAGACACAGATTTAATAGCAAGTAAATGACTTTTTTCATTTCCTATTGCAGTTATTATAGACGATAGGAACTTAAAAATCAAATTAATCGAAATGAGAATTAAAGTAAATAACATTAATATTTTCATGTGATTTAAATAAAAAATATATTGCCAACATGCATGTGTTGAAGCAAGCGTACAGTATGGATGATACATTTGTGATAATTTTGTATTACTTTACCAAATATCTTGCATTAAAAATAGCTTTTGAAATGAAGAGCCTAGTCATGATTCTCCTTTGTCCTCAATGGATTTTTGCACAATTAGTCTTGCTTTGATAGTTCAGAAAGATTTTATAAAAAAAAATATTTATGATAATGTTATCTTATACTTACGTGCTCGAGTTGTGCATGCCTAAATATTTGGATTGTATGAATCTACCTGCAGGTACACTGATGCCTGATGACACAAATGAAATTTTGAATTATAAAGCAATTGTAGACCTTCCTGTCAATTTGTCAGATATGGAAACATTTCATGATCCATCTTGCCAGGATGCATTTTGGGTAGTTTATTTTAGACTTTACTGAAGTGCCAAGTCTGCACAATCCATGGTGATTTCATGACACTGCCACTATTGGATAAGTTGTAACATTGAATATCTTCTTTATTTGTGGTTTTCAATGAAAGTACCTTTGATGAAATCTTAGAATTAGTCACTATCAGTTCTATGTACTGTTCACCTTGGGGCTGATGCTTGTCATATCCTTAAAAATGATTATGTTTTTGTAACAAAGCTTTAAATACAAGAATTTTTCAGAAAACTTCCAGTTGGTTTTGAGGATATGCCAAAGGAAGATGATATGATGCTTCTTTCTCTTATGGAGGAGATCCAACAAGAGCTTATTAATGAGGGTTAGTGTAGATTCAAGTTAACAGTCTTATGTACTATTAAAAAAATAAGGAAAAAAGAAGAAAAATTATATATATATATTATATATATGTATATATATATATATATATATATATATATATATATATATATATATATATATATATATATATGTAACTTTTATCATAGATTTTGATATAGTTTGAAACAAGATTTTGTGAAGGTATTTTTATGTTCTTCACATTTTCTTACACATTAAACCACTCACAACAGGGTTTGTATTAACCTTATTCTGTTCCCGCTGGCAATATAGCAAGTGCGCACAGCTTCCCACTTAGAGATTTCTCAAGTCGTGAGGCTGCGCTGTACCTCTCAGAGCAATTTTCACCCAGCCCGTTCCAAGGGGTGACAAAAAGAGGTTTTGTATTTTTTAATTTTCATAGTCAAGAAAACTGTATATTCAAATGCAACTACAGTTTTCACATGCAAATAGAAGTATGTACATTTTGTGTATATGATGAAACTTCAGAACTATGTACAATGTGTATATATGGTGAAACTTCATGACATTATCTGTCGTGCTGTAAATATGCCAATAAGATATCAGGTCATCTGTTGTGAATGGATTAACAATATGAAGTAATGGTCTATAATGCTCTCATTGGAAATTTGTCTTTATTGTGATCAGATATATCATCTTGCCTTGGAAAGTTAGTATGGAACAGTAATCTGCTGTCTCCAAAATCCATTGATTATATTTATTGAAAGTACAAATGCTGTAGTAATTGAGTATACTAAGAAAATGTTATCTTATTCCCAATTTGGAAAGAATGTAGAAAATCCTTGAGAGATATTGTGATACCATGCTTAGTCCACCCTGTCCACTTCCACCAAACATGTTACCTCTCTCTCTCTCTCTCTCTCTCTCTCTCTCTCTCTCTCTCTCTCTCTCTCTCTCTCTCTCTCTCTCTCTCTCTCTCTCTCTCTCTCTCTTCTCTTCCTCTCTCTCTCTCTCTCTCTCTCTCTCTCTCTCTCTCTCTCTCTCTCTCTCTCTCTCTCTCTCTCTCTCTCTCTCTCTCTCTCTCTCTCTCTCTCTCTCTCTCTCTCTCTCTCTCTCTCTCTCTCTCTCTCTCTCTCTCTCTCTCTCTCTCTCTCTTTCTCTCCTTCTCTCTCTCCTTCTCTCTCTTTTTCTCTCTCTTTTTCTCTCTCTTTTTCTCTCTCTTTTTCTCTCTTTCTCTCTTTCTCTCTTTCTCTCTTTCTCTCTTTCTCTCTTTCTCTTTTTCTCTTTTTCTCTCTTTCTCTCTTTCTCTCTTTCTCTCTCTCTTTCTCCCTCTCTCCCTCTCTCCCTCTCTCCCTCTCCCCCCCCCCCCAACTGCACAAGAACTCCTCACACACTAACATCATTAGTTTGACATGCTTTTAGATCAGCCATATGTGCAAGATATCAAAGTTTAAACAACTGTACCCCTGTGTCTTTTGTTGAGACATCCACACATGTTCCCCAAAATAAGAAAATAGTAATATCAGAATTGGTTATCATGTTAATACTAATAGTACAGAATATTATTAACCTTTAGATGTATGACTGGTTTTCCTGGGCAATGAAGTTCCTATGCTTACAAAATATATGCCAATGCCAGATAGGTCCATTTAGTTTGTATATTGGTCTATACATGTATTTTGATGGGGTCGTATATTGGTCTATACATGTATTTTGATGGGGTCGTATATTGGTCTATACATGTATTTTGATGGGGTCGCCAGGCAATAAATAATTTGTTAAGAGTTTTTTTCCCTAATTTACTAAAGGAAAGGTTCTCTTCACTAGGTTTTAAAAGTAAAGGCTAGTAAATGCTTAAATTAATTGTCAGTTAGTAGAATAAATGTACAACAGGTAGCCCAAATGTTTGCTGTTGTATAAGGGGCAAGAAAGAAAATTTGTTTCAGTTAATCACATTTTGTACTTGTGATATGATGATTAACTCTTTTGTCATTTTATTTAATGTTCAAGTTTTAATATTTTTATCATTATTACTTTTGAAAGAGAATCATCAATTTTTCTTAAATTTCATATAAATACTAATAAAAGTCATAAGGATGTATATTTACTAGGATGTAAATAATATTTTATATATAGCTGAGTAAACATTATAATATTAATTAGGTCTAGATATTAGAAGTGAATGTGTGACCTACGTATTTTTTATGTCTAACAAACAATTAATTATTCTGATGGAATTAATGTTTGTGAGAAATGCATGGATTACTAATGTTTGTTATTGCATTGCATTACAGAGAAAGTCATAGATCTCATAAAAAAAAGTAAATAGGATATATTTCTAAAAATATTTATTGTTTGGCCTCATGAAATTTTTCATGTATATTTTCAGAAACTAAGCGATTACACATGATTTGAATATAATTGAAAGTATTTATTGATTCAGAATAGTGTATTTATTTTGATGCTGTTATTTGTTTCTCTTCGCAGAGGAGAGACTTTTGATTGAGGTACTAAATTATGATGCAGCAATGTTGGCAAGCCAAGTAGCTGCTCAACAAAATGAAGAAGTGATCTGTCCAGTTTGTCAGGTAAGTATCCACTCCTTGTATATATTTACATTTGTTAAACTCATACTGCTTCAGTATGTCATTAAAAGATAATGTTCAGACTTCATCAATTTAAGAATAACAGTATATACTGACACATAAAGGAATGCAAATATTTCTAGGTACAAGGTTTGCAAGAAGTGGCAAAGAGACAAGGTGCAAGCATAGAAGCATCTGGTGCTGAAGCTGCTGCAAATGTACTTGCCTGTGGTTGTGGATTAGCTCTTCAGGGGGCTAATCTGACACTTAATACTGTAAGTTAGCAATTTATTCTGTCATTTGTCCTTGATGTATTTTGTTTAAATATTGGTCTTTAAGCCATCATAGTTATGTTTATTTTTTCCCCATGACAAGTTTAGAAATGGTAAGTTCTGTTATTTCTTTCACTAAAGAATCTACTGCTATGTAGCTACTAATTGTTCGTAGATATTGCAAAATTTTAATAATCTGGTCTGTATAACAATATTACCTTTGTAGTGCAAGAATATCTATTCGTTCTGGCTATTTTCTAAAAAATAAGTAACCTTTCTCCCACCACTTGTTTCATGTTTTAACCTGTTGATGCAGGGAATACAGGTATACATAAAGTGCCAAGTAACCAGTAAGAGTATCAAAAATCAAGATTTTTCCCCTTAACCCATTGGTCGTGGTTTTAATAAAATATGTATACAGTCGGATGGCAGGTTTACATTGTTTGGCACGGTGCCATCCGCGTCTATGACCGACTCTGCCTTGGCAGCAAATCATGCCATCCACTGTCAATAGGTTAAAGTTCAAGGAAATGGGGAGTTCTGCTTGCTGACCAATTGACTCCATGATAATGACTAAGTGTTTGCAGAACCATCTAAGTATAAATAAGTACTAAAACAAAGGTGAAATGAGAGGAATGTTATAGCTGATGTTAGATATTAGTTTAACTAGTAGTTATTTGTTTAGAATTGTATTTTTTTGAGATCACATAACAAAGTCCCAGAGCAACAGAATGCACATAGAACCCTGAATTACTTTTACATGAGATAGCACTGAAGTATAAAGAACTTAAATATTTAGCAAACATTGCATCTGGAATAAATCATTCCCATAATGAGAGATAACTAAAATATATCACTGTGTGCTCTGCTTTGTAAAGATATTCATTTTTATTCCTACTTTTTTCTACAAAGTTCTAGAAATTCTATAAATTGATTTATTGTCATATCAATCTAGAAATTTGCTAAAAAAAATGTGCTGTTATATCTGTGTCTCAATCATAGGAAATGATTGCAATTGATTCCTAACAATTTTTTCTTGTAAATGTTTGTTTTCAGGTGAAATCCAGTTTAGAGAACACAATATCTCATCATGGCCAAAGCTGTGCAGGGCAGATGTCCTTCACCCCAACCACAGACACTCAAGGTGCCAATGTATTAATCACATGCAGTATCTGTGATTGGATGTCCTTCCTAGTGTAATTCCAAGCATTGACTTGCACATATTTTGAATTAAACTCATTGTACACAACTCTGCAATCAAGATTATGCTGTGAAATGTGAGAAGTTCCATTTTTCTTCCTCCATGTGGTGTGTGAGACTTTCTATAGCTTTGTAACTTTCCAATAGAACCAATTGTAGATGTCTTCTTGTTTGGCACATATTTTTCTTTAAATTTTAGTGATCACTGGTGAGCGTGCATTAAGACCATTTATATTGTATTATTTCATGATTTACTTATTAAGGCATAAGGTTTTTATATATAGTTTTAGTATTGTGTATTCATCATCATCTGAGAAATATATGCTGAGGCCTTATAAAATGACTGTGGTGTTTTACATCACATGTTTCTGTTGCATCTTACAAAGTGTTGTCAAGTGTTACATTTTTTTAAGCATATCCTTATAATGTTAGTTAAATTCTGCATAGTGGCTTTTAGTGATATCTTGTACATTTCATAAACAAAACTAAAAAAAAAGAACACCTAAAAGATGCCTAGAAACAAATGAGAGTTCTACTTTTAAAAGGACAGTAAGTGAAGAGAAAATAGCAACAGCTGAACATAAGGCATTATAAATAAACTAAGCACATGTTGCTATTTCATATTCAGTGTATATTTTGTCTTAGCCAGAAATCTTTAAATTAATCATGTACTTATAATTGCAGTGTGCCATTAAACAATATGTTAGTGAGCAGAACATACCAAAGGAATGATTTTAAAATGTAATCAAATATAGTTTTTAAAGGTTGACAATACGTTTATTTATCTAATTTTTGTTATTAATGTTATTTCATTTATATTATTGCTTGTTTTAACTACCTGTATGAATGGTTTCAAGCAGTGTTCCCTGTGTGAGAAACTAAAGCTTTTCATGTGAAATGAGGTTGGATGGTAATATGAAAGAATTCATTGGTTGGGGATTCTGCTGAGTGGTCTTTGGTTGTTAAACAATACCTCATATGAAGACATGCATTTTACAATAGAGAAAAAAAAAACATTTGCAGTATACATATTCTTATCTTTTGATATTAGTAAAATCAATTTAGAAATTTAGGTGCTGGGAAATATAGCCAATGAAGTATGGTTGAACTTGTAAATGTCTTGTCTTTATAAAGAACTTCTATTATGAGATTAATAGTGATGTTCTCTAACCCATTTTCAGCATAAAAAATGTAACATGAAAGTTTTGGGGTAAACCTTTTCTAATAGCCATTTGTATTGAATATAAGTAACCAATCATATTTTGTCTCCATTTTACTGTTGTGTATATTATGGATTTGGAATGGCTGTAGATTAAAAATTGAGAGATTATGAAGATTGTCACTCCTTGCCATAAATGGTCTGCCAGGTGAAGTGGAGTTGATGTATTGCGTTATTCAAGTTCGTGGTTTTTGGATTTTTTTGGTAAATCGCTGGTCATTCAGTGCCATATGTCATTTTGGTAATGCAAAGACATTAAAGTGGCATCTTTTTGTGATTTTTGCTTCTATTCTGTGATATTGAGGGAGTATTGTATTTAAAATGTATAAGCCTTCTGACACAAGTGGTGTGTAGAAAAGATTTAGATATAGGTCAGATTATGACTTTATTCTGTTTGAACCAGTCCTTTAGGTAGAACAACTGCATTTCCTGCAGTTTTTATCTTTTGTGACAATTGCTGTAATTTTAATCTAAGATCCTTCCAGATTACTTGATACTTTGTTGCATCAAAGAAACAAACATTGATAACTGAGATACTAGATAGTTACAAATGCCCAAACAAAACAAATCTGATGTGTGTTGTTTTGTGATGTTTCTGAAGTTCTGTGGTAATGTGTCAAATGTGTTTTTCTATGAAATGAAAATATTAGGTTTTGTAAAATCCTAAGGAATGCAAGGGTAAGTAATTAGTTTAAGAAAAATTATCAGAGTAGGTAACGTGTGAGTGAAAATACGTAAACCAAACCAAAACCAACCTGACAAAGAAAAGACGTTTTGTGTAGGTTCTGTGCAGATAGTTGTATACAGTTAAAATCTGTCTTTAAACTTGTAAATGCCTGTACTGTTAAGAGTGTGTGATATGAGCATAGGGAAATAAATGTGAAGTTTTATTTATATGTAGAAGTGGAAGTGTAAAATTATTGATTAAAATATACAGGCAACATAATGATTGAGTTAGTAGGTTTACACTAAACCATTTTAAAAAGGTTGTGTAATAAAGTATTTTTTCTTATGAACATATACTAAACATATATTGCCTAATCTTTTTGTATGCTGCATAAAATAAAATAATTCAAATTAGAATATAATACATCTTCTTATGCTGATGGTAGAAGTTCTACTGGTATGTCTTTCCTTGATCTATAAATTGTGGAATGTGCACAAGATTTTCTTCCAGAGTATTTATGCCTTTAGGTAATATTTGATTATGGGGTTAGATAGTGGAAAAAAAACCTTCAATATATTTTTTGGCCATTCATTCCAATTGCATTTTTATGTAACAAAAAATATTTTATATGTATTGCTAATTAAATTGTTATGAAGTTAAAAATGTAAATAAACAGTTATTCCTTCGAATTACAATTACTGCATCTATACGATTGGTATTAAATTCTAAAAACAAACAAACAAACAAACAAAAAAATCCCCAAAAGATAAAGAATACTTCAAACTTTCATTGTTGATGTTAAGCCGTCTCCAATTTGAAAGCAGTGATTAGCAGTTTATATAGATATTTCCTATTTTTCATAATCTGAGAGCAAACAACATTGTACTTGCCTTTGAGATGCACTCCCAATATTTAAATTATTACACCACTTTTATGTAGATTATTTTAATTTGTAAAAACTAACCGCAGATTGTTTTCCGCTTTTTGGTGCTGTGAACGTGAAGTGGTTATGTAATGTCTAATCTAGCACTGCATTTACATTTACGGAAGATGAAACCAGAAATTTCAGAATATCAAGGATAAAGACTTGTATTTTTAACAGTGGCTACATTGGGAACACTAGCAATAACAACAACAACAAAAATGAAATGAATTAATTGATGAACTACGGAAAGGTTGCTTTGATCCTTTAAGAAAAGTGAGAACAAGTACTTCATTGGATGATAACCGATATGATTGCTGCTAAAGAATCCTTAATTCTTTGCTGCTCTCCATTTAGCTCAGTCTCGCAAGGATTCCTACGGTCAGTATATTATTTTTTTTCATGTCAAACCTGTTTCAAATCTCTTAACATGAATGTGAAACTAATAAGAGCATTAGAAAGCTCTAAATCCCTTCATCTTTACATAAATATATTTAGTCTATATCCAAATCCATGCATAGGAAGAGCAAGTTGGACACATATTAGAGGCAGTATCTAGTACTGATACTATATATTGTTCAGATGGCCAATGTAACGTTAAATGCATGGATACATATAAAGTTTAGCATAAAAATGTTCCAGCTGATCTTGTTCCAGGAGCTGCAGACGAAACTAGCATTTGGGAACATTTTTGATATACTGGACACAAAACCTACAAATATTGATAGTCTAGTGTACTATAGACTGGTCGAACTGAAAACAAATTGTACACAAAAGAGCATTAAAGGTATTTTACCTAATTAAAATCAGCTAAAATCAAGTCTAAAACTCACACATGTAAATCTGCAAAAAGGGAAACAGTTGAGATCACATATATTTGCAGGCCAACATATTTTAATGGCAGAAATGATTTATTGGAAGTATTGATTTTATATTTTCTTAAAAAACAAAAACAAGGAAGGGAACATCATCCTTGGAAAAAAGGATATTTTAAGGAAATCTGAAAACAGTTGCAAGTCAAATCTAATGTATTTCTCCTATTATGAAAAAGTATTCGCTTTTCATCGGGCGCGTCCACAGGCAGACGAGCTTTGCACGGCAACCTTTGCTCGATCTGACATAAGAAATGGAGATACAGCGAGCAAAGCTTCACTATTACAAACTTTGTCAATATTACGGAGTATTGTTCGCAGTTTCTTCATTTCTGACATCAAGAAAAGATGGCCCACTTGGACTCGGCCGGAGTATTTTGTCACAGACATCGCTAATTGCAAATTCAATGGACATCAATTGCTAATCTATTCAGACGGTCGTGGCGAGTTGATCTAAAGTAGGTTTTGATCAGTTTGGCAAAAATCGTTTCTTTTGATGCCACAATCACTGAGATTGGCAAAGAAATCCGGAGAGC
>NW_028234414.1:17632231-17637231 GCF_977035675.1 Penaeus japonicus
TGAGGGAGAGGGTAGGAGTGGGAGTGGGAGTGAGAATGAGGGAGAGGGTAGGAGTGGGAGTGGGAGTGAGAATGAGGGAGAGGGTGGGAGTGGGAGTGGGAGTGGGAGTGAGGGTGAAGGTGAATGTGAGGGTGGGAGTGGGAGTGGGAGTGGGAGTAGGAGTGAGGGTGAGGGTGAATGTAAGGGTGGGAGTGGGAGTGGGAGTGGGAGTGAGGGTGAGGGTGGGAGTGAGGGTGGGAGTGGGGGTGGTGTTGGTGGTGGGGGTGGGGGTAGGAGTGGGAGTGGGAGTGGGAGTGAGAATGAGGGAGAGGGTGGGAGTGGGAGTGGGAGTGAGGGTGAGGGTGGGAGTGAGGGTGGGAGTGGGAGTGGGAGTGGGAGTAGGAGTGAGGGTGAGGGTGAATGTAAGGGTGGGAGTGGGAGTGGGAGTGGGAGTGGGAGTGAGGGTGGGAGTGAGGGTGGGAGTGGGAGTGGGAGTGGGAGTAGGAGTGAGGGTGAGGGTGAATGTAAGGGTGGGAGTGAGAGTGAGGGTGAGAGCAATTCATACAGAAACACATCAGGTACCCATCATTTCTTGGAATCTTAAATTTGCCAGCGATGAGAGAGTAGAGAGAGAGAGAGAGAGAGAGAGAGAGAGAGAGAGAGAGAGAGAGAGAGAGAGAGAGAGAGAGAGAGAGAGAGAGAGAGAGAGAGAGAGAAAGAGAGAGAGAGAGAAAGGGAAGGAGAGAGAGAGAGAGAGAGAGAGAGAGAAAGAGAGAGAAAGAAAGAAAGAAAGAAAGAAAGAAAGAAAACAATACAGATAGAGTAAGAGAGATAGATATATAAACACGCAAAACAACTTAAGGAAGCGGCAGCGAGTGCTTATTCACCTCCCCCTCCCATCCCCCACCCCCCACTGAACTATCAATATCACTTCCCACCCTAAAAAAAAAAAAAAAAAAAAAAAAAAAAAAAAAAAAAAAAAAAAAAAAAAAAAAAAAACGCATTACTTAAGAGGCGAGAGGCTGGGCGCGAGTTGTCGTCTATTTTGGGAACGACGGAAGTGTGACTACCAGTGTTGACTAGGCGTATGTATGGGAGAAAGATATGCTTTTAACAGCGTTTTGATAGAAGTACTGATATTAGTTTAGAAGGAATAAACGGTGGGTGGTAACGGTGATGATAATGAAGAGGGTAGAACAAAAACATGAACATGAAAAAAAAGAAAAGAAAAGAAAAGAAAAAAAAAAAACAACAACAACAACTGCACTCTAAACGGTATAGGATGAAAATAATAACAAAAATAATCATGGTAAAGGAAGTAATGATTTTGGTAGTGTCAACAATAGCGAGGAAGGAGAAAAGGAACCATGAAAATTATTTAAAATTATGACGATGTATAAATATTAATGGTAGTCAATGGAAATATGAAATATGACAAAAACACTAATTCTTCAACTCTATTACTAATAAGAAATGTTAAGATGACAATAAAAAATATAATAATGCTAAAAAAGTATGAAAATTGTAACGATGATTACGATAATAATGATATCAATGATTGTGATAATGACAGTAATATTAAAATGATAATGGTAATGATGATGATAAATACACTAATAATGCTATTAGCAATAACAACATCAACAATGAGGATAATAATAGTAATGGTAATAATAGCAATAGTGATAATAATGATGATTAAAATAATAATAACAATATTAGTGGTAATAATAGTAATGATAATAATGATCATGATGATAACAATAATCATGATGATAATGCTAAATTGATAATGATAGTGATGATGATGATTATCATCATCATAATAATGATGATGATGATGATAATCTAAATGATAATAATGATAGTTATGATGATAATGACCTGATGATGATAATTATAATCATCATTTTAATGATAATTATAATCATCATTCTGATAATAATTATAATTATGATAAGGATGATAATGACAACCATAGTAGTTGTAATATTAGTAATGATAATGATAATGATAATGATAATAATGACGATGAAAATAACAATGACACAGTTAACAATAATGACAATATCGTTAATAGTGATGATAATAACAGCAATAATGATAATGAAATTAATGTTGATAATGATGATTGATTATGGTGATAATGACCGTGATAGTTATAATAACAGAGGACGACGACGACGATGATGATGATGATGATGATGATGATAATAATGATGATGATGATGAGAATGATGATGATGATGATGAGAATGATGATGATGATGAGAATGATGATGAGAATGATGATGATGATGATGAGAATGATGATGATGATGATGATGATGATGAGAATGATGATGATGATGATGAGAATGATGATGATGATGATGATGATGAGAATGATGATGATGATGATGATGAGAATGATGATGATGATGATGAGAATGATGATGATGATGAGAATGATGATGATGATGATGAGAATGATGATGATGATGATGAGAATGATGATGATGAGAATGATGATGATGATGAGAATGATGATGATGATGATGAGAATGATGATGATGATGATGATGAGAATGATGATGATGATGAGAATGATGATGATGATGATGAGAATGATGATGATGATGATGATGAGAATGATGATGATGATGATGAGAATGATGATGATGATGATGAGAATGATGATGATGATGATGATGATGATGATGATGATGATGATGATGAGAATGATGATGATGATGATGATGAGAATGATGATGATGATGATGAGAATGATGATGATGATGATGAGAATGATGATGATGATGATGATGATGATGATGATGATGAGAATGATGATGATGAGAATGATGATGATGATGATGATGATGAGAATGATGATGATGATGAGAATGATGATGATGATGAGAATGATGATGATGATGATGATGATGATGATGATGATGATGATGATGATGATGAGAATGATGATGATGAGAATGATGATGATGAGAATGATGATGATGATGAGAATGATGATGATGATGATGATGAGAATGATGATGATGATGATGATGATGATGATGATGAGAATGATGATGATGATGATGATGAGAATGATGATGATGATGATGATGATGATGATGATGATGATGATGATGATGAGAATGATGATGATGATGATGATGATGATGAGAATGATGATGATGATGATGATGAGAATGATGATGATGATGAGAATGATGATGATGATGAGAATGATGATGATGATGATGATGGTGATGATGAGAATGATGATGATGATGAGAATGATGATGATGAGAATGATGATGATGAGGATGAGAATGATGATGAGAATGATGAGAATGATGATGATGGTGATGATGATGATAATGATGATGATGATGATGAGAATGATGATGATGATGAGAATGATGAAGATGATGATTATGATGATGATGATGATGATGATGATGATGATGAGAATGATGATGATGATGATGATGATGATAATGATAATAAGTATGATGATAATGATAATAAGTATGATGATAATGATGATAATGATAATGATGATGATGATGATGATGATGATAAATGATGATGATGATAATATTGATGGTCAATGATAATGATGATAATGATGGCCATGATGTGATGATGATGATTATGATAATGATGATGATGATGATGATGAGACAAATGATATGATGATGATGACTTTTAATGATGATGATGAGATGATGAAATATATCATGAATGATGATGGAATTCGGATGAGAATGATGTTGATGATGATGATTAGATGTTAATGATACCGAAAAGGAATGATATATGATATACTAATCACAAATACACGGAGACAAACAAAAAATACTCTTATTCTTTACTTTTAACCCCGTCAGGTACGCGAGATTACAAAATATACTCACAATGGCCTGTGGAAACTATTAATCAGCCATTCGTATCTAATGCGAGATATAAATACATACGAAAAAGGAAGGAAATATTTTCGTACACGAAGCTGCGTGTCTGATAGGATATTTGGCCGCTGGGTGACCTTTGGAATGCAGATGCAATCAGACAAGTGTGCATTCAGTGACTCATTGATGCAGGTGTCTTCTCGAAAGACTATATAGTAATAGTGGTGGTGATAATATTAGTAATGATAATGATGACGATGCTAATAACAATAATCAGAACGCTAATAATGCTAATAATAGCAACAAAAAATAACAATGATAATAATCACCATGATAATAGCGATCATAGTAATGATGGTAATAATAATGATGATAATGGTGATAATAATAATCATAATGATAATAATAATCACAATGATAATAATAATCACAATGATAACGATGATAATATTGATTATAATAATGATGATAAAAATAATTATGATGATAATGATAATGACAAAAATGAATGTCATTATCATAAAAATGATGATAATAAAAATGATGGTGATAATGATAACAAAAATGATGGTGATAATGATCATAAAAATATTTATGATATTGATAATAGCAATGATAATAATATAAATGATAATAACGATGATAATGAATGATAACGATGATAATTATTATGATAATGATAAAATACAAGCAATGGTATTAAATGATGATATTTCATAATACAAACCATATCCATCATAATTTCGCAACGTGTTCAGGGTCTAGACTTTAAAAAAATCATAGTGACAATTGCAGAAAATATACAAATAACAAAAAATAATTCCAGAATCTACAGATATGTTTGTTATATTATTGAATTGTTATTGTAGAACAATTCTGATAGATGTATTATCGAAACGTTTGTTAAGCATCCTTGTAATGTGGAATCGTTTATTGCAATTCATACGTTTCATGTATTTATTGTATGCTTTCCCTTTGGTCTCGTCAGTTGCTGCATCTTAAAAAATGAAAGACTCTTTTGAAAGTGCACGCTGCAATAAAACAATGCATTCCATTACAACTTGTCTGAGTAAAAGTAGACTCTTTAGCTACTTAATTTAACTTCTGAATCTAGATTCGTTGTTC
>NW_028234414.1:17674731-17677231 GCF_977035675.1 Penaeus japonicus
TTCTCTCGCTGATGATGCTCGGAGAGGAGCGGGTGACGGGAGCGCAGCCCTTGGTCTTAACGAGGGCGGCGAGCGAGGACACGGGAGAGGGGCTGGAGGGGGTGGTGGGCGTGTGGGTGTGGTTCTCCGGGAGGGGGGACAATCTCGTGGGTGAAGAAGGTTGAGAACTGCGACGGCTGGTCAAAGTGGCCATTCGTCCCAGAGCGCGGATAGCATTTCCAGTTTTCTGGATTTTTAAGGGAAACAAACGAACAAACCATGCAGTTACGGGCACACACTACCATAATATTAGGACGTGACTCATGAAGGGTTTTATTAATATTTACTGAAGTCACAAACTTGGAAACTATGAATCAAAACTCTAATAGACTGTAAAAAATGGAATCTACGAATCAAAACAAAACTTATTCACTCAAGATTCAAAACCTACACTAGTAATGAACTCATTAGTGTCAAACACTTCAAGGGATTAAAAAGGCTTAACTCTAAGAAAACCAAACTTGCACATGCACTAGACTTATCTTCGAAAATGATTCAATGTTTCAAAGTAATGTAAATTCTCATCATAACCTAGCAATATCTATCACAAGTATATAATCAGTACGAAAAGCACAGCCAAACCCATTACACACCTGCCACTTTCGCCTAATGATGAACTTCTTCAGTTTGTCTGTGGAGAGGACGACCTTGTTCATGGTTCCTTCAGTCTGGTTCAGCCAGCGGTGCTCCATACACTGCGCAGGCGTGAGTCGCTTTCTGAAATGTAGAAAAGCGATTCCATTGGGACTGCACTAAACCTTATTCTTTGAAAATAACTAATGCAAAGCGTCTGCTACCAAAGGGACCCTCAGCGACACTCACTCTTTCCGTTTGACAAGCAAGGACTGGATGAAATCTTTGGCATCGTCAGTAATGGCATCAAAGGCGTCGTCGTCGAAGTCGAACTCGGCGCGGGTGATGTTGCTGAAGGTCTCGGCATCGTTGTCGCCCATGAAAGGGGACAGACCCGACAACCTGCGAAGGGCGTGGATGAGAATATCGTGCGGAACAATCTGTCTCCTGAATTTTAGTCTTTAAGTGGCGATTACATAAAGCATGAACAACATTCGCTGTATGAACTGTTTTTTTCTCGAATTAATTCACATACTTTCTTTCAAATAGCATATGCGAAAACCAGGTGCCGACTCACAGAACATAGCAGATGACCCCGACGGACCACATGTCGGATGCGAAGCCGATGGGTTCGTAGTTGATGACTTCGGGCGCGATGAATTCGGGGGTTCCGAACAGCACGCGGCAGGGGTCGTCTGGGTTAAATCTCCGCGCCAAGCCGAAATCTATCAGCTTGATCTGATGGGACGTACGACGCACACACAGAATGTTCTCGGGCTGAAAGGGCATTCGTTATGATTAGTTTCATGGTATTTCCGATTACTTGGAAATATTATCAGGCATCGTATAGGAAGGAATATAAGCAAATAGACTGTTTGTTAACGTCCTGTTTCACCTTGAGGTCGAGATGTACAATGTTGTTGCTGTGCATGTATTGCACTCCCTCGCAGATCTGTCTGACGAAGAGGATGCAGTCAAGCTCGGTCAAATTGAAGTCGTCGGCCACCACACGCTCGAACAGCTCGCCGCCGGATATACTGCAAATCATTTTCATTAATCAATGTACAAAACACACTAACACAACTATTAACTCGTGTAAAGAATATTAACACATTTAGACTATAACTTAAACCAGCTTTCTATTAAGAAGTTAACGCTAGACAAATGTTACAGAGCTGAGAGGACGGTTGCTCTTTCTTAATTTCACTTACTATTCCATCACCATGATAATCTCTCGTTGACGCTCGTAGGCCGCCCCGAGCTGAAGGAGCTTGGGATGTCTCAGAGCGTTCATGATGGAGATCTCTTCGCGAACCTGCAAGGAGGGTAAGACGTACAGCTTATGTCAGATCAGCTTTTGTCAGAGCAGCCTATGGCATCGCATTTCAATGCCTTGGAAATTAATGTTGTGTTGCGATTCATGAACAATATCTATAAATGTGCGTATTGCGAACGTGACGTGGTCTCTGCCTGTACCTTTTCCTTGTCCTTAGCCTTGATACACTTGATAATCTTGGCCGCCCTCCTGGTGCCGGAGGCCTTTTCAGTGACCCTGTAGACGATGCCGAATCGGCCTTTGCCGACCTCCTCGTGCAGGGTGTACTGCTCGTCGAACATGTTCCCCGGCTCGATTTCGACGTTGAGGGGAGCGAAGGCCGTTTCGTAATCTGAAGAGTATATTACAATATTGAAAAGGTCATGTGTATCCTAAGGGGGAATATCACACATGTTGGTCTGAGACATCGCATAGTTGAGTCGATATAATCCTCCTCCTACCTTCCGGTTCGGGTTCCACCTCCGCCTGCTTGGTCTGGTTGGCGGTGGTGACGGGCTGGGAGGGCTTCGAGGGCTCGGAGAGGCCGTGCATGTTCTGCGCCCGGACGCGGAA
>NW_028234414.1:17694731-17702231 GCF_977035675.1 Penaeus japonicus
ATATACATATATATATATATATATATATATATATATATATATATATATATATATATATATATATATATATAGATAGATAGATAGATTGATAGATAGATAAATAGATAAATAGAGAAATAGAGAAATAGAGAAAGAGAGATGAGAGAGATGAGAGAGAAAAGAGAGTGACAAGAGAGAGAGAGAGAGAGAGAGAGAGAGAGAGAGAGAGAGAGAGAGAGAGAGAGAGAGAGAGAGAGAGAGAGAGAGAGAGAGAGAGAGAGAGAGAGAGAGAGAGAGATAGAGAGAGAATATTTGTCATACCGTAGAGGAACAACAAGTAAAACCGGCACACGCCACCCAGTATTCCTCAGAGAACAAAACAAAAGACCATAAACTTGACAATTACCAACACATATTAAAACAATGGCAACTTGATCCCAAGTTATCGAAAGTTCCCCATTCAAGAGATCACAATTAAATGTGACATTTATGGCTTTATTCTGCCACATTACTTATCGTACGAGGTTCGCTGAAACCTAATCGTCCACTTAAGGTGCAGGAGAAGGTTATTCAAGGAGCATTCACTTCTTACGTTCGCGCCATTTTTTCTTGTCTGGTATCTTTTTTTCACAATTCTCCGAATACATATAAGGAATAAGTAAATGAAAGAAGATAAAAATATAGATTAATTACCAATTTCTGCCTCTGCCGGCGCTTTATAAACAAAATAAATAAGCTTGGATGAACACAATAATGCGTTGAGGAAGACTGATACAGATTTATCATTGTGTCTGCGTTTCATTTTACATCGGTGAACATACACAAAAAAAACAAAACAAGAAAGAACATACGAGACAAAAGAGCATCGTCATACAAACTTACCTTCCCTTGCTTCTCCCAGCGGACGATCGAGTGCTTGGGCGCGTCCACCAGAGCCTCCAAAGTGACCGAGTCGCCATCACAACACCGCACGTCCTGCAGCGGCCGCGTCACCACCGGCACATGCTCCATCACGCTGGGGAAGGACATCGGCTGCTTAAAAGGGGGGACTTCTAGACGGAGAAGCAAATTCGTGAAATGGAGAAATAGGAGAGAGAAGGAGGAGATGGAGATGGGTCAGGCAGATGGACGAGGTCGAAGGCTTGGCGCGTCGGGAAATATCGTGTTTCATTTGTTCATCTAACTGTGGGCCTATCGCAGCCACGCGCGCAGGAGGAAGATGCAGAGTTTAAGGTTTCCATAAAAATCGATTAAAACCTGTAATTTGACGCTGATAGTCCTTTCGGGTGGAAGAGGACAAACGGTAAAGCGATGCAATCGTTACTAGAACTGAGAAAAATAACGCTGGTCATACGAATGCATTGTGAAACACGATATTACTAAACATTAGAGTACAGAAATAGAATGTTATTATGTTCAGTCGCACACTACAAAAAAGGTTAAAAGTTTCTTAGAATAAAGACCAGAACTACAGTTTACATTCAAAAGAGTAATAAGTGAATAAAATATATATTCAGCATTCTTAAAAACATACCGTGTGAGGTATGCTAGTCTGACTATCTCGAGTATTGTTTATGAGTGTCGGGTTCAAGAGGACATACATTCCTCTGTGAAGTATTGCGACTCCTCTTGTCGTATGACGAATGAACGGTTAATGGGTAAGAGGCGCTGAATGCTACAAAAAAACAACAACAACAATGGAAATGAAAGACGATAAACGGAGAAATGGAGGGATGTAAAGTGGAATCTATCGCGATTAATAATAAAGGAAAATAGACCACTTCAAGGTCTTTTAGTTACCTACTCCTATGCAATCCAATACATATCCAAGTGAATTCTAAAAAGAAATCGACCATCGAGTAAAATAAGGAATGGAATTATCAAGCGTCTTCGATAGTAAAAAACAACAACAACACTATAATGACTACATAGATTATACTGACTGCTCCCTCACACCTAGTTACTGAAATCTAAATAAAAACGCATCGACCCTTTCTTCTCTCGTCGACTTATCTACGTGTTTCTTCTCAGGGCACACAGTACAGCACACGTACCCTAAACTCCCCTGACTAATACTCCTATGTAATCTCTATCAACAAATTTTTCCCTGTAATCTCCTCGAGAGCCAATTTTCCGTCCAAAAATAAAGGACAAGTGCCATCTATTCACCTCAGGCCATCGGTGCCGTTCATACGAAACCCGCTCCCGGTCTCGGACTGTGAGAGACGCCTTTCATTCCGAACACCTTCGAGTGACGGGGAAGCCTGACGTAAGTTGCTGATGACGCTGACACTGGAGTATCTCTATTACGTGATTTGGATCGTATGATCTCCCCCTCCTTGCCCTCCCTCCCTCCCTCCCTCCCTCCCTCCCTCCCTTTCACCTCCCCTCGCCGCCACATTCCCGGGATCCCTAAGGATGCGAGCAAAAGCACCGTCCCCCACGAGTAATGTCCGACCAGCATGAGAGCGAGGGAAAGAACCCCCCACTGTTAGCCACGAACAAAGGGCGTCTTGTGGTCTTCCTCACCCTCTTCCTCCTCCTCCCCTTCCCTCCCCCTCCCTCATCAAGCCTTATTGAGACCAGACCTTTCAGGAGCACCAGGTTCGCGGATTCTGGTGAGAATACGGAAAAAATACGTGGTTGGGGAAGACGTGTGAATCGGCACATAGTACAAGCATCGTGATGAAAGCCACATGAAATACAACTAATGACGAACTAAAAAATCACATACCTAACTCAGACTACGAAGCGAACGTCACCTCCTTCGACCGCTAAGTAGACAAATTTTGTTATTTTTCTTTGAGCTTCAAAACGTTTCTGCTTTTGGAATAAGCTTAAGCCTATAACGATTCCCAATCCTCAGAATATCAACAAAAGGTGAATGAAGACCTTCCAATAAATTCTACTTTTTGACAGCATCGAGCACAGCGGTCACAAACAACCTACTAGTATGGTTTATCTACTGATCTCGCGCCCCTGAACACGGCATAGGCGTCGAGGAAGGCAAAGCTAGGTAGTCGAGTCTTTCCCGGAGGCTCTCACTGGTCGGGACTGGGAATTCGAGAGTCTTCGAATCGAATTGATAGGAATCAGCAGCGTAGGGACTGAGTCTTTGGAATTACTTTTCAAATCTTTCTACATTTGGAGTCTACGAGATACCGTGAGCTTATTATATTGAATTCGAACAAATTTTAAAATGGGTGGATGTGTGTGCGTTTGTATGTGCATGAATAGAGATGAAAAATAAGTAAAATATACCTATAATCAGTTCGTTTAGGCTAATTACATCAGTTCATAAAATATGATAACACTTAAAAGTAATGGACTATATAAAAAAAAATCTTACTTACCCTCGTTTCACTGGTATTCCTTCCAATTCGCCCTTTAGGCCTGCGGAGGGAAGAAACATGGCATTAGACATTTATTAACATTATGGAACATTCCGTAGTTACAGTAAAAAAAAAAAACAAAGAAAAAGAAAAAAAAGACATCTACAGGAATCATGAATAATTCCGTATTTTTGACATGTCACTAAAAGATAGTTAGTGAAAGAAATGGCGCGCGGTGATATTTAAAGCATAGCTATCAACTATACTGAAAACTAGGCACGAAAAGGTATGAATGAGAATGAGTAATTCCACATTGCAAGTTATGCCATTTACGTTTCGATGTTGCATATTCATCAGACATATGATTGGAGATGAAGATGGAATACTGAAACCTTAATTGCATATCTTGCATTGTGAAATTATTCATCCTCATTCATACGTTTTATTTTAAAGCTTCGGCCTTTTTTATTCACAAACATACACACTTGATGTACTGTAAGGCATCTAAATGACCCACAGATCATCCTGGGTCACCACTCCCACACTACACCGATGCCTTAAACACCCTTGACTCTAGACCCTCTTCCTCTCACGCTAAGGAACGTCAACTTGAAACAAAACAACAACAAAGCAAAACAAGTATGAGGCCATTTGATTTCCTCTCATGAACGTCACGAAAGGCACTGACTGATGTCGCAGCTACATACCTGGCGTGAAGTCTATGAGTCTAGGCTTGTAGACGGCCTTATATGTGTTTTATGCGAATTCCATGGCTCGTCTACACGCCGCGAACACGCAAGAACAACATTCATTCTCACGACTTTGTTTTGATTGTTGTTGGCGCAGAACGGGGAAGCCAAACAGGACTGTGTTTGCACAGGGAGAGTCAGAACATGAGGCTTCATTGCTGATTCCTTCCCGTGCGCACATACACGTTTCGTTCGACGAATACGAATTGTTTTTTCGCCGACGATGTCTATGCGAAAACGGTCGCTCGTTTCATTGCGGCGAACTCGTATAGGATATGAATAAGATCTGTTTTATGCGTTATCTTCCTTCTCTATCGTCCTGGGTCAGAGATGTAGATAAAAAACCCCGCAAGCTCGCACCAACGAGAGGTTCGCTTAGATCCAAAGCCCACACACTCAACCGGCGAACACCTGACCTGCTACATCACATGACCTTTGACCCGTCACCCCTGCCCATGAAACCAAGCTCACTCATCTCTTATCTCGCCCACCCATTCTACAATGCGCGCGTGCCATAACTTACACCGGCTGGGGCGTAGCAGAAGGCGAGCGTGGGCAGAACCAGAGCACAAGGGCGTGGACTGGCGTTTAAGAAGTATACGATCGGAGAGGCTCGCCTATGCCCTCCCGGGGTGGTGACAGGCTATGAGGACGCTGATTATGATGCTGCTCTCAATCTGCCATAAATCTTCGGCTTTTGAATAATCGGGCGCCAGTGTGGGTTTATTCGTGTGCTCAAGGCAAGTAATCATGGACAGCCACTTGGTGTAGGTAGATTTATTAACAGAGGGATAGAGAGAAAGTGAGGAATAGAGAAAAAGATAGATATATATAGACATATAGAGATCGATAGATAGATAGAGAGAAAGAGATAGAAATGGAGATAGATAGATAGAGAGAAATAGATCGAATAGAGATAGATAGATAGAGAGAGAGAGAAAAAAAAAAGGTATAGATAAATAGATAAAGGGAGAGGGAGAAAGAAAGAGAGAGAGATAAAGAGAGAGAGAGAGAGAGAGAGAGAGAGAGAGAGAGAGAGAGAGAGAGAGAGAGAGAGAGAGAGAGAGAGAGAGAGAGAGAGAGAGAGAGAGAGAGAGAGAAGAGAGAGAGAGAGAGAGAGAGAGAGAGAGAAGAGAGAGAGAGAGAGAGAGAGAGGAGAGAGAGAGAGAGAGAGAGAGAGAGAGAGAGAGAGAGAATTGAGAGAGAGAGAGAGAGAGAGAGAGAGAGAGAGAGAGAGAGAGAGAGAGAGAGAGAGAGAGAGAGAGAGAGAGAGAGAGAGAGAGAGAGAGAGAGAGAGAGAGAGAGAGAGAGAGAGAGAGAGAGAGAGAGAGAGAGCGAGAGAGAGAGAGCGAGAGAGAGAGAGAAAAGGTATCAAAGTAAACACCTCTACCCCCCTCCCCCCCATAAGAGGGCAAATCTCTCCGGGTCCCGAGACGCCCTCACATCCCCTCATGAGAAACCTATCCCCTCCGCCCCACGCACCTGCCGGACCTACGTGGAGTGGCCCGCTCACGGCAGCAGCTGGAGATCCCTCACTTCCTCATAATCTTAAGCAAACACCAACTCACACTCTTCGCTATGAGTCATTCAACAAGTACGCTTCGATATAGGAACCGGGACGTTAATTTACAAATATTGCGAAACAAATCAAATGCAGAGACAGCGATATGAAAAGATAAGAAAGAAAAGATGCGTGATGTTTCCTGACACACTTCCTATGAAATTGGGTTTCAGCCTTTTATCACGAATAAAACACATGAATCACTCCAAGAATACATTGCACTCGACCCCGTGAGATAACATTATTATCAATATTCAAGCATATTCAAATGATCTAGGAGGGGGGGGGGGAATATAGATGTGAAGTGAAAGCATATTGCAAATCCCCTAATAGAGATATTGAACGTCACGACCTAATGTTATATCGAAGGAAAGATCATTAATGCAACTCTTTCATCACCAAAAAGAGAACACGTCAACTGTTCTCGTAGATTACAAGTCGCCTCCTCCTGCGGGGAACATGTGAACCTGCCTTTGCCTGATGAACAAGTCTGTAAATTCACCCAAGGTGTCTTCAACAAGAAACGGAATGCCCCGCTTATATCTATTCATATTCAAGCAACACAAAATGGCATGGTTATTGCAAACATTCTCATAAATCAGCAGGCGGTGGTGTACAGGCCAGTGACACAGGTCGTTTTCTGTCTTGTTGTAAAATTCCGAGGCTTCAACATCACAAAAAATGTAAAGTCCGCGCAAATATATAACATCCTGAAAATACACTATCAAATGGTCGGGCAAAAATGGTCGTTTTTACACGCTACGACATGGAATCGAATCGCACATATCACATATGGATAGGAATAAGGATAGGGGTAGGGATAGGTATATTGATGGGGATAGGAATAAGGATAGGGGTAGGGATAGGTATATTGATGGGGATAGGGATAAGGATAGGGGTAGAAATCGGGGAAGTGATAGGGTTATCGATAGGGATGGGGATAGGGATAGGAATAAGGATAGGGATAGGGGTAGAAATTGGGGAAGAGATGGAGATAGGGATAGGGATAGGGATAGGGATAGGGATAGGGATAGGGATAGGGATAGGGATAGGGATAGGGATAGGGATAGGGATAGGGATAGGGATAGGGATAGGGATAGGGATAGGGATAGGGATAGGGATAGGGATAGGAATAGGGATAGGGATAGGGATAGGGGTAGGGATAGGCTTAAGGGTTGGGGTAAGGGTAGGGGTAGGATCAAGTGTGGGGTTGGGTAGGGACAGGAGGAAGGGAAGGGGTAGAACTTTGGTTTAAGACAGGGGTACGAGTAGGTATAGGGATAGGGATAGGGGATGTGGGGGTTAAAGTAGGGACCGGCTAAAGGCAGGATAGGAGTAATGGTTGGTGGGGGGGGGGGGAAAGGTTGTAATTCGGTTGCTACAGTCATAAGAGCAAGGGGATGAGGCTGCCATAGCAATAGAGGCAAGGGGATGAGGCTGCCATAGCACTAGAGGCAAGGGGATGAGGCTGCCATAGCAATAGAGGCAAGGGGATGAGGCTGCCATAGCAATAGAGGCAAGGGGATGAGGCTGCCATAGCACTAGAGGCAAGGGGATGAGGCTGCCATAGCACTAGAGGCAAGGGGATGAGGCTGCCATAGCACTAGAGGCAAGGGGATGAGGCTGCCATAGCACTAGAGGCAAGGGGATGAGGCTGCCATAGCACTAGAGGCAAGGGAATGAGGCTGCCATAGCACTAGAGGCAAGGGAATGAGGCTGCCATAGCACTAGAGGCAAGGGGATGAGGCTGCCATAGCACTAGAGGCAAGGGGATGAGGCTGCCATAGCACTAGAGGCAAGGGAATGAGGCTGCCATAGCATTAGAGGCAAGGGAATGAGGCTGCCATAGCACTAGAGGCAAGGGGATGAGGCTGCCATA
>NW_028234414.1:17707231-17712231 GCF_977035675.1 Penaeus japonicus
GCACTGATATTTGTCTAACTCGTCTTTATGTTCAACGATGGGGGAATTACACTTATATTTGTCACAAAACCAAAAGTTCATTTACTCTGCGCTAATAATCTAATCTTTGCTGCATGTGTTGTACGTCATACCCTAGTAAATCTTGATCAATACCTTACAATATCTGGCTATAACCTGTATCTAATCGTTCATTATCGAACACAATACTTCGCCCAACTCCTTTTTGAATGTTGTTGTCTTTTCATTCTTAGACAAACACTTGCCAGGGTAATTTCATCCTCCGACGCCACTCCCCGCCCCCCGCCAGCTTCCCTTTCCCGCCCCGTCCGCCGGCTTAAACCAAGCTTCCTTCACGCTGCACAGAAACGCAAACCACCTTGTAAACAAATCCGTCGGCGCTGTCACCCAATCACAACTCGATCTGATTTACACCTCGTAAAGCTTTACCGGTTGAGTGTGGATGCTTTACGACCCATGGAGATGGGAAGAAGTCTCTTTACAAAGATTTTGAGGCTATTCAGAGAGACTCTTCGACAGGACAGGAGTAGAGCATATGTGACAGTGGTCTACACCTGTAATTTACCGCCGCTCGGTGCTGCGCGCGCGTCTCCTGCATCGCCCCCTTGTAGGTCGCTACGGCCTTACTCTCGGTAGGGGGTGGAGCAGAACGCCTTTTCTCTCGTTGAACTTTTATAGAAACACGATTCATCATAAAAAAACAAGCTCAAAATTCGATCTAGTATGTATAGATTGATATAATGGCCGGTTCGCTATACAGCATATCCATATTTATAATGCATTAAAGTGTCCGTTTTTCTTGAGCGAACACCAAACCTAAGGTAATTTTCGCCGAGCTTACTATGTAGCACTTATTCTACATCATTCTTCTCACTTCATCATCACAGATATTGTAACAAAAAAATAAGAAAAAGGAAAAAACTCACCACTCATAAAACCCTTACTTCCCTCTCATACAAGTCGTCATTACACTCAAAACTACATCATGAAACCACTGCAATTATGCTCGTCTCCCCTGCACAACCAACATGGTCATTTCTCACCACATTTCACCCCCGAGCAGGGTTGGCTGTGGGGGGATTAGGGGGGGGGTGGAGGAGAAGGTGAAGAGGTTAGTTAACCTCTCATGCGCCACGTTGAGTATGACCAATAACATGCAACACCTCGTGCCGAGATCTTCAACAATGCTAAACGTGTGCATTGAACGCCATTACTTACCATACACTGAAAAAAAAGAAAAAGAAAGAAAAAAAAAACATAAAGAAAAAAAGAAAGAAAAAAGAATGGAAAGGACATCAAAACCCCGACCGTAGATATCCATTTTGGGAACACAAGAGGCCACCATATCTCACCTCGGCCTCGACACAAAGACACAGTTCATATCAGCGGCAGCGACGCTATATACAGATATACGAAGAATAGAAGCGGCCACAGAGGCAGGTTCCTCGGCCGGTTTACAATAGGACAGACTCATAAAACTGGCTCTCGAAAAAAGACGTTTGGAAGCACAATTGTTTGCCACAAAAGAGTGACAAATGACTCCCGTTTTATCACCTCTATTCTTTCTCCTTTTATTCCTTCGGCTTTTCGACTGATTCGATCACCTTCTGACCTCTGAGACCCTCTCACCCACCCTTAGCTCACCATATATATCTAAATCAAATCTGAAATCCTCTTATTTTCCTTTCCTTTCACACACACAATTTCTACCACTTTCGCTTTTCCCAAATATACGCGCGCATATGCTGCGGATTTCTCATATCAAACTGTCCTGTCCCTTTTATTTTTTCCATATTCCATATCAACTTCTTCATCTTTTTCTTCGTCTTTTCTGGAAGTGTTTTATTTTTCGTGAAACACTTTCTCTCGCCTCTTCTGCTTATCTTCTTATCCATAATGTCCTTATAAGATCACTGATAAAAAAGACACCACCTTCGCGCCATGTGACTATGTTTTTTTTAGGCTCTAGACCTGGCCCTTCCTTCAGGTGACTCCACCCTCACCCAGGATGACCTTACTTCTTCGCCCAACCAAATTCCCACCCTTCATCGCGTCCTCAGATTACGCCCACTCGTGACTGGACACGCCTACTCATAGGCCAAACCCGCCCTTTAAGGACAGATCCTTTCTTCAGAGGGGCTCTTACGGTGACCTCGATTCACGAGTGCATTACTTCTGCTTTCGGATACCTATTTCCTTCACGGTGCTTAAAGTAAGGGCTGGGAGGAGGCGGCAAGGGAAGGAAAGCAGTGGTGGGTCTGGGAAGTGTGTGTGCATGTAGATGGGGGGGGGGGGGGGTGCTGGAAGATGATGGAGAGGGGGTGTCCCGTACACAATGGGCTGTGGTACCAGGAACATTGTGAGAAGGCAGAGATACCATCTCGGACACCTCGGCCCACGACAGTGATACATCCACCTGTAATGTACACGGTATATGCCCAGCCTCATTAGGACTTTCTTTCTGCCGGCGTCGCCAACCTCCAAGCGAGCTTCTGTTTCCTCGTGGTTTCGTTATCTCTCGGGGCGTTGAAGGAGGTGCTTTGTCCTCGTTAAGCTCGTTTACCCACGACTAATTGCTCGCTAAAGTAAACTAAAGCGCGGCGAGTGTGAACAAGAAGGTCACGAACCGGACTTCGGGGTGCGAGTGGAATGAGCGGGCGATACGGTCTCCAGCCGGGGTCATGACTCCCTGCCATTACTTTCAGAGTCAAGTTTATATCTTACGCATTAGTCCTTATCAGCTGACTCTAGTGGCAAAGGCTGGAGACTCGCCATAATTTGTGCCATATGAGTACATGCAGCGCTACAATAAGTAAAGTGCGTCAGTTATATAGAATTTACAGCGTAATCATCTGCAAGCAAAGTGCAATAACCAATAAAATGAATAAGGAAAGTGCGGCGAAAGTTGAATTTTCTGGAGAGAAAGCAAATACCTCTTCGTCATTTTTATGACGTGTGAGCGATGCAATCAGTGGTCTCAGGCCTATTACCAAATATAGCGCCATACTTCGAAACAAAGAGATAACTCGTAAAAGCCTATCGGTAATAAAATATTCGTGACAATAGAAAGAAACGAAGCGTGACAAGGCAGACAGACGAGAGCCACGCGACCCCTTGGCACGAAGGGGCAATTCCCACGACCTCTGATGGGTCACTTTCCTGCCCATCACCACCGTGACTCAGCAATCCCAAGTGCCATATAAAGGCAGCGGGATGAAATTTACGTTTAATCACGTCACATTATCTAAAGGATGACGGATACGCCAGATCATGAATAAAATATGCTAAGGACATGTAAATTATTCGATAGTTACATGTTTCATTTAATAATTTAGGAGAAAGTTACGGTTGGGCAGTCAAGCTTGACCTGCGAGGGAAAGGATGAGGATGCAGGTCCGGTTTCTAAGAGTATTTCATGTGACCTTATCCGTTCCGTACTGTGACCTTTGCACGGATTCCAGGTGTGAGCGTGGCGCACTCTAACGCCGCTCGCCCGTCAGAGCTCGTTAGCTTAACCCGGCAATCTAACAGGAGTGAAGAGATCTTGAACATCACCTGAAGAGAACATCCCAAACTCATCTATAAGGATAACTGGTGGTGGAGACGACTGACACTGCGCTGCGGTGGCTGAGGTCATCGCTTTTCCAGAGTGCGGTCTCTGACGTCATTTCGTGGAGCAAGTGTGGCTGGTTGTGGGACTGATTTTAAGTTGCGTGTATGGATCGGGGCAGAGGCGGTCGCTGTGAATGCAACGGAGGCTGGGTTGCAACAGGGGTCACCTGTTACCAGCGCGTAGCTTTGCTGCTACATTTTCAGTATGTATCTTCCCAAACTGATACACTGATTTTTCTCTGTGGTGTACATAGGTATAATGAGTATAATTGAAAGAACTACGTTCTTGAATATTCATTCGCTTCCGCTACTTAAATGTGAAGTGGAAAGCAGAACTACATAAAATATTCTTGGGAGAACGAACACCCATCTGGAAGAGAAAACAAAGCTGCAAAAATATAAACGACTGCAAAGCTTCTCTTACGCACTTTGCATGCAACGGCGGCGCACGAATCTATATGCTTATTTCGTTCACATTGCGCTTTGCATGAAAAAATAGTACGCTATTGCCGCGTGGCTGGGTACATAAGTGGCACGTGCATGACCGCAGGTCGCCGTAAGCTCTCCTAGAAGCCGTGACTATTTGCAGATTCCATCATGCACATCCTCACTTTCCCACAGACGCCAGTGGACGCGTGGGCGCCATAAGCACAAAGACTCGACTGTGTGTCCCACTACCTGGTTGGGTTTCCTTCGATGACGTCACTCCCGCTGTAGCATGGGAATGCATGTTTTTCCCAGAAATATCAAGAGGCACTGGGTGATTTCACACACAGCTCCAGCATAGTTTCCCGAAACATTATACAGGCCATCTTTAGATATGGCTGTAAGGTATGCTCCGGTCAACCAAACAAGGAATATAAACTCGTAATTAAGATGTTAATAACACTGAATAATGATGATAAGGATGTTCTTGTATAACATACGGGGGTGCCAGATAAAGTGTCAATGACAACGTTGATACAAAAAAATCATAATGACGATGACCTGCCTGAGACAGCGTGCATCCTCCTGAATCCTAACTATCCTTATCACCAAATACCTCCGAACGGTAATATCACGCCATCCTTAATTGCCTGAGATAATTATCAAATCTCGAGTAAAAAAAGAAAAGAAAACAAGAACTAAGATAGAGACATTAAAATTCCAGGCACATTGTTATGGTCGTCTTCCAGGATGTTTCAAGGTATCGGTGAGTGATCTTGGATACCTGGGGGATGTTAGCAGCCATACAGTAGCGCCGACTTTGGGATCCCTTCGTCACGACCTCCGCCCACGGAACACTTTCTCGGAACTGTTTCTACGGCTGCCTCTATCGCTATAAACTCGCTGCTGTAATACTGCTTACGAAAGAGAAAGCTGTGATAAAA
>NW_028234414.1:17722231-17742231 GCF_977035675.1 Penaeus japonicus
GATGAAGGGGGGGGAGAGGGGGAAGAGGGGAGGGATGAAGGGGGGGGAGAGGGGGAAGAGGGGAGGGATGAAGGGGGGGGAGAGGGGGAAGAGGGGAGGGATGAAGGGGGGGGAGAGGGGGAAGAGGGGAGGGATGTAGGGGAGGGAGGAAGGGGGAAAGAGGGGAGGGAGGAAGGGGGGGGAGAGGGGGAAGGGGGGGGGGGGGAGAGGGGGAAGGGGGGAGGGAGGAAGGGGGGGGAGAGGGGGAAGAGGGGAGGGATGAAGGGGGGGGAGAGGGGGAAGAGGGGAGGGATGAAGGGGGGGGAGAGGGGGAAGAGGGGAGGGATGAAGGGGGGGGAGAGGGGGAAGAGGGGAGGGATGAAGGGGGGGGAGAGGGGGAAGAGGGGAGGGATGAAGGGGGGGGAGAGGGGGAAGAGGGGAGGGATGAAGGGGGGGGAGAGGGGGAAGAGGGGAGGGATGAAGGGGGGGGAGAGGGGGAAGAGGGGAGGGATGAAGGGGGGGGAGAGGGGGAAGAGGGGAGGGATGAAGGGGGGGGAGAGGGGGAAGAGGGGAGGGATGAAGGGGGGGGAGAGGGGGAAGAGGGGAGGGATGAAGGGGGGGGAGAGGGGGAAGAGGGGAGGGATGAAGGGGGGGGAGAGGGGGAAGAGGGGAGGGATGAAGGGGGGGGAGAGGGGGAAGAGGGGAGGGATGAAGGGGGGGGAGAGGGGGAAGAGGGGAGGGATGAAGGGGGGGGAGAGGGGGAAGAGGGGAGGGATGAAGGGGGGGGAGAGGGGGAAGAGGGGAGGGATGAAGGGGGGGGAGAGGGGGAAGAGGGGAGGGATGAAGGGGGGGGAGAGGGGGAAGAGGGGAGGGAGAAGGGGGGCGGAGAGGGGGAAGAGGGGGGGAGGGAGGGGGGGGAGAGGGGCAAGAGGGGAGGGAGGGAGGGGTGGGAGAGGGGGAAGAGGGGAGGGATGAAGGGGGGGGAGAGGGGGAAGAGGGGAGGGATGAAGGGGGGGGAGAGGGGGAAGAGGAGAGGGATGAAGGGGGGGGAGAGGGGGAAGAGGGGAGGGATGAAGGGGGGGGAGAGGGGGAAGAGGGGAGGGATGAAGGGGGGGGAGAGGGGGAAGAGGGGAGGGATGAAGGGGGGGGAGATGGGGAAGAGGGAGGGATACAGGGGGGGGGGGGGAGGGGGGGGGGGGGGGGGGGGGTGGGGGGGGTGAGGGGAGGGGGGGGGGATAGGGAGGGAGAGGGGGAAGAGGGGAGGGGTGAAGGGGGAGGAGGAAGAGGGGAAGGTGTAGGGGGGTAGGAGGGAGAGGGGGAAGAGGGGAGGGATGAAGGGGGGGGAGAGGGGGAAGAGGGGAGGGATGAAGGGGGGGGAGAGGGGGAAGAGGGGAGGGATGAAATAGAACCGGTTATCTCAGGCGTCTGGCGGCCTACAGGCTACTTAATAGATGATCTAATTGCATCATTCTTGTGGATCCTTAGGTTATAATCTGATGTTGTGACACACATCTAAAAAAAAAAAAAAAATGTATTTGTAAAGAAAAAAAAGTCTAGTGCTCCAGTGTTTTTGCTTGTTTATTGTTCTTAACTTTTACCTGTTTTTGAATACTCTTCATTTTTTTTTCCTTTCGTCCCCCAGCATTTATTCTCATTCGGAGGTGGTAATAACGTCTACCAGCTGTGAACAAAGTGAAAATAAGCTCATTTTATGAACACTGTACAACATCCTCTCCCTCTGATATCAGACATGTTAAACTGGCGCTGTCGGGATTCATTAGATAACACCTCACTGGCCGTTGATTGCACTTGTTATATTTATCTGGCTGGCGCTCCTTTGTACTTCGACATAATGATTCGATGCACAAGAAATCAAGTCAGAGTTTGAATTGCGATCGCGTGTGTTTAGGAGCTCGTAAAGAATGGGATATATCAAGACCGAGATTATAATCGAGTAGGTACTTTATGCGATATTGTGATTGGTGTATGGCGGGTAGTTTAGGCTGACGTCGAAGGAACAGACGACGCGTATCGGTAAGCGTTTATGGGAGCGTAATGTAATCTGGATGAACGTCCGTCTATTCCCATTCCGTTTATAGGATTATACGCACACATCGCATAATCCTTATAAATTACATAGCGTTTCACGGATTATGGCACACTTAAAAAACCTCAAGAGGCCGTTTAGTGATAAGAGACAAGGTATAACAGGTGGCCTTCTTAGGTAACTTCGACATGTTAACTTCTCAGAGAACTACATGTGACCTCTATGACCTTTCTGTCACTCGCTAGACTTTCCGATGGCTCACTCTTTGTATCATGTCATGTCATACTCGAAGTAACGCAAACTATAGGCTCTTCACATTATCAATCAAAAGGTATATATCGTAGGAAAAGTCTTGCTGGAGACTTGTCATAACAGGTGTGGCATAAACCGTACGTTCGAGCGAACTTACAAATCAAAAAACCTTTTTTACAGCGAGTGCTTCGAGTGGCTTCGGTTGACAAACAGTGCCGGAGACAAGGCATAGCCCGGAGGGCGAGCTTTGAGGCGGGCAAATTCCTGCTCTTAAGTGTGTGTGCTCAACTGTGACCTATGCAAGGCCCCCGCTATTGTTCGCAACGCCGCACTCTTTAGCCCGGCGTTAGTTGATGCGACGAGCACACACCGCCGCCGCCTCGTTACACTGCGATTGCTTCTCCAAACGCTTCTTGCTTCACGCCTCTTTGTCGAGGCTCCGCACCTTTGCTTCCTCGGGACTCAGATTGCATAGAGAACTTTTGGGTAGAATTTGCGTATGTATGTATGTATGTATGTATGTATATATATATATATATATATATATACATATATATATACATATATATATATATATATAAGTATGTAAGTATGTATATATATATATATATATATATATATATATGTATGTATATATATATATATGTATATATAAGTATATAAGTATATATATATATATATATATATATATATATATATATATATATATATGTGTGTGTGTGTGTGTGTGTGTGTGTGTGTGTGTGTGTGTGTGTGTGTGTGTGTGTGTGTGTATGTATGTATGTGTGTGTGTGGGTGGTTATTTCTGTTTGTGTAACTCTATCTATTTACCGATATCCAGGCGACGTTTTGAAAAATGAAGATACTTCCGATCCTGAACTCGGGCGCCGAAAAGCGACGTGGTGAGGCAGGCCTCCACGGGAGCCAACTGCCAGGACAGTCGTGACGAAGCCTCAGCGCTCCCTGGATGCACGTAGCAACGCCCCCTAGACTTACGCAACCCCCTGGAAATTATACTCATTGCAAAGAGAACCCATCAAGTTGATGTTTCTCTCTCACTAACTGCAAGGTCGAAAATCACAGCCTTTAGTGCCTAACTATCGTCCCTACTTCCGTACCGACTGAGATCTTTGTCGTTCAATACGCCTATTCCACCACATCCTCTCGGCAGGTGAACTGTGACCAGCGGGTGAAGGACATTTAGGACCAGGGCAACCGCAAAGGTACTTAATTCTAATCCTGCTGTGCAGAGGACTACGCTGTTCAAGGCAAATGTCCTTAAGGAAAATCAACAAGCCTTCTTGAAAAATTCGGAATAATACTTAAGAGACGAAGCATAATTCTAACCAACGATTAACAATCAATCAATAAAACTAAAATTTACACAGTTAAGTGGTGATTTTTCTAACTGAAGTCCGTGTAAATACATCGCCAATTCAAACGTCTCATAAAGAAAGAAGAAACAAAAAATCCCCACAGCCAAATCACAAGCGAAGAAATCAACAAGGAAGCTCCCTCGGCACGAAGGGGCGAGGGGCGCCACCTGGCCACGGAAAAACAAAACAAAAGACGAACACGATCCGCACAGAACAGCGCTTCGACGTCACACACGCTCCTTCAACCTCCTGAACCCAAGGCCGTTAAACCTAAATCTTTCCTTGCACTTTATACGAGAGGTTGACGGGCGTGGTGAATTGAAGATGACTTCGCCCGCTGCTCTTCCATCCTTGTGGGCGGAGGCGAGGCTGACACTACGTCCAATTAATAACGATCAGCCGAGCATTCTTTTTTTTTTCAGGAGGGAAATCGTCGTCGGTTATTTACTGGTTTCTTACTGAGACACCGTTTTCTTTTCTTCGTGACTTATGTGATTGTTGCGGTCATTATTAATAATGTTTAGACTATAACATCTCCATCATTTATGCAAACTAAAATATAAAGATAAATAGAAAGCGCTTTGATATCCTCCAATTACTATTATGTCATTCACAGCGACCACTGCAATATTATCCTGATACCCAATACCCATCTGGACTAAATCAGATATAATGAAAATGACCTCTTGCTTCGAGCCAAATTAAAATCACATGGCTAGTTAATGGAAATTCAAATAAATTCGATAAAATCAAAGAAATTGCTTCAGTGGAGATTATTGATTAAAAATCAGGTATATATAATTATTTTTTTCCCAACTGGAGTAACTCCTATTGACTTATTTATGAAATTTCCTTTATATACTATTAATAAAGTGTTATTGAAGAATAATAACCATGATGTCCATTAATAATTTTCACTACATCTATGGAATAAATCGTTATCAGAGAGAATCTTTATTAATGGCATTAGGATCCCAGTTTCTAATACAAGAAATCAACTTAATATGTACGATTGTTTTAGAAGCTCGCCCTAAGGAGTTACATACGTTAAACCAGACACTATCATTATGATACTAATATTAAGAAACAAACAAGGTTGAATTTCTAGAGGCGTAAACTGACAGCCTTCTTAGGGTAAATTCTTTATTTTATATATAAACATTTTCTTACTGTGTATGTACGGGATTATATATTTCATCCCCATTTCAATAAGAAGTAGCACTGTTACCAAATTCAGGCATTTTTCTGCCTGCCTTTCTTAGTTCTAATACATGATAGTAACAATAGGCTAAATAAATCAACCACAAAATAATTTTATGCAATAATTAATAGGTATGGAGCGAGAGCGGGTGATTTACTATTCTATTTTGACTATCACTAGCCTGTTGTCAGGATATCAAGCAAACTTTAATTATCTTTATATTATTAAAAAAAAACAAGTAAAAAGAATGTAATTATGTGTATCTGTATTCAAGTGATTTAATTCGTGAAAGACATTCAGAAATAGCTAAAACATCTGGCCATAATACTCAAAGTGAATTTAACCCTTTTCTCCGTAGTAAAAAAAAAAAAAAAAAAAAATGTCGTTCCAGTGCTAGTAAGATCGTCTGTCGATAACGTTTTTAACAGCTACGTGTTTGCGGTTCACGCCTGCTCGAGAACACGACAAAAGTATGGCAGTGTGAGCTGTAAAATAGGATTTATGGGACAAAACACGTCAATAAGAGAGCTTGTCCAAAACGAAAGCAAAGAAGTGAACTGGTGCTTCGGAAAAAATGACCCGAGTCGAGAAAGGAGTCGAACCAGTATTCATCTCGGGACTGAAAAGGCTGCATCATGACACTGATCATTGTCTCTCATGAGTAAAAAGGTTTCAGGGGATGTGGGAATTATTATTATCTATAATGAGGTTATGTCTAATACGAGAGAATGTCTTTTTTTTCGATAATTTTGTGTTACCTTCATGGGCGTAATGCGACATCACGCGACTTGGAAACGTTTTTTACATCAGTCGTATTAAATTCACCTGAATTTTGTCACCGTTTTTGCCGGAAGAGTGTGTTTCAACAAACAAGAATGATTACAGCAAAGCGATGAGATGATATTCTGATTTACTTCGATATATTTCCTCCTTTCCTTTATCGAAACAAGCACAAACAAAAACAGTGAACGATAGAATGATAATAAAATGATTAAGTCATGGTCGGCCAATGCTCCGCCAGAATGGCAGTGGAGCGGCTTCAGTCATGTTCTGAATTTGGCGATCATTTATTAATTCAGGGGCATCATAAGTAGAGGTTAGTTGTGACATAACAATTGCGATTGGATTCTATTTCGTCGGTATGAATAGCATCGGCAACTGCATATATATATATATATATATATATATATATATATATATATATATATATATGTATATATATATACATAAATATATATACATATATATATATATATATATATATATATATATATATATATATATATATATATATATATATATATACATATAAATGAAAGAATAAACACCCCCTACACACACCCTCATAACACACACACACTCATATATATATATATATATATATATATATATATATATATATATATATATATATATATATATATACTGATAAAAGTGGTACCCTGCAGAAAAGAAAGCTAGAAGGACGCATTAAAGGAAGACACACAACCTTATCTCGCAATCGACGGTTTATCGCTTTATGGCCTTTGCATCGATAAAAAGAAAGTAAGATCACGAAAGAACACTTTTAGTGTTGGAACCAATTGTTCATTGCCGAAGTCGACCTCACCAGAAGACCTCCCTTTCTTCGTTGCAACAAAAACTTCCGCAACATGCACTTCTGGAATACTATCACTATACTTAATGCACTTCTAGAAGACTTTCTAGAACAGTTCTTACAATAGAATACCTAAATATCATAGCAAGAACAGAACAACTCCCCAAGAGAAATCGCAACCGGGTGTATTACATCACATTAATAGGTCGGAATTACCTTGTACAGGTGAGGTGGGAGCCTTTCAACACCTCGCCCAAATCATCGTCTAACAAGAAACCCTACAACACCCGTATAATGACCCACGGTTACCTCATTTACATATTTCACCCTGGATGGTCACGCGCCGATAATCAAAACGGTACCAACTACTTTTTTTCCCCTTCTTCTTCTTTCTTTTTGTGAAATTTATGTTACTCGCCCGGAGGCCCTACAAGAGTTTTTTTTTTCTTTCTTTTTTTTAGAGTGTCCGTATGCCTTCCGGTCGGATCGTTGCCCCACACTATAAGTATTGAAGTTCGAAGAGGAACTAGAAATTGTAGTGTCGCCATTTACTTGGGAGGCGAGGAGTAGAAGGAAAGGGCATTGTTGTTTATAAAGGAAAGGCATTAAAACGAGTACCGATTAGCTACTAAAAGAAAAAAAAAAAAAAAACTTGTCGCCACCGATAAAAATGCCGTTGTCTTGATTTCGTAATTACAGCGTTCAGGTTGAGGCTGAATTAGATTACCACGGCCAAGATGTGCTGTGCAGAACCAAGATGAGTCTTCGCTTGAATAATGATGTACTCACTCTTATTTACGGCAACAGCAACCCTCCCTTACCTGCAAAGAAAAAGTTGTTAAGAAATTACTCTTTTCAAACCACTTTGGTCATTTGAAATAAAAACACTGTTATTATGACACTTTTGCGTGCATACTTTGAATGTCAATGAACACTGAAATGTTGGCATTATATTCTATCTAATTAGATCTAATGATCTAATGGGAATCATACATATAAATACAACTAACACACACACATACATACACACATGCACACACACACACAAAGATATATATATATATATATATATATATATATATATATATATATATATATATGAATGTATACATTTATATATACACAAACACATGTATATATATATATATATATATATATATATATATATATATATATATATATATATATATATATACAATATATACATATTATATATATATATATATATATATATATATATATATATATATATATATTTTTTTTATATATATATACACACACACACACACACACACACACACACACACACACACACACACACACACACACACATATATATATATATATATATATATATATATATATATATATATATATATATAAACACCGATATTCTAGCGACTTCAGATATCTGAAAACAATTAATCTCAGCATCCACCTCCCTGGTGTGCGCCGCTGTCTACTGGAAGCGGCTCAAGTCAGCGCCAAATCGAAAGCAACTTGCACAGGCGATCCATCAAAGTCGCGTCCCAATATCGATGGGTGATTATACGTCTGTGTTCTCTCTTTCCTTCTCTCTCGCGCGAAAGGTCGAGGTCAACGAGCATATTTACATAGTCAGTTCAAATAGATTTACAAGAATGTGGACTGGGTGTGCGTTCTACCACGTGTGACTTTTAAAAATGGCGGTCCGTTTGTGATTTAATCATTCCAACATCGGCACTTCAGATCTTTTCGCAAATATCGTTACTTGACACTGTGTTGCCCCTGTGTTGCCTTAATTAAGGTCAGAGTCGTAGTGTTTCTTACCACTTCTCGGGGAGTCTCAAGATTACGTATATTTCCCGCCAAAAGTTCAGGTTCATCCTTTTGTTTCACTGCCTATGTACTAATAAAAATGAATAGAAAGAGAGTCCAGTAATATGTGTTACGGTTACGACGCATTATTTGCAACTGGACCCTATGTAAATTTTCTTTGTTGTGCGCCGGTAACCATGCATCGTGCGTTTGTGCAAGGGAGTACCCCTTGTTTGTGATACGAATACGTTTTTCGTAACTGTTTTGTTTTCTTCTTCTGACTCTCCCTAAATGTTGACAATGTGTCGCAAGTAGACCTTAGTCCAACACTTCAGACCACGCTTGTTTGCGTATGTCTGCGGAATGACAAGCACAGGGACCTGACACCCAGAAGGCTCATTAAGAAATGACATACGAGATTCATCAACAAATGGCCGAGCCCGAGGTCCCGCCTGGTGCTTCCCCGCCCCTGCCAACCTACCAGTTCAAGATGCCTGCGATCTTCACAAACGAATTAGCTCTAATGAGGTGTAATTAGTATGCATTCCCCGCGGGTTTTGGGAGGGGATGAAAGAAGGGTTAGGCGAAGAAGCAAAGGCGATTGACAATGACTTTGATATTCGAAGAGATACTGGGATGGATATAGTGACTTGCATTTATAACTACAAGGGTTCGGGTACGCTGCTGTAATATCACAGAGGATTAATTCAAGACACGGAAGTTCAGATCAGACTGTATAAAATACAAACGGATTTCGCACTGAACATTATTCTGAATCCACGCCCAACTTCTCTGTACCGGTGGAATCCCTTTCTTTTTTCACTTCCTTCCCTGAAACGTATAAACCTGAGTTCAAAACAACCCAACGATCAACCAAGTCTGACTGGAACGCAACCTCACCTAGAAATCGTAACCTCATGATTCCATGACCAAAGACAACCATGCTAATAATGAGAATGATATGAATAAAAATGATTATAATAATAATTATCATAATAGTGGTAATAATGATAATTATAATAATAATAAAGACATCAATAATAATAATAAGGATAATATTAATGATAGGATGACAATAATACATTAATAATGAGAATGATAATAATATAAATAACAATAATAGTAATAATAATGGCAATAATAATAATAATAATAATAATAATGATAGTAATAATAACCACAATCATAACCATAATAATATCAATAAATTCTTGACTGAAAACATAACATCACATATCCATGAGCAAACACAACCTCCCAACCCTCATGACCAAAACGACTCGACCATCAATAAGGCGAGCAGTTTCGAAGCAGGTTCGAGATGTATTTCACAAGGCTCGACCCTCCACTCGGACGCAGCCTGATGGAGACGGATGGAGAAGATTGAAGATGGAGGGAAAACATATCGGTCGTGAGGCTATGCGAAAGGAGAATGATTTCGTGGAAAAATAGAGGGGCGGAGTTGATTCATAATAAAGCCGGAGGGAAGGAAGGAGGAAGGGAGCAAGGGGGGAAGGAGGGAAGGGGGAAGGGGAAGGAGAGGGCGAGAGAGAGAGAGAGAGAGAGAGAGAGAGAGAGAGAGAGAGAGAGAGAGAGAGAGAGAGAGAGAGAGAGAGAAAGAAAAGGAGAGTATATTTATAATAACGACAACGAAAAAAAATGATAATCATGATGGTGGTGATGACGACAATACTAATGCTAATAACATACACGAAGATGAGGGGAGACGACTCTTAATCTGACTAACAATTTAGATAACATCAAAATCGAAATCTAAACAAAAACATGAATCGTGCAATCGTCGCATCACGATTATTTAAAAAAAGAGTGATATAAAAGAAGATAAAACATGTAGACATCCCCGAGGCAAAGAAAACCGGCCGCCATACACAGCAATGACCGATATTCAAGGAGGGACTTGCGAAAAAAAAAGCAACGAGTGAATTAGCAACCTGATTTTTTTTTCTTTTTATTAGGATCGTTAAATCGCACCTGGACGCAGGGTGGATTGGTGGAGAAGGGGGGGGAGGGGGGTAGTAGGAGGGGTCATACTAAACGGTAGTTATTTACACATCGATGCAGAGTCTCTCTTTCTCTCTATCCATCTCTCTTTTCTCTTTGTCTCTCTCTCTCTCTCTCTCTCTCTCTCTCTCTCTCTTCCCTTCTCTCTTTCTCTCTCTCTCTCTTCCCTTCTCTCTTTCTCTCTCTCTCTCTCTCTCTCTCTCTCTCTCTCTCTCTCTCTCTCTCTCTCTCTCGAATCTATTTTTCAAGACTTCTCGGTGACCCGATCTACTAATACAACTCTCGTAAAAGTGCTAAAAGGCAAGTCAACTGTTGTAAGAAGATCGCCCGATAACTTATCTCACAATAAAACACAATATCAAGTTAATTACGCATTCTAGCGACATCTGACAGCTGAACAAATAACCCTACCTGGCCCTAGACTAACTACACTACTATTCCCATTTCCATGTTTACAGTCCCCCGATTACTCTCTGTTTTACAATCACGCTCTCGGGGCATAGACACTTCGCTATAAAAGGCAGCTACAAGGTCGAAGTTCCTTGTCTTTGACCTGGCATTGTCGGTCTTGTGGAGGTGAGCGTGTGGCACAGCTGGCCGGTGAGTCACCACGTTGCGGCACCGAGGACACCCCCTCCCCACCTCCCCCCTCCTCCAATCCTCTTTTTCATTTCTGTTTAGATTTTCATTTTCACTTTCTTTCTCCTTCGCTATTTTTTTTCTTCTCTCTATGTGATCCGCTGTGGCCTATTTATCGCAAATAATCTATCTTCAACAGTCTAAATCTAATGCATCCACAAGTACAAGTTGTTAAGACGAAATACAAACGAAACAAAGTTGTCTTGTCGTGCAAACATACAGATTGCATTTGAAAATGATTCAAACAATGAACCGTTGACTTTCTCAGGTAATTAATATTCCCTGACCAAATAAAAGGACTGAATGTAAAGACTGTATCGTACATAGCAACAGTTATATGGCGGGTCACATCTATAACTGTGGAAGAGAGACCCTCTCTCGGTTTATGAGAAAATGTACCGAGTTTAAGAGACAGACAACTAGTGATTCTTGCAGGTATGGTATGAAGCGTAAATCTTAATTCCACGGGCTATTTTCTTTTGTCTTTTTCAGCATTCATACTTCCACCTTGCTCTTCACAAAAGCTGTGTACAACTTCACTCACGATGACGCAGGAACATAGAACAATGAATATCAGCAAATACAAATCAGGAGGAGTTGAATTTATACGAGCCATTATCATGCAAATCACCACGATATTTTTTTTCGTGTGAAACATATCGATGGAGGTTTCCTTTCGTAAGCTTACGAGGAACTTACAGAGATTTGAAAATGGGAAAATGGCAAATCCAAAACTCGTTTGAGGAACTGAATGTGACACCGGCGTGCCTTGACTCAAGATTTGACGAAGTCCCTTTAACCGAGGATGCCAGTGGGCGACCGCAGCGGCCCTGACGCTCCCACCCCTCCCCATCCCTTCCCCATCTCCTGCCGAAGCTCCTGCTGGGGCGCAGATACCACCACCTTAGAGCAACACTTTCATCCAGCTGGAGGCGACCACTAATGTTTGAGTGAGCGTCGTTACCAAGGCTGAATGAATCTAACACCTGCAGGCCGACCGACCCCTTGCGTGCTCTCTGTGCCACGGCCTGGGTGACTCATACCTGTATTCTGGTCCTTTTCCCGTGGCGGAATGGCGGTCAGATGGAGTGCATCCAGACCTGGCACCTCTTGCCAAAGGTACTTCGGGTATGGCTCAAGTGTTTCAAAATTCTTTCTTCACAAACCTGATTATGCAAAATGTTGTTCGCCACAACTCCCAGTCTGCAGAAATCATAGTTATACCCTTCGCATAACTAGCCTCAGATCCAGCGTCCTTCGACGCAGCATGTAGCCAGCGCAGGCCGGGCATATCGCAAGACGATGCTGACTTACTCAACCAGACTTCCTTAACACCGAAACCCCTGACTCCAGTCTACGCTTGCACATCTTGTTTCCGTCTCGGATGATAACGGTCATAACCCATGTATTGCAGGTACGATAATCAGCTCTAGCTGCAGGTATGTGGTAATCGCATGACCATCGATTTCCCCACACCTGTGCATGCACAGAACACCTGCGCACTTAACCAAGGCTTCTTTTTTTCAATGACCGCACATTTTAGCATTTCATGTCCATACTGGCAGCCGTGATTGTGCAAGGCATGGGGAAAGTACCACCAATGGCCGAGAAACTTTCTTTTTTTTCATTCTATACATTCGCTGCAACACAGCACCGTCTCTCGGTCTTTGGTTTGCTTGTTCACATTATCAAGTGTCTGACGAAACCCTTGCAACATCTCAAGGACTCGTCAGTATACATGTGGCACACACATACCTGCCTCGTATATTACGTGATAACAACTGCGATCCCAACACTTGGCAACAGCAGGGTATATCATTTATGAATAGATTAAACACACATGAAATCCTGTAGCTCGGGTGAATGCCCAATAATCAACCTTTAAATTTATAGCATAAAAATATGAAGCGATATTCCATTTCCACTCTTTTCTTCATTATAGAATGCAAGATGCAAAATAGATATATGCATTGTATGTACCAGACGTTTGGATTTGTTGAACATATAGTATGTACATTAACACATATATGCAATATGCCTACGCACACACACACACACACACACACACACACACACACACACACACACACACACACACTCACACTCACTCATGCACAGTCTATGCATTTGTGTATATATTCCTGTAAGTGTTCGTTGTCTGCGTACCTTTGCAATGCATGCTATTGGTAATATAGATGCAGACATGAGAATGGTGAGAATTCAAGCATCAGAATCTGCAATGTCACACAATAATCATTCACACACACTCGCAATTTACGCAACAGGCTGCAGCAAACTATTCAGTGTCTACTAAAAGAGATATTTATGGTTACCATTATCATTTCTATATGTATTTTTTTCTCTGACTATGTTCTGCATGATAATTCCTTAACTTTAATAAAGAAAATGAAGTCATTGTTCTAACTAATCTACAGCTGATGTTCAGCGCGCATTGTGATGGAAAATGGCGCCCGTTGATGACTTCGTCCTGTGTGGGAACACCAGTTTCCCGGTGCAACACTAGTCCTCTCTCTCTCTCTCTCTCTCTCTCTCTCTCTCTCTCTCTCTCTCTCTCTCTCTCTCTCTCTCTCTCTCTCTCTCTCTCTCTCTCTCTCTCTCTCTCTCTCTCTCTCTCTCTCTCTCTCTCTCTCTCTCTCTCTCTCTCTCTCTCCTTCCTCCCTCCCTCCCTCTCTTTCTCTCTTTCTCCCTCTATCCCTCCCTCCCTCCCTCTCTCTATCTCTTCTCCTCCCTTGAACACTCAAGTATTGATCTCTAAAATAAACTGTGAGCGGGTGGTAATTTCACTGTCACTGACAATGCAAAACAGATTGGTCATACATTGCACACACACACCTGGCATGCGTATTCATTAAGATGAAAGAATTGTACACGTAATACACTATAAAACACATGATAAAGAACGAAGAAATATATAAATGCTCATAATTCAGAAAACACAGCCCCATGGCACTATCTTCCACACCGAAAGCCACGTGGTAAACTAGGTCGAGAATCGCACCGAACGCACAATAGAAGCGACCTGAGTGCCCGGCGCTGCGTTCCGTTTCGAGCCGTTAACATCCCTGACCTGAGGTATACAATGAAGATACATTTCTCAAAGGCGCCTCCTTGCAGAATGTCCGCCCTCGATAAGGCGAACACCCGAGGGAGGAGCGCGATGATAGAGGCATTCGCAACAAGTGAAATCCCATTGAACATTTCTTCTTCTGGAACTCCGAGATAAAGGATCGTGCACTAAGCGCCGCGGTGAACGGGGTCGGCGCGCGTGTTGGAGGGAAACGAGACCCTGAGCAAAGGTACAGGGGTTGCGGCACGAAAGGGTCCCTGCTCGCCGCTCCACTTTGCGCAGCCGCCCGTGTACGCTGCCACCTGTTGGGGTGGGGGGGGTGGGGTCACAAGGTCCAAAGTGGGAGGAATCTGGGGGACTGAAAGGATTTTTGGGATTTTGCAATCCGGGATTTGAGTTGGATGATATCAAGAGAGGTAGAGGGAATTATGATGATATTTAAGTATTGATATGCAACACGATGCTGTGAAGTCTTTCGCTAATTATTCAACTATTTATAGTAAATCCATCTATCCAACATAATAAATAAGATACTAGCACACGTACATAGACATCAGCACCCCAAGAAAAAAAATCCATAACGCTAATGATGGACGGCTCAGATGCGTCACCCCCTCGACACCTTTTCGGCTTCCGGGAGTGTACACACCTGCGGGGGCAGGGGGGGGGGGGGTTGACCACAGCCGCGCCATATTTGTAAGATTCGTCTGATAACTTTCCAGATGATTGGATTTCTTCTCTTAGGCCTATAGAAGCTAATGTTTATCTCATGTATGCGCCCACCGCAGGTTTTGTAAGTAAGCTGACACACACAAACACACACACACTCTTTCTCTCTCTCTCACACACAGCATAGACACACACACTCACACACTTTCTCTCTCTCTCTCTATCTATCTCTCATTCACGCAAACGCACACACACACGCACACACACACACACACACACAAACACACACACACACACACATTGCTAGCAACCAGTAATTTCGAGAGGGAGGATAGCAACTTGAACAACAGATTCGTCTGTCTTATTAGAAGGACGTGTATGCTAATATGCAGATTGTAATTGCAGATTTTCCGAATTATGTTTTTTGTGTGTATTTTTGATTCTTTAGTTTCTTTTAGAACTCTGATTAATATTCGTAGTGTCACGGACCTTTTTGCTTCGTCAAAAATGTTTCAACTGAACATCATTTCTCGATACTTTATGGCTGCCATAGGGTAATAATGGCGTTATCTTAACGCCGTGTTCTCTCTGACCTGCGGAGAAGAATTTCAAACATCTAATTCGATTTGGAACGAGTGTCAAGCGAGTGTCTAATAACAAGATAATAATCAGGTCGACCTTTTACCAGTCTTCCGTCGGTATGATTCTTTTGGTTATTTTCATGTTTTGTACAAGGATATTTTGTTATTGATTTTCTTTTTCACAGTCACGCGAAACGGTTATTACTTGGTTCTCTTGCTCGGTGTGACGTCACCTACCGACTGGGGCACTCTTGGGGCTCTTAACTGATCCCTCGACCTATCAATTCAAGTACCAATAAAAAGAAAATCTACCTGCAAGAAAACAACATAAAAGATTTAGCAGTCACTCCCTGTCTTTAGATATGATATCTAAAGACAGTAAACCCTCGCCAGTGCTTTGAAAGCCCTTCGCGGAACCACTTTCATTGCCACTTTCGTCAAGGCCATCTCTAGCACCGCGACCTCCCTTGCCACGCAGCCCGTACGGGAAGGCTGTCACCTCTTTGAGAAGGCTAACAACTCTTAGGGCGATATGACGTGTCCCAGGGCAGGTGTTCCCTTTCCTCCTCGTAACAGCAGTTCTACAGGTAATTATTCATTTTCTGGGACATCATCCAAGGGATTAAATCCGCAATATAACATTTTCTTATATGTCTTGTATATATCGCAACTAATAAAAGAAGAAAGACTCTTGATTTAGTTTGTGATATCAGAATATTTTTTTATCATTCAGCGACTGGCTAGTGGCGTTCAACCGCCATAAAAATATATTGATAATCGGATAAGCAGCCGGCCCTTCGCAGCATCACCTTCACGGCAGGGATCTGATTGCTGAGCCAACTAAGGACGTCGTGATAACCTCCTCTGCCGGACTGAACATATAAAAGTAGGTCACTCCAGTAAGCCGAAAGTGCCAGCGGATGATTGATAAGAAGCTATCTATCTTCAGCGCGGACGCATGTGGTCACTGGCGACGGCTGCGGAGTACCAGGAAAGAACGGCCACGTCGACTTTTACCTTTAATAATGCTCATTGTGATAGTAATTGAAGCTGAATGACTAAACTGCACGCTAATTCCCGAACAAAACAGCTAATCAAAGCGTCCTTTAGAGAAAGAGCCACGGCGCCGACAAAAAAAAAAAAAAAAAAAAAAAAAAGGGAACAAACAAACAAAGGCCAAATAATCCGAGACAATTCCCCCAACAAGAGGCGTTGACTCTGAAGCTCAACCTCAGAAAGGCCGGAGGATGTGACTGGAGAGCCAAAGAAGCGTGTGATAGAGTGTGCAATGAAGGGCCTGTTGATGGTGAGGAAGCAGGACATGGAGGTTGGACTCGCAGGCCACACAGGCTGATGGATGGAGCACAAACCGCCCGCGAGATGCCACAATGCAGGGCGGGGCGGGAGAGGGAGAGCGAATGCTAAAACAGGGTCGCAAAATGTGGTAAGCTGATTCATTTAACAATGGTCTTACTCTTAATAGATAGATGGAGAGAGAGAGAGAGAGAGAGAGAGAGAGAGAGAGAGAGAGAGAGAGAGAGAGAGAGAGAGAGAGAGAGAGAGAGAGAGAGAGAGAGAGAGAGAGAAAGAAAGAGAGAGATAGATAGATAGAGAGAGAGAGAGAGAGAGAGAGAGAGAGAGAGAGAGAGAGAGAGAGAGAGAGAGAGAACGAGATACATGAGAGAGAAAGAAAGATGCAAGAGTGAGAGAGATATACAGGAGAAAGAGATGCAGAAAAGAAAGATAAAGAAAGAGTAATACAGGAGAGAGAGAGAGAGAGAGAGATAGAGAGAGAGAGAGAGAGAGAGAGAGAGAGAGAGAGAGAGAGAGAGAGAGAGAGAGAGAGAGAGAGAGAGAGAGAGAGAGAGAGAGAGAAAACGAGAGCGAGAGAGAGAGAAAACGAGAGCGAGAGAGAGAGAGAGAGAGAGAGAGAAAGCGAAAACGAGAGCGAGAGAGAGAGAGAGAGAGATAACGAGATACAGGAGAGAGAAGGGGAGAGAGGCACAAGAAAGAAAGAGATACAGGAGAGAGAGAGAGATACAGGAGAAAGAAAGAAAGATGCAAGAGTGAGAGAGATATACAGGAGAAAGATATACGGAAAAGAAAGATAAAGAGAGAGTAATACTGGAGAGAGAGATAGAGATAGAGATAGAGATAGATAGATAGATAGAGAGAGAGAGAGAGAGAGAGAGAGAGAGAGAGAGAGAGAGAGAGAGAAAACCTCCACAAGAACGTAACCAATAAACCTCTTTTTCATCCTAATACCAGCCCTCCGGTGCGTCAAACCGACTCCGCAGCACCACTTGCCTTATCCACAACACAAACATCCCAGAATAGAGGAAGACGTAAACGCTCCTTCTAAGCCGCGCATCAATAAAACAATGGCCGAGACACGAGATAACCAGCGTAAACCGATAGCGTAATGGAGCGTCTCCCGCCCCAACACAGGCACATATGAGGATTCCTCGGACGCGCACGTGAGCTGTTCGGAGATAACATCGGCAGGCCCAGCATCCTATGAGACAGGTGGGAGAGACGGGGAAAAGGATGGGCTAGAGGGACACTGGTACTGCGACGTCGAGTGAGAGGAGGCTGTGAAGGACAGTGAAGGGATAGCGGGTTTAGAAAGGCTGACGATGCAGCTATCGACGGCCATCTGTCTCGCCTGTCTAATAAACTTCTCAGTATCTTGAGATTAAACAGCTCAAGGGGCTTTATAATGTATATTGTATATATACTATTGTATGTATATATGCACACATTGTAGAGATATATATCACTGATACAAAAGACTTATATCCGTTGCTTATCTGAAAGCACTGCATTGACAGTACTTCACTTACAAAAAATTAAACACATGCATACAGAAATAGGAATGGAAAATAAACATCGCATAAAAAAAATCTATTAAGCAAGAAAAGTAGTCCTGGTTGATCCGAGTAATAACGAAAGCAAAGCGTAGCTCACGGAAGAGCCTTGAGGTGCAACATGCGCACATTTCACTTTATTTCACATTCCAGATAATCTCCACTTTGCAACAACGGCCAAAATACCCCTACATTAATCCAAAGAATCGCCTTTATGGCCGCGAACGGTAATGGCCCGTGACCCTTACGACCTGCAGGACAGGCAGGAATGTTCCGAAGGGACTCCCTGCTGATAGGGCGCGTCCCCTTCCCGGGTTCCTGCCACCTTGTGGAACGTCCTCGGCCAGGAACACCTGGGGCCACCTCTTAATTGGTGATGGAGGAGGGAGGCAAAGGAGAAGAGCAGGGGGATAGGAGAGGAAAAGCGAGGAAGAAGAACATGAGGGGAATATGAGGTAAAAAAGCAGAATTAAGAGGAAAGGAGAGCAAAGGAAGAATAGAAAGGCAGGACAGAAAATTAGAAAGTATAAGAGGAGGAGGATGAAGATGCGGGAGAGCCGGAGGAGTATCACATCTGGAAGGATGCCAAACGTCCTTCGGTCGTCATTTTTATAATTACACAGCTGTCAGCCACTAATGCTAACATTATCAATATAATCATAATAAAACTATCAATCCGGGAATTACTAATTACACAACCATTGTCAGTGCCTATACCAGTAATATTTTTGAGGAATAACACACGTTACCACCGCATATAACCGGGAATGAACCTCATTGCTATCGCCATCATCAGCTGAGAACCTGCAATTATCGCTATGAGTTCCACGTCATCATCGCAATTACTATTATTTTTGTGCTCGTCACCGAATGCAGGTAAGTAAGTAACAGGCAAAATAGTGGGTGTCTGCGTGTCCTCCAACTGGACTTTACAGCTGACATTATCTCCTTCTCTGACTGCAGATATCAGGCCCCCTTGACGTACATGCTCTGGCAGGAGAATGCAATGATGCAATTTTCCAATTTCAGCTCTAATCACATGACAGGAGTCAAGAAGTCAACGGCGTCGCAGAAAGCAAACTGTTCCCTTTTCATAAAAGTTTTAATTCCTGGTGTTCTCTTTTATCACAGGAGAAATCAGAATCAAATTGGTTCCATACGCTATTAAGAGAAAAAGAAAAGTGAAAGATCCAATTTGTCACGAGATATATTGACCTAATTTGTAGGGAGATATATTGACCCCACATATCATGACTATCCAAACGGCACAGGTTACTTGTCGCTTTTTTTTTTAGGTAATTTAGGCAGAACAGGTTGGTGCAGCCAAAAGCCCTGGGGAACACGGTGTCCTCCACCAAGAGAAGAAAGTCGCGTGTTGATTACTACCATAATAGCTCTAATTACTACCTAACAACCCTTAAACCGAACACCAAACATCTCCCTTTCCAACCTTTAGAGGTAATGCTTGCAGTGGACCCAGCCTGCTGACCCACGTCTCACTGCATTCTTGTGCATGATTCTGGTGGTTTCGTGTTAACTGGCTTAATATACATATGTAATTACGACTACAAGAACAAGAACCAAGAGAGACTGATAGGCAATGGATGAATTGACAGGGGTGGAAAGGGCATATCCACCTCAAGGTTCGTTTTCTTCTGAGAAAATGATTTTTATTTAATTAGCTTTAAGGTGATCCCATTCGGACTAATGTGGCCTACTCCATCATACGACATTTTTGTTTTCCTTGTCGACATTTATATCTCCGGATTGCCAAAGGAAGCTGCAGCTGAAGGCCCTCCATCCCGACCGCCTCCACTCATCCCCTGGACCCCCAGCCCCGTGCCAATGGTTTCCACCCCTGGAGCCGGGAGGTACAATCCCTGAT
>NW_028234414.1:17752231-17754731 GCF_977035675.1 Penaeus japonicus
CCCCGAAATGGGACCAAGTATGTCGCCCGTGCAGCAGCCCTCGTCGCTACGGGAGCTGACGCCCTTTTATGGATCTGGCTCTCCTAAGGCTTGCGCGCATGTTGGTATGCGCACAACCACTCATACAGCGCACATCCACACACAAACGCACATACGAAAATCTCAAAATGTCTCATCCAGACTGATAATCCATGACTAAACTTGTGAATCACAAGCAGCCGAAAAAAGAATGAACAGAATTTTAGTTTAATAACAGCCTGCCAATTAACCTAACAGAAATATCCAAACGCCGCTGAGAAAATGCGGTTTAGTCTTGTATAAATACATGTCAATGAAAGGGAGCCTTAGCTTCCCACAACGAATATGGGTTTCACCTTTTGGCTAGAAATATCAAGAGAAAGAAACAAACAAAGTAAGAAGGGAATGAGAAACAGTCACAAATAAAGAATAGAGAATGATAAACAAGAAAAAAAAACAAGCAACAATAATAATAACAGGCTAGTCATTTGCAATATTATTGAAAATTATCTTGCAAATTCTTGAAATTGTGCACAGAGATCCCCTAAACCCGGGTGTGACTACAAGCCCATTCACTAGAAAGTGTTAATCCTCATTTGCATTTCCACAAGCTAATTCTCCTTTAATACGGGTCGTAAACTTACCTAAATTCGAATCCTTTACACACAAATGAAAGGACTTATCACTTTAACGACATTTGCAAAAGAGAGAGAGAACAAAAAAAAGAGGAAACGCCTAGACGACAGGAAGGTCAATAAAACACCCAGCACAACCTCCTTAAAGAGTGCACTTAAAAAGGAGAGGAAAAAAAAAAAAAAAATCTCGCGTACTCACTGACCCTCGGCAGATCAGCTGTTTTCTTACCTCTAGGATCGAGTACCGGCAATGTCCTGAGTCCTTTTAGCCAAACGTACCTGTAAAGAAGAATAGATGATTAGTCTCCAAATAAATCCTTGAGTAAACTGATATATATATTCACATAAAAAAGGGCCCGAGTAATGAAACGAAACACGAGTAGAAAAAAAAACGTCCTTTCTGGGTACGAAGTTTATGTCCCGCCATCCCCGTTTTAAGACTCATTCCTGGATGACGTTTTCGATATATACATCGGTTACTACGTCCTAAAATACAGTTAGTATCGAAAAGCTGCAATGCGATTTAATCTATAATATCCCTGCGGCTGCGTAGTGTCCCTAAATAACATACGGCACACTTAATTCTCGTACTAATAGAAATCATATACTCTATACCAAATGGCTACTTACCTGTCTCATAAAATCCGATTCGCAGGAATGTTAAACGCGAAGCAGGAATCGTTAACGTTGGCGTACTATATCAGATCTAACACCAACAAAAGTCATCCTTTAGAGCCATCGAAACGGAAAATGTTCTTGGCTGCAGCTAGGAAAATCCTTACGACTTTCCGGCTGCGGCATTTAGGATGCACTTGATGCTGCGACTAAGAACAATTAGATTGAGTCTGGGATTTTTTTTTCTTTTTTAACTGGGCAAGGCAGGCTTATTGGCCACGCTTTATGTCTGGCTACTGGATCTCGCACATTCGGGGAATCTAATTGTCTTCGTGACGGTAAAGAGCGTAAGACAGTGGTAACACAACACACGCAAGAACATCGCTATTTCCGCGGCCGCTTCTCCATTACGATTCAGACTTAGTTCGTGTTTACTGCGCCCTCGGAAATAACTCCGAGCCCTCGTTCGGCCTTCGCTCTAGCAATAATGCACCATTTACGGCGCGGACTCTGCTGTCACCGCTCCCCGCCGGAAGTGCACCTCTGATTTACCCTTTTCAACCTCTTCTTCTCGGATCGCATTGCACCTTTTCTTAGATATATGGCGCAAAGACGGGTTTCTTTGTTTCAAAATCGATTCAGCATAACAGGTTCATAAGGCCTAAGATCTATGTGGGGACCATCTTTTATGTAGACATCTTTATCAGGAGAAAATACATTATAGTCGCAACACAAACTACTTTAAAAAAGGTACACCATATAAATCATACTTAACTCAAATAATGAAACAACACACAAGGAGAGGCTTCAGAAAAAAACAGAGAAAAAAAGAAGAAAAAAAAGAAAGAAAAAAATGTACTATGGTTACTGTGCACTTGACGCACTCAGTAAAACTTAACCGTCCATTCAACATAAGGCTTTAACAACCGGTCCCATTTGCTGTAGAGTGGTAAAAGCCATCCTCCGCCATTATATAATTAATCTTCTTATTAACGCTCAGCTTTGCCGACTGCTAAATGCTCTTGAAACTCATTTTGCTCACCGTAAAGTTTTCGTTAATAATCGAGTAAATCATATTAATGAACTCCACTACATGTAGAAAACTCGTAACAGTTACTCAAAGAAGTAACCAGGCCGAGCTTGAGGCCAGATTTAGCCGAGCGAAAGACCTAACGGCTAACAGTTAATCAAATATGAAACAAAATGAAATAGAAATAAAAAGGGGAAGAAGA
>NW_028234414.1:17769731-17772231 GCF_977035675.1 Penaeus japonicus
TCTCTCTCTCTCTCTCTCTCTCTCTCTCTCTCTCTCTCTCTCCCTCACTTGTGCAACACACTAGCCTGCATCCAAATATGCACCGACAAGAACTAGCTGGAGTAAGAGGAGGAACCACCAGCACGGGAAGTTGTCTATGAAGTTGTAGACGAAGAATTTTACGCATGGATTGACAATGTCAATTGATAACAAAATCAGCCTAAATAAGCCACCGAAAAAAATGCTTCTGTGCAACATTAAAAAAATATTGATGCAAGACTCGACTCAATACTCGTGAAGAATGGTGTTCATCAGTAAGGAAAGCGATCCATTAATACAAAAAAAAAAAAAAAAAAAAAAGAAGATGAAGGTGATTCACAAGTGCGACCTTGGTGCGCAGGCAGCGTGCCGGGTGCCCAGGCGATGAATGAGAAGCTGCAACCGCACCCTAGATTTAACGGTTGGTGAGCAGGAGTGCAGGAGCTGCAACACCCGAACCGCAGACGGACACGAGCCAACGAGGATATTTCGGATTGTCGGTTTCACGAGTACCATTGATCAACCCGATCGAAACCCGAGCAATAGAGAGACGCTAGCTCGCGAAGGTCTATTTCTTCTCTGGTAAGAATATTGTCTATCCGAGGGACCGACACACACCACCGAAGGATGATATTTTGGTTCGTTTAATGTCTAATTGCTCATCCGATCGATATCCTAGCGAACGACAGACACCAACCAACGAAATCAATTTGGCCCATTTGTTCTCGAAATGTCCACCCGCTTAACCATTTTGGCCCAAATGTTCTCGAAATGGCCACAGACACCAACCAACGCAGGCAGTTTGGCCCATTTGCACCCTAATAACATCCTCCACCCAACCGACAGCCGAACAACCAACAGACACCAACCAAGGAAAACATTTTTGTCCATTTGTTCTCTAATTGGTTCCCCGGTCGAGCGAATAGTTCGAGCCTCGCTTTCTCTTATTTGGAGGAGAACATCTCGTCTCAGCGCGCCTACTCCTGAGAAGTTTTGGGGGTGGGCGGGTGGGCGGAGGGGGGAAGAGTGGGGATGGGGTGGGAAGGGGTGGAGGGGGGGGGTAAAAACTTGGCGTTGTCAGTGGAGATAATTTAATCATAATCTTGCATGCTGGGTCTGGCCGGTTAACCAGATTTCCCAAACAAATGCAAGTCGGCTCACATTTTAATTCATTCTAGGAAGAAATTTAGAGTAATCAGTTAAGAGAAATTTATGTGTTCTCTTCACTAGATTAAACTTACATACTAATCTCCATAAGCCTCGGGTACATTCTGTTTGCCACAATTCGTAACATTAAAAGCCACAGGAATATGATTACCATTTACCTCTTTTGTACAGTACAGTGACACTGAGTGAACACCGAATTTCATGGTCGGAAGGGATAACTTGATATCTTACTTTGGTGAGCGTACAAAATCATTAAAAATGTAAATTGTATTACTTTAGCTATTCAACTTTCTAAGACGAAGAATATCTAACATTCATTTAAGAATTATGGTATAGAGGTAAAAGCACAAAACGAATCTCCTGCGAATGTTTATGCATGAAAACGTGCCTCCCTTATATATACACACAAACGATTTACATTATCGAAGAATAAAAGTTACCATGAATACTATACACTGATAAATATCTCGTTTAGCCAACACTAGACACATGTCCCACTCATCGAAGACCAAACCTTATATCCGAAACAACAACAGAAAACCCGTCCATAAAAAAAGAGAGAAAAAAAGGAGAAAAAGAAAAAGAAAAAAGTTTCTCGGCATATCATAATGACCGCACCCTTGACACAGGTCCAGTTATATGGTTTCTGAAGAACCATGTCACACTACTACGAACCGTCGATTGGTTCTGCCGATTAAGACTCCTGGTCACCTAAACGAAAAAAACAACAACACATTTCTTCCTTCTCTTTTTAATCAGTAAATGAAGTGGCGTGATAGGAGACGACAAGGATGCTGCGGCGGAAGCTTTCAGCATCCTCAGACGTCGAGCGGGAGATAAATAAGTGTGATGGATGAACCGAGAATCAAAAGCTCGGTTCTCGCTCTCTATTCCCTTGGTCGCTCTCGCAACAAGGTCAGTTCGTCGGGAATACGGGGCGTGGGTGTGGGTGTGGGTGAGGTCGGCGGATATTGACACTTATCGAAAAGTCGTGAATCGTCGTTACTAAGGCCAAATCACAAGCTACGTCAGGAGGCTTTTATGGTATAGTTTACTTTTAAAAGTTAAGGAGATGAGTTATGATATAGAAGAGGAGAAAGGGAGGAGAGAGAGAGAGAGAGAGAGAGAGAGAGAGAGGGTGTGTGTGTGTGTGTGTGTGTGTGTGTGTGTGTGTGTGTGTGTGTGTGTGTGTGTGTGTGTGTGTGTGTGTGTGTGTGTGTGTGTGTGTGTGTGCGTGAGAGAGAGAGAGAGAGAGAGAGAGAGAGAGAGAGAGAGAGAGAGAGAGAGAGAGAGAGAGAGAGAGAGAGAGAGTGTG
>NW_028234414.1:17779731-17784731 GCF_977035675.1 Penaeus japonicus
CATAGTTCCGAATTGTCTTTATGATCCTCAACCGTATCTCGCTTGCTGCTTTCCACCGGTCTGCGCGGAGTGCGATTTCACTGATGATATGGAACATATACTAAAATGGTAAAGGAGAATAAAGTGAACGTGGCAAGTGAAATTGAAGGGTGTAGGGATGACGGTATGTTTCTTGTGTAATGAGAGAAAGTCTAATGAATTCCTAGAGATCACTGTAAAGAGAGGGAACAATGGGCCGTGGAGCTTCTAATTACATACATCTTCACAATCATTCTTACGTGGCGAGCTGTGCGAACAGTGCGAGCTGAAATTCGACTCAATTTACGCTTTACATAGTACGTCCTAATTGCTAGTACCATTAACTTTCCGCATTCGGAATGTCCATAAACATCATTTCAGGTAGAATACATACCATTAGAATATCTAGAGGGAGAGAGGTAAGGGTATAATTCGAAATATAAACACGTCATATTTGCTATAGAAAGGGGTTGTAGACAGAATACCATTATCATCAAGGCTAAAACGAGAGACACGCAGACGCCATAGCGTACAATCTCGAGATTTCCGTCGTAAAATGACAGGTATGTCAACCAGTCTCTATGAAATCCTATTTTTGTTGCTCCCGCGTCTCAAAAGAAGAATGGACACGAAAATCAACTCTTAATATAGAGCTGCTATTAAGAATGGAAGTTCCTTATCTCGCCTCCGGAGACAGGAAACGGAGACACAGAAAAGAAAATTGTGAGAATTGACCTCCGTGACCCTTTCGGCAGAAACCCTCACGTCATTGTCACGGCGCGCAGGGAACCCGTAGCCCCGACGCCCGCCACAAATTCTAGCCAATCATAAACCAGCATCACAGAGCGGATTGATTCTCATTGGGTGAAGTATCAAAGGTGTAGGGGAATGAAAGAGAAGAGTATATTAGATGAACAAATCTCTTTAAACATTGTGAATGTTTTTCACTTTCACTACAAAGGTTTAAAGTTATAATTTTGGGTGTTTTACAACATCTGTTCTTTGATTGACGTAAATTGTATGTTGTGAACTTCACTTCCCTCAATCACAAAATTACGCGTCCCATATACTGTGCTCGGATATCATTCCTATCTCTTTTTATATAAAAAAATAAATCGTTTGCATTCTTACCAATTTATCATCTCTAACTTAACAATGGATCTCAAATATCTGTTAACTGTAGCCCGCACATCTTTATCATCGCTTCATTTTTACTTTTTTTTTTTCATTTTGATCATGTTTCTAAACCTTCTCTTGTCCCTTTATCATCTCCGCTTTCTGCGTTGTGGCTTATTCGAGGTTAAGTTATCTGTTCCTCGATGCCCTTCCTGGCTTCCCCTATGTGACGCATTCCTCCGTCTGTTCTTCCCGTTTGTTCTCTTTCATTGTTGTTGGTAGGTTTTAGGAAGCATGAGAACTTTTTTTTCTGTTTTTATTCTTCTCTGTCTTTGTCGCTTTCTCTTGCTATGCCCTTCCTCTCTTCTCTCTCTATGAACTTCCTCTCTTCTCTTCTCTTCTCTTCTCTCTCTCTCTCTCTCTCTCTTTCTCACAGATATGCACACTTGATCATACGTTCACACATTGATTCATCTCAACGATACAACAAAAATTAACAATACCTGAATGTAAATATATATCCATATGACTAACTAGATAAGACCACATACTCCTATCATTGGTTACTGATCGTAGTCACATGGTGTATGTAGTCAACAATTAGGCGAAGGATGGCAAAAGGTAAGGCACCTGAGGCGATATAGATATTTGCCCATTAGCTCTGTTACAGGGACGGCAAATACGCTTGGCTAGATAGATGTGTTTGCATCGGCCCGTCTTCCATATTCAGGATGTTTACTAGCATTCCTTGGGTGAGGTTGATCGGGACTTTGCTGCTTATGCCTCCCTCCTCTTCACATTTCCGCATTCCACTTCCCTTCCCTCTTCTCTCATCCTCCTTTTCCTCCTCCCTCCCCTCTTCTTCACTTCTCTTCTTCCCTCTCCCCCCTTTCCCTTCCTCCCTCCCCTCTTTCCCCTTTCTCTTCCTCCCCTTCTCCATCCCCTCCATCGCTTTCTAAGTAACGTTCCTCGGAGGAAAGCTAGCGCCCTCTCTTCCTCTCCTGGCCACCCTCCTTCCTCGGCGCCAGTTAGCCCAGCTGACAGTAACTAAGGGAGGGAATAACTACGCTGGCGGGGCCCGTGTCCGATAAGGCGACAATTAATGTGCGGAGAACACGAGCCTCGCCACACCTCACGCCGCGTCTCCCTCTTCTCGCTCTCGACGTCCGACACTCACATCTGCCTGGCCTCGGGACCCGCGGCACACGCTCGGCTTTGAAGGGGCTCGCACTTTGCTGTCGTCTGGCATGTCCTTGTTTGGGAGCTCTTGAAGGGAATTCACAATCCTTGTTGTAAAGGAGAATACTGTCCCATTTGACCGTTGGGAAATTGTAAACAGATAGAAAGGAAATACGACGTTAAGGTATAAAACGGTAAATTTAAAAAAACGCAATTATCAATCAATAACGCTACAGCTATCCCCGAAAAAGTTAATAACGAGGGTAAGGATAAATATATATATATATATATATATATATATATATATATATATATATATATATATATATTGATTATAAGTGTAAAATAATACAGAAAAAATACACGTCGATAGTGACGTGTTTGCTTCGCACAAGCGTTAACATCCCCATACCAGAGCTACCACAGTCACCATGCAGTCTGCCTCATGTGCATGAGAGGAAGCCACTTACCACCACCTCCTCCTCTTCCTCCTCCTCCTCAGCCTCGGCATAAGGTCATCAACCGCGCCCCCATGTCCCTTACCTGAAAAGGAGAGAGCGAGAGATTAGCAGAGTAAGAAATCATCTCTAACGTTGCGACTTCTTCAGATGAATCTGTAGTGACATCCCTCGGCAATCAGCTGTTGTTGAGACCGTGTCAAGTAACTCTGATAATTTGTTTGATAAGACCGATCATACACAAACCCTGGCCAGCAACAGAACCGGACGCTGTTCACGGTTTCCTATGAACATTTGCATAAAGATTCATTCCTTTTTTAATGTAGGTCATAAGTAAGTTGTGTTATATAAGTGCGGTCGGGGTAGCCAACACAGATATTGCAGAATATTTAACGAGATACATGATGATAAAAATACTGATGCTAATGATATCAATGATAATCATCATCATAATAATAGCAAGAACAAATATAATGGTCATAATGATGATAACAACTGTAGTAGTAGCAACAATAATAATTATAACAATTATGATAATCACCATAAAATATAATAATAAGGACAATAAAGAATAACAATAGCAATAATAATCAATATAGGATATGTGCAACTGGTCCATCTGATTATCATCTACACATCGCACCTGATCGGTCTCTGCACATATGTGTGCATGACAAAGAAAGAATCAAACGTTAAATCTTCAACATAATCATAATCAAGAGTAGCACTCGAGTGATATTGCACCATACCACAGCATAGCAACATCGCCGGACCATCACATGCACGATTACCATCAGCATTCCATCAAATCCACCATCTTACTTTCCACGGAAAATACGACGGGAATGTTAATGCAAAGACCACGCTTATTGCAAGGCCTTTTAGGGGGAATGCTCCGTCCACGTCGAAGAGAGAGAGTACGGAGATTGTAATATATGTAATGTGATATCATATGTACTCTGTTGGCTACGGTTCCTAGGAGTACGATTTCATACTCATAGGGTTTCCGATAAGACAGCGAGTACTGAGGAGTTTTCTATCGGTTGGATGTACCGGGTTGGGTGATATCATCTCTCTGATATCAATAAATTATTATAAAAGAGCTATCGGTATCGAGAATGGAATCTTGTAAAGGTACTGTACAGTGTGGTGATAGTATCAAGCTAACCACATCTATAAGCACATATAATATATCTGTACAAAGATAAAAAAGGAATTACCGAATGTAAATAATCTCTAAGAAAAATAATGAAACCGTCCCATAAACATACAACAAACTCATTAGACATCTTGATCGCAGACATATCAGCACACCCATTATCTATATCGACACGCCCATAATCCAAGTACAAAATAGAAAACGCCCCACCCAAAATGTTCATTCTGGTGTTCACCTCTTATCTCGTAACAGGTGCTAAAACCGCCACCGACACTGATAAGAGTAATAAAAGACGCGCATCTCCGCCCCAGCAGCGCCCCTCGAACCGGACGTCACAACTACAGTGGCCAGGGAATTCTCACTCGAACTCTAAGATTAGAACAATGATGATACTATTCTGATGCTATTTTGAGATCCGTAGCGACAAGGCGTCAGATGCAAGACGCATAACAATAACGAAATGAATGAATGCAAATTAACACACACATACACACACACACACACACAGACACACACACACGCACACACACATTCTGTCTCTGTCTGTTTTTTTTTTCTGCCTATTTGTCTGCGTATCTGGCTCCCTCTCCCTCCCCCCCCTCTCTCCATCTCTCTTCATCTCTTTCTTTTACCCTCTTTTTTTTTCTCTCTCTCTCTCATAAAAATCCGTGTTCCGGTAGTCTCGTCGGCATGGCGATGCGAGTGGTTGTTCGGCACTCATGAATGCAGCGTTGTTCGGAATACTACAAGGGTCGCAGTTCACAGCCAAACCCATTGGCGAAGCCGAACAAATGGTGCTTCGTTAACGCCTTTTACGTGACCGAGAGGAGACAGAGCATCCTGTGTTGCGGCCGCCGACATTGTGCGCGGAATGGCACGACCAACAGAGCTGCGGCGCAATCGTATCTGACTTATATCACAAATGAAATGAGACTCACTTACCACTGTTGTGAATTTGTTTAAATGCATGGAAGCACACACGACCACATCCCTCGTCCCTCTGTTTATATCCATCCATCTATCTATCTAGCTAGCTAGCCATATATATATATATATATATATATATATAT
>NW_028234414.1:17789731-17794731 GCF_977035675.1 Penaeus japonicus
GCACGAGAAAATAGGCTTGAAGTTGAATCCGGTTGGCTTTGAGGGCGTCCGGCGCATCAGATAAACAGCAAACGCCTTCGGACGTCGTAGCACAAACTTGAATCTCCATTCCCTACGCCCTTCCTCATGCAAACGCTCAAGTGCTTTCCTCCCTGTTCTCGCGCCCGGCTCCGTCCCCCGAACCCCCAGAACCGGTTCCGCGACATCGATGGTTCGCTGCGAGGTGGATGGTCCCGCTGCTTGTTTCGGGCAGGTGGCTGGTGTCAGGAATCCCGCTTCCTTCTGGACATGAGTAGTCATCGTGTGCCGATATTTTTTAAAGGGTTCGGGAGGGAAATGACATGCATTAGCAAAGGGCTTGGGGGAGAGTAGGCCTCCAAAAATACTGTGGAAATGCGTTACGAAAAATCATTCAAACCAAGAAAGATTTTTTTTTTTATCTTTGAATGTTCCTTGAATTTCCTGAGTAGTTCCTTCACGCAACTGTTTAACTTAGTATATACAACTAAAGGCCTTTCTCCATGTTATGTATCCTGTTCTCCAACTTTCTTTTACCTCTTCGGTGTCTAAGCGTTTCTCTCATAGTCCTCTGAATGTCCCCAAGAGTTCCCTCGCCTTAAATCTTACCCTTTGATCCTCTTTAAATCAACATTCCGGGCGAAGAGACATGTAGCGGTCGTCATATGTCTGCTTCCTCAATGGCCAGCCGGTATCCGCCACCCACCCTCCTTCTCTCTGTCCCTTTGCCTTCTTCAGCGGCCAGTCAAGCTGTGCATTTTTGCCTCCCCCCCGCCCCCCGCCCCCCGCCCCCTGTCATCAATCACATGGTGACGGCTTCCATTACTGTAGACGGGTGGCAGCGACCCGCGTAGCAATAAGCACGTCGCAACTGTGTTTTATAAATCAGTTTAGACAGTTTAATGTCGAGGGTAACACTCACAACTTGCGCGGCGTCAATGGTTGTATCCCGAAGGTTCCTAAAAGTGTGTTAATTCTATGGCGTAAATACCACCAAATCCAGTTTCTCATGATATACATAAGTTACTATACTCAATAGCAAATAACACAATATATGTGTAAAGGCATAGTGAATAGAGGAAGAAGATGTTGCATATCCGAACAATTCTTGTAGCGGCAGCGGTTGCCAGCTTTCGTTTTACTGTACTTTAACTGTGATTTATATCGCTTTATTATTGGCTTTCATTGCAAAATAAGAGGGTGGGATTAACATTTTACCAATTGCATTGCTGATTTATTCATCCTCTCTCCAAAGGCTACTATGACTCATTTTTCAGTCATACGAAAATCGACTTTTTCTTTTCAGTTAAATATATTCATCTTTGATTTATAGCATTGTACACCAAGGCAGCTGTCATCTTGGCACCGTAAGATTTGGGTTAACGATAAGTCCAATTGCAGTATCGTGATATTTCATAACCGTTTTGAATAATGAATATATGAAAGTCGTCTTGGCGCCTCGAATGAAAAATTACAATACTTTCAGTAAGTAGTCGCGTGATGGTGATGCCTTCGCCATTATATTATTTATAATTCTTATTTCATGTATTTATTATGTATTGTAATGTTTCCAATAACTTCAACTTTGGTCATTTGACACGACAGTAATCACTCACCGAGAATAAACAATTGCCTCCTGCAATTGCCTTGTCCTTTTATTATTCAGAGCTAGATAAAGAGTTTCAGAAATAAATTCACCCGCATTCGATGCCAAAATCCGGTATTGCTTCCCACGACTTACTTTCCTCTTCGGAAATTCTCTTGTCAAGCCGCTCGAACATTTCTTTTTCCCCATGCACCTTTGTGATCTATAATCCTCGAACGAATAAGATTTAGAACCAACGACTGAAAACAATTTTTCCTCCAGATTTCACATAAATTCGAAGACATGCTCTTCGGGGTCACGGTCATAACCACAAAGGAGCTATTTCGTCTTCCTAATGGTGGAATATGTATACACTCATAACTCATCGCAATCTTAACTAGGCAAGTTAATTCTCCAAGGTGTTGGGTGGCGAGATAATCAAAGGCCCAAAGACTCATGAAAATGTATAGCTTATTGTTCTGGGCAACGCAGCCGCCTTCGTCACCAAGTGAAGGCTTACAAACAACCGCCTGATGGATGGCCGACGGCGCACCTTGAAGCTCCGACCAACCACAGGCGAAGCTTCGTTCTTCAGCTAACGTTTCATCCTCGGGTTGCAAATTTTAGCCTTTCGGTTGACAATGGGAGATGGTCTGCTTTAAGATTTACATTCTTGCACTCTTTACATGCAGACTTGGACGTACTGTTTTGCACAACGTTTGGGATGCATTGAATTTCATTGCCTGGTGGATACACGAATGGTATATTATTTTATGAGTCTCTTACAAAAAAAAACTTTTCAACTCTGAATACCAAAATAAATGTTCTAGCTATCACTCGAAAGAAAGAAGGGAAGATATAGTGTTGCTCGTTACTTTTGGATTCTGATCTCTGTGATTTTGGAATCGAAAATATCGGTTAGCGCGTTCCAATTTGACAGTCTGTTTATAATATAAACAGTACCGAACATTCAGAAATATACACTCACTTCCACAAAAAAACAACAACAGTACAACAAAAAATGGGCGAGATGCAAAGGAGGAAAAGGAATTGTACTAAAGAAGGAAAAAAAGAGAAGAAGAGAGTGGAGAAGGAGGAAAAGGTATGGCAAGGAGGAAAAAGAGAATGCGGGCGAAAAAAAGAAGAGGAGCAGATGGTGTTCAAGGCATATGAAAATAACACGAGAAAAATAGTCAAACAAACCAAACAAAGGGAGCGGTCCATGAATTCATTAATGATATACTTACTGCACTTATCTGAACTCATATCACTGTGGTCATTATACTAACCATCTATATTCAAATAGCAATTAAAGTATCTAATCTGAAATATCTAAGCATGTAAATAAGCATGCATGTATATAGCAGAAACCTGATTTATTGTAATATGAGTCATGGTAAATCCTGCCCCACCCCGCACCGCACCCCCACGCCCGCAAAACTCAACACAAAATCTTCCTTATCTTATTTTCACGTTATCTATGTGTCGGAAACGTGTCTGATATAACACGACAGACAACCAAAAGCAAGCCTCCTGCGTTAAAACCAATACCTGGTTCAGTGAAGTATCTCGCAACCTCATTGAGTAGACCGAGTGTGTCTTCCCTGGCTTGTAGAACTCGCCGCTGACGCAAGAACAAGCAACCAAAATGAAGAGTGAACAAACGAGAACGTCAAGCGAGAACAAACAAGGCATGGCACTGATTACAGCACAGGTCAGGTACAAAAACATACATAAGGCCTGATTCGAGGATGAAAGCAATTCGAAGTGACCCGAAAGTAAGACTAAAAGGAGGGGGAACGAAAATAAACAAAAGATGAAAAAAAAAGTATGATAAAGAAAGCAACGCACGAACAGAGAACGAGATGAACATGTGTGCAAGGTGAGTGACTGTGAGGAAGCTGCATCGTCCATATCAATGATGGTCTCGGCAAGATGGCAGAGGATGCTGGACTGGTTATGGTTGGAGAACGTGTTGCGTGGTATATGGCTTGCCAGGTGCTTTTATAAGCTTATCTATAAATCTGGCAGAATGAATGCTTAAGGAAGTTGGCGTGATTGATAAGCAGTCTAACTGTTCAGCTCGGACTTTCTCCGTAAAAAAAGAGAGAAAAAAGGGACACGATGAGGTACGCCGTATCGGTGCGCCAATACCCATAGACAACTCCATCATCATCCTCTCTCCCTCCCTCCCTCCCTCCCTCCTGCCTTTAATATGGAGACCCCCACGAGGACGCGATGTCGGACACGCACCGCCTACGGAGTTCACAGTATTTGTCTTTTTTTTCTCACATTTTCACCTTTTTTTTCCTCTCTCAGAAGTGTCAGTCGTAAGGGCATATCGATCATTCTTCGGTTATCTAGACCGCTTTATACGAGCCAATGGTCTATGGGATGATACTTAAAAAGTCCGCACTTATAGCGTTGAAGCCTGTCACCTTTCACACCCTTATTCTTTCTCTTCATCAATATGAACAAAATAAAAAGCTCTTCAGAAGAAGAAAAATACTTGGAAACAGCACAGAGAAAATGGTCTTTTTAAAATGAGATAAAGCCTTTTTCGGACGTAGTTATCATTAATAACCTTTAAAGGTTAAAGTTAAGCTGTCCCGGATGATGCCTTCCTTGCAACGTCATCGCTCGAATTTGTGGGAGGGGGAGAGGGGGAGGGGGAGGGGTGCTTCTGGGGAGTGGCAGAGGGACTGAGGAAAGATTGGAGGGGGAGCGATTGAGGGGGGACTGGAGGGGAGGCACTGAGAAAAGAATGGAGAAAGGGAAGCTAAGAGTAGACTGAAAGAAAGGGAACGAAGGAGAGATTGGTAGAGGAAAAACTGCCTCCTGGGTGGAAGAAGAGGAACTGTGAAAATATTAGAGAAGGGGTGAAGAGGGATAATTGTGCAAATGGGAATGAGGAAAGGGTAAGGTGGAAAGGGCGAGTAATTGGAGGGACCGATGAAAGTGGAAAGTGAAAGAAAAGGAATTGAAAAAATGGAATGTGGAGTAAGCAACGACAAGAAGGATGGGGATAGAGGGACAAAAAAAAGTAACTGACGAAAGTGAGGACGAGAAGGGTCAGAGGAAAGGGTGAGGGTCCGATATCAAGGTGAACCTTTCCCCACTACTTAGGAAGGAGAGGCGCATCCTTATTGCACCCTCACACTCTCCCTTCACGCCCAAGGCCACCCTGATCGCAACATCTCTCTTGTCACGTCTTGTCTTATCTATGTTCACCTGGAGGTCTCTAATGGGGGTCTATTCTCCACCTGTTCTCTGTAGGCAATGCCCCGAAGCCTCGATCGATCTTGTCTAATTTCATTCTGTGAAATTCACTTCATTCTATCTAAATTTAGAAACGATGCATTTTGCTAATGAATAAAAGATGTTCATTAGAACAAAT
>NW_028234414.1:17809731-17812231 GCF_977035675.1 Penaeus japonicus
CAAGAACCTGAAGAAAAAAACAACAACTCCCGAAGAATCAGAAAAAAAAGATGAACATCATTTTAATCCTATGCACAATTGACTCAAACAGTCAGTTGAGCATCATTATTCCCAGCATCCAGACTGTCTAACCTGTCCTCTCCCGGGGGCAGATAGCGAGTGACATCAGTAACATCAGCGTAGCATTATCGCTCTCACTCACTCCGATCGGGTCCGCCATGACCAAATATAACGCGGACATTTCAAATTCAAATCCAAACACTATCTTTCGGTCAAAATGATGTAATAAAAGTTGTAGAGCAAGGTAAAAGTATTGCCGCAGTCCAAGTGCGGGGACTTTAAAATAAGTTAACCGCTGGCTTATCGCTGAGGTCCACCAGTCTAAAGAAAAAACAGGTTACATTCGTGGCGTCCGAGGAATGGGTAATAAAGCAAGTCATAACTGCCTTATAGTCCGAGTCCTACGAACCCAGCGGGGACATGGCTAACTGGAGAACACCCCCATCCCTTTTCCCCTATTGTATTTCTTCATTAATGTATCATCCTCTAGTTTTCCGGTTCTTCGGATCATGGGTGAGTGTGTCAATGCGTTTTGTGTCGAAGCAGGCGTGGTGCTGCTAGTCGTGGAGCTGGGTGTTGCCAAAGTCAGAATGTGGCAGGTCTCTCTCCTTCCCAGCTTTCAATTCGAACATATGCAAATGGTCACCTATTACCCGGGGAAAAGTCCAAGGTAAACCAAATCATTATCTAAAATATACAAACGTTTATAGATCGCATTTTGGCTTCGAGCAGATTTCGATTTTAGTTAGCATTTTTTCTGACTAACAAATTTATCTCAAGAGTTGTGCCAAGGCTCACTTCTGCGACGGTAGGACGCATTAAAAGATATCCCAGTTATTTGAGTGCGACTTTGCTCCGCCTCCGCCTATAGAAGGACAACTACGATCATTCTCACAGCGGGCGCGGCATGAAGGAATCACTTACATGCAGTAATTGCCTTCACGCCATTTACTCTCCGTTTTTAGGTAGCCAAAGTACTCCCCACTGGAAATCGTAACTGCGGACGTGTCTTCGCTCAGGCTTCGGGACGAGACATTCCTCCTCGCGAGATCTTTATCTCTTGTTGACTCTCACTGCGATTGTCAGTGCGGGTGACTCCATGCAGTCCTCGGTTACAAGCTTAAAAAATGGATGTCTAATGTGACCTCTATCACCCGCCAACACAACAGACCGAGTTCAAATGAGTTAAACTGATAGGACTGTCAAACAATGTCAGTTTTGCAACAAACTACAAAAAGGAGCAGAAAAAATCGACGATCAACTCATATCATTATTCTAATACATACATCATCCATATAAAGATGCAACATGCAAATTTTATTAGTAATAAAGCCCCATGGCGCTCTCCGAGTCTTGGCACAGGCACCACTCAACGTTCATATTTTCTCTCCCTTTTTTCGTCAATGGAACTCTCCCCATACTAGTTATTGGGATCTTTGCTTAAAAATATATGGACTGGACATATTTTCCGCCTTATTATATCCATGTCCATCGGCTTTACAGCGCTCGGGCTGAGGACGTCGCATATTTGGTGCTATTCAAGTATGCTTTTACTTCGGGCTCTTACTTCTTGCCGTCGCCGGCATATTCTTAACCCTTAGTCTGTGCCTCCAAAGCAGCACAGCTCTTTAAATGTGCGTTGCAAATATAACATTCATTGCTGGGTACGCCCTTCAAGTAATATTTTGTTTTCAAACGATGCTATATCTATTTCAATTTATACTTTCTTAAAAATAATGTTATTAGTCTCGACCATTTCTGGGGATCAAATTGGGGTTATTTGTTTCTTTCGTTTTTGACTTCTCTGTCTGAAGTTGATCTTTCTCTCTCTCTCTCTGCTCTGTTCCACAAAGACCAGGCGACTATGTTGACTACAGACAGTCGTATTTATACACAAGCCTGCACATACGGACACACAATAAATAACACTCAAATAAAGTATACACATATAAGGTATAATAAAAATGTATATTGAAATAAGGTATGCCAAAAAAAGTATGATCATATAAATTACACTCAAATGAAGTATATCTCAAAATAGACTTCTATAAAGCATACATCAATGAGGGTAATCTAAAAAAAGATTATACCCTCACCATCCCAACCCTAGTCAAAACCGCCCCCCCCCCTCCGCCCCCACTCGTCCTACGCCGTAAGACGTACTCAAGATCTTCGAGACCGGGAAGAGGCCTTCACGTGTCACCTTCACCCACACCTGAGGGAACACTTGTCTTCACCTGCACGTTTAACGCTTTAAGATTCTCGTAGAACCGCCGACACCACAGAGGAAGTGGGTCAGTTCACATCTGAAGGAGGACAGGAGTGAAGAGCTCCTTCCGAATGAGAGTGGACAGCTGCGAGGACCAGCTGGCTATCCCCCCTCCCCTCCCCTCCTCTCCGGATCCCTAACCCTCTTCCTACCTTCCTCAGTCAGCGATGC
>NW_028234414.1:17829731-17834731 GCF_977035675.1 Penaeus japonicus
GTTTGAAAGACGCAAGGGAAAGTAACAAGTTGAAATCAAAATAAGCCCGGAATTTAAATAATGAGAGAGAAAAAAACAAATCGGAAAGAACAGCAAAAAGGAAAGTGAGCAGAAGGAAATACACACGACACACAATCATGGCTGAGTATACATTAGCGTATCACAAGACCCCTTAGAAAATAATTAAATCCACAAGGTTCCTCGGGCGGTCATGAAGCTGTAGGAACTCGACGGAGCCCGAAGACATTTACGACACATGGCATTGGGCAAACAGGTCTCCGGTGGACTTTTCACAGGTCGCAGGGAGACTCCCCGCGCGGATCGGAGCTTCTAGAGCTTAAATAAATCCCGGGGGCGGCCGGTCCATACTCTGTCTCCACGGGTTGCCATCGCCGCGTTTATAAGACTGAGAGAAATAGTTTACAGAAGGTAAATATCGATCATTACCATAAAAAAACAACTGATAGAAGTACGGACACTGATTTTAAAAGAGAATAAAATAAAACACCGGCTGTAAATTCGTTGAATGAGAGATAACACGGTTTATAACCTCGTTCTCCGGATAAAGAGACGTAAGTAAAGGCTAACAAACGGTCTCAGGCGGGAATATAAATTCCAAAACTAGTTTAACAATTAGATCATCCGAAAATTCAATGCGTTTTTTCGTTCTTTTCGGACTGGTAACATGTAGGGTCGCATGTTAAAAGAAAGAAAAAGAGATGAAAGACATGACTTGGTAGGTAAGAGGACGAAAAAAACGTGTAAATAAATTGAAATGAAGACCAGTGAAAAAGTGACATGTCTGCCTTGAATCAACACATTTCATGACTCACTACGCCGCCTCTCGCATGACTCAACCCGGAATTCTGAAATCCAACTCTCCTGTTCATGACCTCTCATGACGTTGCCGAAATCCCACTCTCCAGCTGCTCTCCCTCGGACGCGAAATCGGGAATATTCCCATTCCACACCAACTCTGAAAGTAAAAACTCTTCCCATACCTTTTTGCACGACTCCCTCCTCCTGTGTTGAAATGGTGGTGCAGCCAGCTGTCTGCGGCATCACCATTTGCCTCTTAGCGAGCCATGTGCATGACATCTATCCCGCGCGCATTGACAGCTCTTTCATGCATGAGTTCCCCGTCAACTCGCGACAAAAAACCGTGCTGATACTCATGCCTAGTAAATTTGCTGGGAGTAATTTTAGGGCTAGCCTGGGTTTCACTTTCTAACGCAAACGCGCAAATTACGATTTAATTGCTGAGTAAACTGACTAAAGCACGATCATTTTTTCTAAGGAAGGGGAGGGGGGGGGGTCGGGGAGGTCGGGGAGGCGCATGGAACACTTGTCACTCGCAGAGACTCGTCCATTTTCAAAAGACGAATCTGACAGACCATTTGACGAACATTTTAGATACAATACAGGAAGAAAGATGAAAGGAAAAGGAGACTTCTTTCTTTTTTTCTTCAAGAGTATAATGAGCAGTGCCTTTGGCGGTGCTTGAGTGTCTCCATCAGCGTATCCTAATACAGCCCAGCTCTTACTCATCACGTCAGTCCCTTCACTTACTTTCCCTTCACTAAAAGAAATGATCTGTGAGAACGAAAATCTCTCCGCCGCCAACAATCGGCACTTGACCCAGGGGTCACGCGGGTCAAGGATGGGTACACCACCGGGTCACGATCCCTCCGCTCCAAGAGTTATCGCTCTTCGGCGCCTGTTACATTGGGCTCATTTTTCCATAATTCGCAGCGGGACTCGAACAACGGTGGTTACTTCCACCCCAACACCGGATATTCCAGTGTTGGCTACGGCTCTTCGAGAGATACCTGTGCCGTTACTTCGCTAAGTCATCTACGCAACGCACAGGGCTCCACTCGAGACCGTGTAGTGTGTATGACGAGAGACCTCAACTCAGCAGAACACTTCAATCAGTTGATTAGTCTCGGCACTTGATGCAAATACTAGTTCAGCGAGATATTCTCCTTAACAGTATATCGCCGAAACACATAATACCACTGGCCTTTTCATTTCCGAACTAAATACAATAAAAGAGAGAGGGAGACAGATAGATAGATAGATAGAGAGAGAGAGAGGGAGAGAGAGAGATAGATAGATAGATAGATAGAGAGAGAGAGAGAGAGAGAGAGAGAGAGAGAGAGAGAGAGAGAGAGAGAGAGAGAGAGAGTGAGTGAGTGAGGGAGAGAGAGAGAGAGAGAGAGAGAGAGAGAGAGAGAGAGAGAGAGAGAGAGAGAGAGAGAGAGAGAGAGAAAGAAAAGAAAAGAAAGAAAGAAAAAAAAAAGAAAGAAAGAAAGAAAGAGAGAGAGAGAGAGAGAGAGAGAGAGAGAGAGAGAGAGAGAGAGAGAGAGAGAGAGAGAGAGAGAGAGAGAGAAAGAAAGAGAGAGAGGGGGGGGGGAGGGAGGGAGAAGAGATAGAGAGAGATATAAATTAATATACAGTAAAGTACAGTATATAGAGAGAGAAAGCGAGAGAGAGAACACATTAGTGTAAATACGCAAATTCGCAACTTGCACGAAACCACGTGTTGCATACCTCGAGGTACCTCCTATTAAGGCACGCACCTCATCTCGACTATAAAACTGTGCAATCTAGACCGACACCCCAGCTGATCCTCGCACAGATAAGTCACCGAAGGCAAATACGGACTTACCGAAAGCCGTACAAAGCAAAACCCTTATCACATCGTGTTCATGCGCCAAAACAACCGAGGATTAGATATTTATACCTAGATTCCCTGGCGTAAGTGCAGCTTCGTCCCTGTAAACTTCGACATAGCCTTAAAAAAAAAGCGTGTTTTTGCGGTGCGGAAACAACCGAGCTGCAACCGGTAATCTACCCACTATAGCGAGACAAGTATTGGTCATCAAACAATCAAGTAAGCACGGTTTTTGAGTGCGTGATCAAACCCTTCGCCAGCTGACCAGTTTGAGGTTGTAACTAACTAGTGTTCATCTATCAGACGCTACACCTCCAAGCAACAATTTTCGACCCAGGTGCCAAAGCTAACTTGGTCCACATGACGACCTGATTTGTGTACGAATAGAATAAAACCAGTCGTGGTGATCGTTTGGGGTCAAAAGCTAAAAATAGACAGAAGGCAGAAAGACTCTAATGAAAAAGATATAAAAGACCCCCCTAGCAAAACTTCATCTACAGGAAATCTTTCATCCAATGTTACACAAAGATGATACTTAAAACAATGTAATGCTTGGCAAAGAATCTGTCGGACACCTGCTACATCGGCTCAGTCATAATAAAATAAAGATGGCTACTCAGCGTGCTTTCGTGTTCTCTTCGCTATTGGTCCTCGTTAAAATCTCTGGGATTCCTCGGCGTCAAAGACAACACGGAGTCACTAAATCTTAAAACTAGTTTGCATTTAGCACTATAATGACACAACGCACACACACACACACACACACAGACACACACACACACGCACGAGCGCACGCATATCCAAAGGAGCCAACCCCATTCGGATCATCAAGTTGTCATCCACATCGAGAAGTGTCTCGCAACAATCTTTCAACTCGTAAAACCCATGAGACGTCCCCCTGGTGACTCGTATCTGTGATCCCAGTCGACGTCATCAACCTTGACCGACGACGTCATCTAGCATCTATGACCTTGATCCTCACAGGCTTTTGAGCATTGCAAAGGTCTTTCCCTGCAAGATAAAGATATCGCTTGTCACTGTTTCGATCCTTTGTGCAATGGCTTCTCCTCTCTGCTAATGCGACCCGGGGAAATCCATAAAACCGACAATTTAAAGTATCGGATTACGGGTGGACTTTTTACTCTAAACTGTAAATGTTATACGTCATTTGTTACCTTCATTATCAGATTTTATTTATTTATTGTGTGTGGTTGTGTGTGTGTGTGTGTATGAATGTATTTATGTATTTATGTATGTATGTATGTATGTATGTATGTATGTATGTATGTATGTATGAATATATGCATGTATGTATGTATGTATGTATGGATGTATGGATGGATGTATGTATGTATGTATGTATGCATGTATGTGTGTATGAATATATGCATGTATGTGTATGTATGTATGTATGTATGTATGTACGTACGTATGCATGCACGCAAAGTATATGTGTACTGATACTGACGTCTTTACACCGACATGGGTGTACATGACCCCAAATGAAAGGCAGATCGTATACCACCCAAAGAAGAACCGCCAGACACAGCCAAACCACTTCCCCGCCGCCTCCGAAACACCTCATCCGGACACATAAAAAAAGGCATTTGGATCATAATGTCAATCACGGATAACGAGACGAGGAGATAAGCTCGTAATTGTCTGTGGAACCCCTTGATTAGCACAGGAAATCGGCGATTTATTTAATCATATAAAGCATGGGTTGTTTGTTAACTAAAATCCTATATGTGCATTATTATATTCGGTTCATTATTTTTTTTACTCTCGTTATATACATATATATTTTTTCTCTCTCTCTACGCTCTGATAAGGTCTGATGTATAGGCGTGGTTTTGTTTAGATATTTTTTGTATTTGTTTTACAGGTCGCATAATTGGTTATTAAGATCATTCCTCTTCCAATTAGGCTTATAGACGTCGCCAAACTTCAGGGCGATAAGAGATAAGGAAGCTTGAGTTCTACTTAGCGTGCGCAGTTTCACATTAATTCGGTAAATTCTCAAACCTTTTACACTTTCGAGATTTTCTTCTAAAGATTCGAAGGAATAGTTATTCAATAGTATTATGCCTAATTGTAAAAAAAAAAAAAAAAAAAAATAATAATAATAATACTGAAAAAAACGTATCCCCTAAACCGTATCTTTATACACGTATTCACCGTCTATTCCTCTCGGCATTGGCCCTATAACCCCCTACGATTGTGCTCACTAATAAAGTCTTTTGCTCCCGACTATCTCTGACAGATCTCTGACTCTCCGAATACATAGACTGTGTCAAGAAGCAAACAGACGCTAAGGTAACTC
>NW_028234414.1:17837231-17857231 GCF_977035675.1 Penaeus japonicus
CTCTCTCTCTCTCTCTCTCTCTCTCTCTCTCTCTCTCTCTCTCTCTCTCTCTCTCTCCCTCTCTCTCTCTATTTATCTCCCGCTTTCTTTCTCTCTCCATTCCAGTTTCCTTAACCTACTGCTTTTGTTTCTTATTCTTCATAATCTACCCCTCCCTCTCCCTCTCCCTTTCATCATATTTCCCCTCCCCTCTATTTCTCTTGTTATGGGCGGGAATTTCAATGAGTAAATATGAATGTATCTCAGCGTTAACCAGTAAAATGTTCGTGTCTGTTAAGAGAAACCCTTACCTCATCACAATACCAGTCGGAAAATGTGAACAATTTCATTATGCTATGATGCCAGGTTGATGATGTGATGAATCTCACCATATTACAATACCAGGCAGACAATGTGACCAATCTCACCATAATATAATAACAAGAAGACTGTGACGATTCTCACAATATTACAACACCAGGCAGATACTGTGACGAATCTCGTCATATTACAATACCAGGTAGATAATGCGAAGGTAAATGCACAACATCAAGAGGACACGGGCACAACAGCAGCCTCCAAGAGTCGTGAATGGAGACACAAGACCAACGGCGCCAACTTTCTCCTCCTACTGACAAGGTCTAAATTGGTGCCTCTTGCAAGCTCTAGACGCACACGCACATTCACTCCTACACACGCACGGACATATAAACACGCCACACACCAATAAATCAACACAAACAAACACACATACGTATATATCAATTTGTACACTCTTGCAACTGCAGTGTGTACTAAATAGATTGCCACTCGTAAGATTTACAACCTATGTGCAATCAATATGCATTTCACAACACAGCCACTCAACGTTCCATAGGAACTAGAGAGGCCGCCCCTTCCATTCCTTTTAGCACGTGGCCGGGAGGCGGCACGGCACCCAGGCCTCTGGAGGGAAGACGCACCTGGGCCAGGTGAAACCCCCTACAGGTGACCCGGACGTGACCCGTCAGTGAAACCGTTTAGAAACGACTTGTAGGCTGTGGTTACCGACTGGGTCGAGGACCGAAGGAGGAGGAATGAGCACGAAGAATAAAAAGAACGATTATGAAAATTAAAATATCCAAGTATAATCATAGTCAATACACGAGGGAGAAGATGATATTATTCATATGAAAAAAAGAAAGAAAGGAAAATAAACAATAAAAACCACAATCCCAAAGACAAGAGAAAACAACAGCACAAAAGAAAACACGACTAAAGAAGGACAACAGGCGTAGCCGAAGATCGTCCCTTTACCAGCGTCCATGAACGAACACGAGAAAGTAATCACAGCTTTTGGGGTCTTGCTAGATGAGACCGCAGCGCCCACGGCAGGAGGCGATATCAAACCTGATATCAAAACATTAACTTCGGCTGACCTCGCGTGACGAACAGGGACATTAGCAGTGTGGATAGAAGGGAAGAGAAGAGGGATAGTGGGATAAATAGAGACAGAAGTGTTAAAGATAGATAAAAAGGTGGTTAGATAGATTTGTGTAGGTATATAGTGATAGAGAAAGAGAAAGATGCAAGGAGTATGAAAATGAGAATAAGAGAGAGAGAGAGAGAGAGAGAGAGAGAGAGAGAGAGAGAGAGAGAGAGAGAGAGAGAGAGAGAGAGAGAGAGAGAGAGAGAGAGAGAGAGAGAGGCACAGCGGTACGATCAAAGCCAATAATGATAGTACGGCGGCGAACAGAGAAGATGGGAGGGGGGAGGTAAGGAGAGGGGGGAAGAAGACCTGAGGACTAAGAAGACGGGAAAGGGGAAGAGAGGGAGGGAGGGAGAAGGCATGGGGAATGGGGAAGGAGAAGGAAAGGGAAGGGGTAAGGAAAGGATAAGGAAAAGAGGGAGGGGGACGGCATGGGGAAGGGGAAGGGGAAGGGGAAGGGGAAGGGGAAGGGGAAGGGGAAGGGGAAGGGGAAGGGGAAGGGGTAGAGGAAGGGGAAGGGGAAGGGGAAGTGGGAGGGGAAGGGGTAGGGGAACGGGAAATGGAAGGGGAAGGGGAAGGAGAAGGGAAAAGGAAGGGGGAAGGCAAGGGGAAGGGGGCGAGGGAGGGAGAGGGCAAGGTCGTCTAAAACCCGCGAGCTTCTTCGCCAAAGGGAAAGGATCACGCAATGGATAATTCCAACCCCCTCTCGACTCTCGGTAAACATACATCGTGGAGAGAATTAAGCGCCAGAGACCCCGACACTCGAGTGATATCGAAGGAGATAAAGCGGACATCTCGCGTGTAACAGATGGAATCCCCGATAACGTAAGCCACCGTTCGACCACATTTAAAATTCAATTAGCATGCGAAAGCTACAGCCACGTCCCCCCTCCCCCCCATCCCCATCCCCCGCCGTTACCCTCCCTCTCTCCACACAAACCCGTCATCTGCAGCGCCTCCGCCCTCGCCAGCAGGTCATAGCCACATGTCCCTGAGCTGCGATCGAATTTGTTCACGTTTTTCAGACCGACATTACACCTCTTTTTATTCTCATGACGAGCTTTCAAACACGTGCTGTCGTTTTTTGTTCATACATCCCTTGCTCTGTTGCATCAAAGTTCGGTCGCACAGAGATGACTTGGGGTGGGGTAGGGGGGTAGGGGGGTGGGGGTAAAGGAGGGACGAAGGTGGGGAGGGCGATGGGCGTCTGGCAGTCAGAGAGTCCTATACATTCATGAATAATAAGCGTGACTGAAAGGACGTAGACAAATGCCGCTGTAGTAACGTGGGATCTTTGGAAACATCTTCATAATGGCGATTTATTATTATCTTTTTCTTGTCTAAGATTTACAAAATTGATTAAAATTATATATGAATATATCTGTTATACTGACTGATGAAGATGAGAGAATGCGAGAAGGAGAGAATGGGTGAAGGAGAGACACACAGAGAGAGAAGAGAAGAGAAGAGAAGAAAAGAGAAAAAAAGAACATAGACAGAAAAAGAGATAGAAGAAGAGACAGAAAAAGAAAAAGAAAGGAGAGTAAAAGAGAAATAAAAAGAAAAAGAGAGGAGAGCAAAAGAGAAAGAGAAAGAGAGAGAGGTAAAGGTAAAGAGACAGACAGACAGATGGATACAGAGATAGAGAAGGAGACTGCGCCTTACATTTAAGAAGAGTAATGGCGTGTTGGCAAGGCTGTGTCTGCCATACATTGTGTAGTCGTGACGCTGAATTGTTAGGCTAGTGATATATGCTGTTTGTTTTCCCTTCCTCTATATATCTGCCTCCTCTATCACCTTGTCTAGTTAAGGCAACATAACCTTTCTATATTCATTTCTCTCTCATCATCTTTCCTTATATATTCGATTTTATCTATCATTCTTAGCTCTTTATTGCGTTGTTTGTATATACTTCCTTTGTGTTCTTTATCTGACGTTTATATAAATACGCTTTTTCTATGTTTTATGAACATGTCATCCTTTTATCTGATTTCCTTTAAAAAAAAACGTGTTCTCTTTGTTTGTTCTTCTACTTTCCGTGTTCCCTTTGTTAGTTCTTCTACCTCTTGTTCTCTCCCCCTACACCCTCCCCACCCCACCCCCACCATCCCCTCATCACCATAAAGATGCGAGGGGCGTGTTGCCATCCATCATGGGGTAACGGGGGCAGTTACGGCATTCAAAACAATCATTTCGAGCCGTGTAAAATCATCTGAATTATTATATTCGTAACTTGGTTGCATATAATCGATATGTATGTGTGCGTGCGTTTGTGTGTGCATGCGTGAATGCTTGGGTGAGCTAAGTAGACATATACGATTACCTGCTTTTCATTGTTACACACACTCTTTCTTTCTTACTTTCTTTCTCTCTCAATGTGTGTGTGTGTGTGTATGTAATATACACACACACACACACACACAAAACACACACACACACACACACACACACACACACACACACACACACACACACACACACACACACACACACACACACACACACACATATATATATATATATATATATATAATATATATATATATATATATATATATATTATATATATAAACTATATATATATATATATATATATATATATATATATATACATATATATACATATTATGTATATATATATATATATATATATATATATATATATATATATATATATATGTATATGTATATATATATGTATATTAATAAACCTGCCACTAGATGAAAGGAAAAACTTGCGACGTTTCGAACTTTTTCATGAAAGTTTCTCTTCAGGCGAAAGCAATCCAAAACATTCATTTTCCTACTTTAAGCGTTCATTCCTATTAAAATCGCCAGAAAACATCCCTTCTTTCCCTGCATTATAATTTTCTTCCTTTCCTTTGTTTTGCTTCGTCTCCCGCATAGTTGCCGCCGGCACAGCAACGCCTTCTCATCAACACTAGCTCACGCCCACCGAGCTACTGTGTTCTCCGCTTTCCCTTGCTTCTTGCTTCTTGCTTACATTCATCGCCACCCTTACTCTCTATGCCTTTCTTTGCCACCCTCCGCCCCTCTCTCCATGGATCTCTTGTTTACACTCATTACTACTCTTTCTTTTCAACTCTCTCCGTTGCGCCCTCCCTTCAGTGCGCCTCTTATTTACACTCATCGCCATCCTAACTCTATGCCTCTTCTTTCCGCCCTCCACCCTGATCTTCGCGCATCTCCTGTTTACACCCTTCGCCACCCTTACTTCCCGCCTTCTGCCCTGATCCCCGTACATCTCTTGTTTACACCCAGCGCGGCCCCGGCACCTCTGCCACCCACACGGCGGGATGCCGGACCCGCGGGGCCACACACTCTCCCCTGCGGTGCTCCTCCCGGACGAATACATGAATACATTACCGCGGCCGCCAAAGACCTGCCCAGCTACTACGTGACCCATCCTTACCATCCCTGATGTTCTTGTAAAGTGGACACTGTTCGACGGGTCCGGTTGGTCCGCCATAATCTTCTACTTCTCATTTCAATTAATGAGCCCCGGACTTTCTTCCTGGACTTACGACTCAATACTTTCTCAAAGCGCCCGTCTCTTTTGAGGCCCAAACAAACACGCAAGTCTCCGAGTAACACGGGGCGGAGAAAAGGTCTCTCCGCGGGCTAACGAATGCAAGAGCTGGAATAAAACAAGGACGTCGTCGGCATAACGACCTGTACACACCCCGGCAACCAAGGGAGCAACCCGAAACAACCATGCAAACACGATACAACAATAACAAACAATAGAGAACACGAACCCAACACGCTGCAACACTTCACAGCGCACCTCGAGAGGGCTTCGGGGTGAGGGAAGAAACTTCAACCCTCAGTGGAGTCTCGCAAGCAAGAGTGATTTATGCCGCCAATTAATCCCTACCTTTGTAATCACCAAAGTGGCTGACGCACACACCAGGATGGCTTGATGAGGTACAATTAAGGTGAATGTTTACCTAGGAGTGCGAGCTTAAACAAATGAGTGTGACTGTGTTGGGTCCGGCTCGGTGGTCCGTGCTGGAGGCCGTATGTCAAGCGGAAGTTTGACACCGAATGCTCGGACGTGCCGCTGATTCTGATGGAGGCTAAACACGCTTTCAGAAATCTAAAAAACAAACAAAAACAAAACAAGCATAATGGATGTTCGCTTTTCAAAAAGATCCATCTCTACGTTCACAAAGTTAGACATTTACGAGTCCGGTTTCCCGGTAATTCCTCATTCAAGTTCTCCCCAAAGGCGGCTCTATTTCTTCCGCACGGAAACCTGCGACTGTGTGCATCACTCACGAAACGAAAAATTGATTCAGAAAACGTCCCTCACCAGAAATCAACAGTGAAGCGCCATGGAACACAACACACAAAATAATGAAGGACCAGGTACCCACCGGCAGGGGTTGAACATGAATCTTGGAGCAGCCACTTTGGGCCTCGTACAAGGCTCGCTCTCACGGTCCTCGGGCCAGGGAGTCTCGTCAAGTCCTTCGCCACAGACATTGTCTTTGATGGAATGGCGATCTACATAATTCACGGTCGACGGCATTGGTATAAAGGGATTCACGTTAATCGTTTGAATTCTCTGTTATGCGTTGGAAAAGATATGGAATATTGACATTCTCTATGCATCATACCTGCGTAATGCGAGACGTTCTATGTTTTTTTCCCGTCACAAAAGAGAGACAGAGAGAGAGTGAGAGTGATCATGAGAGAGAGATAGAGAGATAAATAGATAGTGATGGATAGATATATAAAGAGGAAGAAAGAGCGAAAGATAATGTGCTGGCATGTGTGTGGGGGGGAGGTCTGCATGCGTGTACGTGTTCGTGTGTGAGTGAGTGTGTGAGAATAACGTGAGTGAAAGAAACAAACAAAATAAAAAACTGTACTAAGAGTCTTCAGTATATACATGAGAACTAATAAACGGCATATATAACGTCTCGAAAAATACTACCTTAAAGTTAGCACACAGCAAAGATTTCCGCAGCCCAGCAACCTTAGCACTAGAACTATATACTCTTGCTGTAGCGTCATCTCTTAGCAAGGTAAAGGAAGAAATACATTGAGAACGAGACCTCCCCGCAAGCAAGTGTTGACAGATACACTTTTTCTCATGAATATTCTCCTTCGGTCGACCTTGCCGTGGAACCCGTCGCTTCCTATCACTGGCTCAACTCTACGGAGATTCCCATCGCCTTACTTGCTTTGATTCCGGGAGGACGTTTCGATACCTTATCTCTAGGCAGGTAAAACATGGCGATAAAGTAACATCTGTAGTGAGTCATGCACGTGCCGCATGACCCGGGATCACAACCGCCATCAGCACACTCTGTATTGGGGTCAGTAGGCGTGGCATGACCTCTGGTCTTTTAAAAACAAGATGGCGCCGACGGAGCACAGGGCGGGGGATGTCACAGCCGATGGTCTCGAGTGCTGACTTCAAACTACCCTCCATGAAGTTTGGTCACGTCGTCAGCAGTCTTCGTCAGATGACTAAGTGGAGGTCTTACCCCCCGTGGAGACGACAAGACTTCCAGACTTGGCTAAGCTAACAACCCCGTGGACCTCAGAATTACTCCTTGCTGTCGGGTTGCACAGCTTACTTGCTTCTCGCACAATCTAATAAACATTACATTTACTTCGTTCCTATGACTTATACTTAAACGAGTAAAATGTTATGCAGAGTAAGTATCCATTGCTTGATAAAAGTAATAAAACAGTCACCATCTTGTCAGGTTTATTGAGCTGGTTCACTGATACACTTTCTGCGTTCCCTCCTATTACTCGAAACTCGAAACAACCCCTTAAACACATCATCAGAAAGTTCCCCTAAACCAGCAAGCCAATAAGAACGAAAATCCCCTTCTCTTGGGCCACAGAAATGACCCCTCCCGACGGAAGGACTCGAGCGGGGGCTAGGTGGCTCTCGAGATGTAGATGAGGCGTGATAGAGAAGTGCTCCCACTACCCAAACATGACCCGGACATGGCCTGCGAACGCCGCCCGTCTGGATACACCATGTTCCTAATTGTTTCCTGCACTAAATGTAAACAAAACAGCGCTCTAACCCCAAACCTGGAAACCCTGATGGAAATTTACGCGAGATTTATAAGTAGATTAAAACGTTAGCGCCCGATATCGTATGCATATGATTTACGACGTAGAGTAGGGCAATACATCCTGATTAGTGAATAATGAATCGCCTTATCCTCATATATATCATTTCTATAAGGCACGAAAGACAGGAGAACATTCGCTGATAAAAAAAAACGTAACACTAATTAACTCGTCTTATATTGTAATTAATAAAAAAATGATATCTAACTTAAAACTAAACTAGAAAGGAGCTGATGATTCACTCGGAGCTAGCTCTTGCTCTCTCGACAAAGAAAAAAAATAATAATCGCAGACTTCTCCGGAAAAAACAGATCGAATACTTCTGAATACGAGCGCTTCTCCACAGAAAGATTTATGGTCTCTAATAGCAAGGGGTTGTGCTTGCATAAACATCTCTATGAGGCCGGTAAAGGACACCTGCTAACTATATGCAACGCTGGGAGACATTTGTGTGTCATGTCTATTTGGACAAGGGCACCTGTGCGTCCACACTCCATAAAGGGACCATGTGGGTCCTTCCGATTGATAAAGATGTACGTTGCCGTCTTTTATAATGACGGAAAAGCACATGTGTGGTTTATCGTGCTGGAAATAAATGCCCGTGTTTTCCATTATGCTTAAGTGGACCAACTGTGCACGCTGCACTACTCCCGATCTCTAATCAACATTTATATACATTATGAGGCATAAGAAATGATCCTCCTGTACTATACGATGGCTGACATAGACAGACGCTGCAATGTTGAAAAGAGTGAACCAACGCCTTGAAAGAAAAGAAACGGCCAAACGTCAAACAAGAAAGGAAAAGGAAGGTGGGTCAAGGAGGAGAACTCATGAAAAGCAATAAAGGCTCCCAGCATTAGCAAAGATAAGAAAGCTGCCGTATGTCATTAGCAAATAATTACGCCTTGACCGCTAGATCCAGTTCTCAGATTAGCAGAAAAGCGATCAGTCAGAGTGCAAGCTCCCTCGGGGCAGTTGGGGAGTCGGGGGCACCATCTGATAGTGTGAGGTTAATTCGCTGCGTTTAATCTATATATAGAGCTCGGTCGGTACCCTATTATCAGCTGCCTTTGCACTAATGAAATATGTGAGGGTAATTGTAAAACGCTGGGACGTACATATATTTACATACAAGAGGCAATTACTTTTCTTCCTCCCTTCCTCTCTACCCCCACCCCTCTCTCTCTCTCTCTCTCTCTCTCTCTCTCTCTCTCTCTCTCTCTCTCTCTCTCTCTCTCTCTCTCTCTCTCTCTCTCTCTCTCTCTCTCTCTCTCTCTCTCTCTCTCTCTCTCTCTCTCTGTCCGGTGTCTCAAAGACACCTGTGTCCTTCCCCGAAGCCTTTACACTTTATTTAGCCTTGTATTTTACTCTTACTCTACTGGTTTTCCTTGTGATCAGCGATGCTAAGAAGTTGGTTTCCACGTCCATTCGATATGTATTTTATTTTTATTTTGTTCATATATGTTGGAACATATGATGAATAACAAAGAACTACAACAATATCTATGCAGAACGAGTAGACTATTGTGTTGAGTTTATTTCTTCTCTTCTCTCTCCGTCTCTCTCTCTCTCTCTCTCTCTCTCTCTCTCTCTCTCTCTCTCTCTCTCTCTCTCTCTCTCTCTCTCTCTCTCTCTCTCTCTCTCTCTCTCTCTCTCTCTCTGCCATTTATCAACATCCCTCACCCCCCGACTCCGCCCCACTTGCACATGGGTAAATGCAGGTTCGAAGGAAAAGGAGCTGGTCGCGCTAGCATGACAGGGGCGTATTCCTGCTAAATGTGACCTCTGACCCCAACGTGCGTGAGCCTCGGGATCCGTGACCTTACCTCTAGAGCGGTCTAAAAAAAGAGAGAGAGAAAGAGAGGGAGGGTGGGAGGGAGTGAAGGAGAGACAGAGAAAGAGAGAAAGAAAGAAAAAAAAACACGGAATAAATTGTAGATCATTATCTCTATCACGGCTGTTCCTTCCACGCCAACATCTGTGGTGGGTTCAAATTCCAATAGAATTTCGATTACGATCCTCTATCTCGGCTCGATCAACCCCTTCATAGTACAGGCTCTCCATTTACTTCGAGTTTTATGTCTAGTTACCCCTATCGGATCCTGATTTCGATCATGTACTTGTTCTCGATCTCCCAATCTATGATTCTCCATCTCTCGCGCTTGCATTTTATGTGAAAGGTAAAGATTTCTTCGTTACAGATAAAGATATAGGTATAAATGAGACAATAACTTCACAACATGTGTGCTGATTAGATCTTCATTAGAATTGCATATTGCACGTAATTTTATCGGAGATATAAACGAAGCACGTTCACTTTATCTCTTGCTTTGTCTATTCACTGTCAATTATACGTTTGTCTACATTTGCATGTGAAAGCTTGGAAAAGAAAATTACAAAGCAAAATAACCCAAACTACACTGTATGGAGACACACACACTACTTGCCACCGCCAAGACCCACAGACCTACATGCTCAGCCACCGTTATCATATCAACTTAATCCCTTTAGGGACACGAACTTGACACTGAGGAGCCACCTCCTAGCCCTACCACGTACGAAGAAGTTTAGTCATTTATTCATCTTTCTGTCATAACAATTCCTTGAATTTCTCTGATGTAGCTTTCCGGTATAGACCTTTTTCATGCACAGAACGTAATCTCTGACTTATTTCTTTCTGAAAAGCTTTGCGATTTTTTTTTTACATCTACGACATCAACTCACAAATGCAAATATAGACACCGACAATAAGCATGTAAACATTGCATTGAACACTAAACAGTCAGCCATTCCTGTTGCCTTAACAAATCGTAAAGGAAAACAAAGGGTAATAAGAGACTCACGAGGGGTTAGGTGAAGGGGGGCAGGGAGGGGGGGCAGGGACTAAGGGGGTAGAAGGGGACAAGGGGGTGGGGGCGGGGTGGGGGTGGGGGCGGGGGTGGGGGTGGACGGCTGCCTGAGGGGAGATCAGGTGACGACTGGTTCAAAGCCGCCATTTTTCACAGGAGTTGCGGTATTTCGGGTTTATTTTTGAGCGACGCTACGGCATGCACGCTCGTGAGGGTTGAGCGGTGGGGTGGGGTTGGGGGTAGAGTGGGGTTAGAAGGTCAGCAAATCGTGGGCTGAGGTAGATGTGGAAGGGTAATGTGAGACGCAATGGATTGCCTGTATGTGTGTTGGAAGAGGACTGAATGATAATTATAAAAATCATCATCAGTTGCAAAAGTATTCACAATATTATTACAAAAAAAAAAAAAAAAAAAAAAAATTATCATGGCAGCCGATGACAGGAATAAAGAAAGAAACGAAACGAAAAATAAATAAAAGAAAAGCAGATCGTAAAAGGAAAACAACAAGAATGAGGAGAGCTAAACCACGCAGTCATACATTGAAGTATCGCAAGCAAAAAGAGCGCATTCGCAGTTCTTAATTAGAATGCTCGCCGAGGGTGAGTTATGGGCCGTTCAACGACGTTTATAATTATTTTTTTCCGGTTCCAGAACCTAGGTGGTTGCAGATCACAAACTAAGGCCATAAAGGGTGCACTCGGTCCCTTGCACGCCGCTGGGGGTCCGTGCAACACCCCTTGAGCAGTGCGAGTGATGGCGAGATCTCGTGACAGAACAAAAGGCTGGATGGACCGAGGGTAGTGATAAGTTTGACAGGACGTCGAATACAGGGGAGCGTTAAGGAGACTGGACGAGAGAAAGTTGTCTTTCGTTTCCGGTTCTTAAGAATAATAATTACTCTATGCACCTCTTCGTCGTGTAAACACAATTACATTTTTCTTCTTTTGTTAGTTCAGCCTGGTGGCGAGTGCAGTACTGCCCATCTGTTTACGTTTCCATATCTATTACTATTTCGATCCAACTGACCTTGGTTCATTCTGCATCTGTGGCGGCAGTGGCTTGGGTACTTCACATACCTCTTCTAAAGCATTCCCAGACGACGCCTCTCATGCTGGACTCAGCACACTTCTCATATTTCAAGCAATGTTTACACTATGCCAGGCCAATAAATTCCACACTTTACTCTGGCAAATAAACTCTCTCGGTGTTCTTCCCAAGCCACGAGCACTTTCGACCCTCCCGAACGACGATTGGTGTTGTCTTAACACTCGACAAAAGCAACACTGGAGAACACCGACCGTCAGCAGACGAATACCTCCCGCTATGGTCGCATCAGGCATAAAAGTCCTGTCCTGTGTTTTATAGCATCCACCTATCAGCCTGTGTGTCTGACTGATCAGTCAAGACACGCCGCTCTCACTGCGATCCACTGGCGAGTCGGGCGGATGCACGGAAACATTTTTGTTAACCACTTGACAGGCGAGGGTTTCATCCCGGATTGAAAAGAACTTGCAGAATCAGATGCTCAAGACCATATCAAGCACCGGTTGAGTAAATACTGACAAGATTCAATAAAAAAAAATTCTAACTTCAGGCATTCGCAGGAAGGTTGCATTCAGACTAGAAAGCATACCGGGATCAATATCAACATATGCATACGCGCACACCGAGGGCCACGTAGGAGAAAAACGAATTGCAAAGTTAGTAGTTGAGAAAGAAGATATTTTCATTTAAAAATCAAGTTATGGCAATTAGCAAAATCCAAAGGCTTTGCACGCGCGGTAACAATACAGCCTTCCTGAATTGCCGTCTCTTCTAAATTTGCCGGATCAGATGCTAACGATATCACAGAGAACGATTATTGTAATTATCACTCATCATTAGGGATTCTTGTTAATGTATTTATCCGGCAATGCTGTCACCGCAAGACTGGTCGTTACAACACATCCCTCGCTACCACCGCTGTGTTCATAATGAGGATAATCCTGGCAGCGAGGAGAGTGATGCTGTCATAAGACTATGCTAAAGATGAAGAGGAAGAGGGTGATGATATAATAACCACGAGGAAATTGGGAAATTCTGATGATAATGGCAACTGCACCGGCAATCAAATGTGTTACTTATTTGGCGTGGAATCATTTAGCACCGTTAAGTTCGCGGGGTAGGCTACACCCCCTGGGGGAGTCTCGGGGCTACATTAAACCAGGGCCCACGGGAAGCACTCCTCGGGCGGGCGGCCAGGAATGAAGTCAGGATTGCAAATGCAGAGAATCCCTGATTAAAAACAGAGCTTCCGGCAAGACTGATTTGGACGGTGACTTCAGATCGCCAGGTTAGGGGAGACTAGGATATAAAGCCTTTTGTGTACAGTATTTGGAATGTAATTAAGGGCTTTACACCACGAGTTTCAAGCAGCCATCATCATGGATAAAGATACCAAGCAGTACAATTACCTCTTTATTAATCGGACCTACCTAACGACCTTCCACTGGCGTGTTATCAGCACCTCCTCCCACCCCTCCCCTTCGCCCATCCCCTTATCACGCGCACAGATCAACGGACGCCGATTGATCAAGCGAAGCAATTAATCAGCCGTGGTAATGAGACTATGATGATAAACAATCACAGGGCGAAGGGCGCGGCCGGAGAGGGCAAGGAAACGGCCCCGTAATCATTGCTTCCACCACGAGGCTTCAAAGGCGAAGCCGAGGGGCGGCCGCAGCTTCGCATAGCTTCCTAGGCGCTCCATCACTAACACCCATCGCGCTCTTGTGTGTGATGACTGTTGATAAGGCGGAATAAAGATGAATCTAATGGTGCTTGATGATCCTCCTTAATAAAGACGAAGTGAAAGCGTCGCCGGCACGCGGGTTGATATTGCATGGAAAAAAAACGGATTTCATTGCAGGTTCCCATTTGGAGATACTGCAGACCGATTTGGAAGGCGATGGGCAGTCGTGGCGAGTCGATTGAAGCGAGCATTTATGACGACTATAATTTTACGACAATTGTACAGAAAATAGCAGAAACTTGTATATATATATATTTGTATGTATATGCATATGCATATGTATATGTATATGTATATGTTTATGTATATGTATATTTAAGCATTCATGTATATATACATATGTATATACATATAAATATATATACATATACATATACATACACACACACACACACACACATATATATATATATATATATATATATATATATATATATATATATACACACATATATATATATATACATAATAGATGTATATATATATATATATATATATGTATATATATATATATATATATATATATATATATATATATATATATATATATATATATATATATATATATATATATATATATATATACACATATATATACATAATAGATGTATATATATATGTATATGCATATATGCATATATATATATATATATATATATATATATATATATATATATATATATATATATATATATATGTTGTGTGTGTGTGTGTGTGTGTGTGTGTGTGTGTGTGTGTGTGTGTGTGTATACATATATATGTTTATGTATATATATATATATATATATATATATATATATATATATATATGTATATATATGTATATACATTATTTATATATATATATATATATACATATATAATACATATATGATATATATATACATATATATATATATATATATATATATATATATATATATATATATATACATACATATATATATACATACATATATACATATATATATATACATATATACATATATACATATATATATACATATATATATATATATGTATATATACATATACACACACACACACACATGTGTGTGTGTGTGTGTGTAATAAAGAGAAAGAGGCTACAGACAAACCGGCGTGCAAGTAGCGTGGGCTTCTGCCGCATGACTTACGTCATGTAGCAACTGCCCACGTAGCCAGATGTTTCTGAACTTTATTCCAAAACACAGCGCTGTTCCTCTGAAAAGTGGGCGGCCTTATCTGAATCTCAGTTCTTGGAAACGCAGATATATTTCAGAAATTGCACGAAAGCAAAAGCAAGCAAGCAATCACACGCCACTACGAAAAGGAGACTAAGAAAGGCTTCGATCGGTGTAAAAACCGGTCATTTGTTCCTCTCGGCACCTGAGCCCAACGCAAGGTCAGTTCGCAGACGGAAACGATTCGGTGAAGAATTTCCTCGCGTATTAGAATTTCTCTTCTTGATACTGACATTTTTATGAGTTTCAATATGCTGTCGATGTTAGTTTTGTTATATTCAGATTTTTAAAACATACAAAAGGGAATATCTATGCAGAAAATCGATAAGATGGGATATCCGCATAACGTAGTTAAACTTTATTCCTTTTTAAGATGGCCGTCAAAATCAGCACCGCCCAGCAGCGAAATTGCAATTGTTTCTCGTTATGGTGATCAGAAGATTGCCTACTTGGAATAATATGCGAAATATAAGTATATACCAAAGCAATATCCATTTCTCTTTCACAGTGACACGTGTTTGACAACCATGAAAATGCAATATTGAAGTGATTCCGTACCGGCAATCTCGCCGGCATAAGCAAACTAATACATATTTCCAAGGACCTCTGCAGTATAATCATCAATATTTTCCAGAATAAAACAAAAGCATTTTAAGAATAATCCCAGATACAACATGCAACATTTCATATATAATCACTTCAAAAGCAAGATACATTACGGGCACCCGGGATGGGAGGTTAGCGCAAGGTGGGTGCCTGACGGGTACTCGTGCTTGCATGGTTGACCTCCTTCGGGAGTGCACTCAACCCATCAGGTCACGTTCTTCAACGCGTGAATAAACAGGTATCCAAAGACCGAAGACGTTCCTTGCCTACCGGATTCATGGAGGCAACGGGGAATGACACGAACTGCACACGGTATACGAATTTTTTTTTAAAAGAAAGAGTGAGGAAAAAATATGATTTTTCCCCTGTTGCATGTCATATCTGCCTCGGGTATCCTGTCCTACCACAACAAGATAAAGGTTCTAACATCAATATCACATTTCTGTGCCACTTTTTTTTCTTTTTCTTTTTTACACACGATAGTGTTGTGGAATTGATCACGTAACATAGATATGATATCAGTATCTCTCTCACACGTACACGTACACACACACACACACACATACAAGCACAAGTATATACATATATCCATATATATATATATATATATATATATATATATATATATATATATATATATATATATATATATATATATATATATATATATATATATATATATATATATACTATAAAATATATATATATTACATAATATATATATATATATATATATATATATATATATATATATATATACATATATACATACATATACATATACATATACACACACACACGCACGCACGCACGCACGCACGCACGCACGCACGCACGCACGCACGCACACACACACATATATATTTATATATGCATTTGCATTTTTCAGCTCTTTCTGTGGGCTATAAAGTCTCCCTGCAGGACGGAGCGCCTTATTGCAACGACGCATTTATTGTGAAGACATCATGCGAGAAAAAGGACCACGTGGGTGGGGAAGCTGGAGGTCGAGGGCGGACAGCTGGGTCGCAAAGGTGAGGGGGGGTGGGTGGGGGTGGGGAGGGGGGGTAGTAGGAAGGGAAGAAAGGCCAGGCCAGGTGGAAGGTTAGGTGGGGGTGGAAGGGGGAGGGGGAGGGAGCGAGGAAGAAGAAGAGCTTCGTACACGATAAAGGAAGAGGGAAATAATACGGAAGGGCAGGATTTAAGAGCATTTGCAAGAGCAGGGCGAGCGGTGCAACGATGCAACGGAAACGGTGTAAGTGGAGTGAAGAAATACAGAGGGAAGCAAATATAAACTTGAGACAGGAAGAAGACAAAAGGAGAGGGGGGAGGGGTTATAATGGTAGGATGGTGAATGTGAAAAGGAGGAGGAGGAGGAAAAAGAGGAGGGAGGAGAGAGGAGGAGGCTAAAGAGGAATGATCGGTTAGAGAAGAAGGAGGAAAAAGAGGAAGGGGAAAAAGAGAAAGAGATGAGGAGGAGGAGGAGGAGGAAGAGGAGGTCAAGGGAAAGAAAAAAGAGGAGTAGGAAAAGGAGGAAAAGGAGGAAGAGAAAAGAAGAAAAAGAGGAGAGGAGAAACACCCCTGCTAACCTCACCCAGGACCTTGAGGCATTAATAGGTCAATGGCTGAAACACGTCATACCTCGGCAACCTTCATTACAGTACCATCTGTAAAGTATTTAGTGGTAATAGTCATTGACATTTTGATTGGCGATATAAACAGATATGCCAGGTTGCTTTGCGGGTGAGTGCTGTTTAGGATCCTTTTTGGCGACCAAATGATCCTTTTGTTATTAACACACACCCTCAGCTATTTAGTGTTAGTTTCATGCTATGGCCATGACATACAGCCTAAATAATAAAAAAATAAATAAAATAAACATTAAAATAAAAATATGAGATCAAAAATAAATTTTGTTAAATCGAATTTAAATCTAACGTTAAACTCTCTTAGTAATAAAGCTTTATACTTTCGTAAAAGTTTATCGAGACACATACACACAAACAAAAAGAAGCAAACAAGCACAGACTGTTTTGTTGAATTCTCCGGGAATTATACGCCTGATTACACCCAAAGCTTGTATGTTGGCAACAATGTCATGACTCTAAATCAATGTATAAAAAACTTGTAATAACACCATGGAAATTTCTTCTTAAACCGCAGATGATTCATCAATGCAAAAATAGAAATAAGCAAGAATATTGAAGCACACACAACCGCACACATACATACACACACACACACCGACACACACACACGTGTCTGTGTGCTTCAATTGTGTGTATGTGTGTGTACGGGCGCGCGCGCGTGTGTGTGCGTGTATGTGTATTTATGCAAACGCCTTTGCGTGTGTCAAGAAAGGTGCAACAGAATAACAGCAACATAGAAAAAAATATAATAATCTATTTCCCTTCCTCAATCGTTTCATGTTCTAGGGAGAACGAAATCAGAGTCACGACAAACAGTCTTGAACATGATGAAAAATGTCCACGGTATTTAATAAGTAACTTGTTAGATAAGATGATCAACTAAGCTCTCTGTTACGAAAGGACTAGAGTTGCTTAATTAACAGAACTATGTTACTGATAGCAATCCAACTGTAATAAAAAAAAATAGTATAGCACTGATCTAAAATGTTTATGATACTACAAAAATAAAGTAATAATACTGATTGGATATTATACTAGTATTGACTATTATAACAACAATATTGGTATATTGAAAGCAAGCAGGATAATAATTACAGTGGTATTCAAATTTTTATATTTTCATAATTCATAATCATCAATATTAGTACCATTATTACCATCATCATCACTATCATCATCATCATTATTGATATCATTATCATTGGTAATAGTATTATTACTACGTTCAGAATAATCATCACAATAACAACAATAATAGTGATAGCAGAGATAACAATTTTATCGCTATCATCATAGCTGTCATCAATATTTTTCTATCATAGTAGCGATAGTAGTACTAGATATAAATAACAACATCAGTATTTTCATTAGCTCTACTATCATTACAACGACAGGATAATGCAACACGTGACTGACAATAGGCAATGAGTAGAGCCAAATGTAACTCCACATCTCGTATGCTTGCTCCTGCAACCTTAGAACCCCCCCCCCCCCCCCCCCAAAAAAAAAAAAAAAAAAAAAGCGCCAGTGAGCGTCGAGCTTGCGTCATCCTACGGGATTTTACGCGGTGAGCGCTCACTGCAGCGTCTCAACGTTGGTAATCCCTCTCTCAGACTTGTCAAAAGACGTATTTCGGGTACGTTTTATGGCGTGTAGGATATAACGACGAAAGCACGGTCGCCTACCAATCTCGACTGAAGTAAAGAATTGTTAGTATTTGTGATGTTGCCGCCATCTGTTGACGGGATTTTTTTGTCTCACGGCGCCAGGACGTCTGAGCTAGATATTTATGTGAAGTTTCAAGCGTTGGAGAAATCGAGTCTCATTCCGTCCTTGGGAATAACCTGCTAAATGTTGCTGTGGAACATGACTTGCCTTCGAAGGAGCGGTATACCGGTAGACTTTACAAAAGCAGAGTTCTGTTTTTCGAGAGGCAACAAGGTGTCTGCGCGCTCAGGGTTCCGGTAATCTGGCGCTCAGACGATGGCAACACCACCGCAGGGAGATCATAAAATGTTAATGAACCTAAAGGTCGACGAATCTGCTCTATTGACCTGTAATCTCGACCTTACCTGCACCTTCAACAACGAAACGCAAGAGAAAAGCTGTAGGTATTTTAGAAGGCAGAGAACGTATTGTATTAGTATTCCGATAGGCTATCTTGGGGTTCTTTACTGTGGCCACGTGGTAGATGAGTTTACGAACGAGTTTCCTTATTTCTCTTCTTCTGGGCTATTAAATCTATTATGATCATCACATCAAATTACTCCTAATTTCGTATTTTGTACGCCGGGAAAAAAAAATAATCCAGACTGGTTTTATTTTGAAGTAATTAAGTTCGTTCTGTGCCAGATCCTGTCTAAAGCTGAGGAAATTCAAGAAATAGAGGAGATTATCTCTAACGAAAGGCAATACGAATCCGCCAATGAAACACTATGCAAATCCACTTACACTATGGCAACGCTCGGGTAGGTTTACAGGACCATCACCTTCCCCTGCACCATACACCATCGCCGGGTCAACGGGGCGAGCACCGTGTTCACCTTCTCGAGGATAAACTCTACTGTCAACGGTTAATGTGAATCCTGACTTATAAGGGGAACAATTAATTTGGTGTCACTGTTTTTGCTCCTTCTGACAACACCATTGCCCATAACCTTTGCCAACGAGCTGTAAACATCAATTGTTCTGCATACGTATATTCGCACTTGTATAAGAATAAAAAAAAAAAAAAAAAATTAATATCTATATTTATCTGTATCGGACACATACATATAGATGGAAATAGATGAAAAAAATAGATAAAAAATATAGATGTGAATATATTTTCATATAGATGAAAAAAATGGAGGGAAGGATAGAAGGGTTAAAAGTAAGGAGGTAGAGGAAGAGTAGACGTTGAAATACTAGGAGAGAGAAAAGCAATTTCAACGGGCCTGCTGGTATCGAATATTTTACCAAAAGTAGCTCATCCGATCACTCATTCACGGTCCACCATTTTTCTCTAGCCCTAACAGCGCAAATTCATGACAGGATGATTGTGCTTGGTTACATCATTAACTCTGCGGTCCTTACCGGACCTCAGAGGAACACAGCAAAACATTTTCTTCTCACGAGATGTTGACGACCGCAACGCCTTGCGCAAACAAGTCAGGATCAGCCATAAATGCGACAGCTTGGCAGGAAAAAAGACATATCATCACGTCTCTCAGGACTTTGGGCCTTCGGGAAGTATCTGCAACAGCCGGCTTCCTCTCTGCGTGCGGAATATCGTGAGCCTTTTCCCTTCTTAATGACTTTGTGCAAAAA
>NW_028234414.1:17862231-17869731 GCF_977035675.1 Penaeus japonicus
CACCCCCACCCCTACCTCCTTGCATCTCCTGCGAGGGACTCCTCATCTCCTTAGGAAGGCATCTCCTCCTCATCTCCGCGGCTCCACGTTTCATTTCCTCCCCTCGCATGTGCTTGGGAAGGTTCAAGCAGCCGGGGCGTTATTAGCCTGGCTGGCTGTCAGTTTAATAAAGCCATTATTGTTCTTTTATATGCAAGTTATTGTTTGAGTGTCAGTAGGGCGTTGCGGTATTGCATGCAAATTGAAAATGAACATCTGTAATATACCTTTTCCTCTATTCTCATTTCCATTTATTACTATGTTATGATCTTCTTTTGTTGAACATTATTTTAATGCGATATAGACAGGCTGTTAAAAGGGAATGAAACTCTATATTCGCACCCATAATTTAGGGAGGATAAAAGAGTGCATGTCAAGGGCGAAGGTTAAGTACTTTAGAAGAGATTGGATTTGGATGTTGCGGCCATCGCACTCATGCGAGCTGGTTAATGATCAAGTCAAAATTAGAAAGGGAATTAGAACATCGTTCACTGATTATTTGTTTAATCACCACTTCCTTCAGCACGAATCTGGCCATTTTGGAACGAAGTCTGTTTGACTGTTGACTTTAATTTCAAATCAGTTGACATGGCGTATTTTCACGACAGCGGCACGTAAAATTCTCGACCGTTCTCGCCTCCTCTAAAACTGAACGTGTAAACAAAAGCCAAGCCAGGCAAACCTCGGGACGTATTTGCACTGTGTGTGCGCCGGGCGTTCCTCGAGCATAACATTCCTACGGCAGGGCTCTCTCGCTATGCTTATAAGGTCAACACTGCAGTAAACCGTCCATGTTGATTATGTCAACGTCAAACCCAAGATATCTCTTGTGTCTTCAAATAATCGGCATGTTGGTACGCACTGAAGAAGGCCTTATTCATGATGGAATGGCGATGTGATCGGAACTCGTCTGTCTTTGCGGTACACGGAGCCTACTTTCGAAGTCCTCCGAAATACACCGTCACATCTTCCATATTTAGCTACTTTTAAAGGCTGTAAATCCCCGCGGTATTTCGTCTAGCAGGTTCTGTTTCGTTATACATGATCTGGAGAGCAGAATGCATAACAAAAATTCTTCTTATTGAGAATCTTAAATACGAAATCACATTGTGAAATATGAACCTTTATCTTCATGTTTAAGGAGTTGATGACCTTCAAAATGCGGTATTTGGTCAGCAATTTGGCGCCGTCCTGATGGAAAAGCTCTCACAATGAGGCAGCAGGAAACACGAGATGCGAGATAGCCCAATGTCCAGCAGGGGGACTGGGAAGTCTCCCTCTTGCCTCATTACCGGGACACAGCACCTCCCTCATTGCCGTCACAGCACCCTGCTCCTAATTAGTGCGCATAAACGGCCGAGTGTGCAAGCGAGAGCACCTCCACCAAGTCTATTAGCGGTCCACAGCGACAAGATCTATCTCAAAGGGAGGAGAGTCGGGTGGAGACCCAGCGAGGAGAGTGGAGAGGAATTAGAGCTGGTCATTTGGGCCGCTCGGTGTAAGCAAGACAAATCTTCTGTGGACTTTACAACTTATTATCTGACTTGGTAGTCGGTCATTGTAGATTAAAGGATTAAGCAACATTAATATGTATCTGTTTGTTTACAGCAAGGGTGATGCTTATTACAAGCAACAAGGTGTGTCCTGCTAACTAATGTAATTTCGAAAAAAGAGATAAATAGATAGATAGATAGATAGATAGATAGAGAGAGAGAGAGAGGGAGAGAGAGAAAGAGAGCACATACGCGCACACACACACACACACACACACACACACACACACACACACACACACACACACACAACAAAATTCTGATATGGATGTTATCATGCATGCGGGTGTACTTCACAGACACACACAAGCATTATCCAGTATGCAAGCGTGGTAGCGAGAGACCTTGGGAAAATCAAAAGGAAAACAGAAAACGTCCATTTACCGCACATGCCCAGGCCAGTAGGTTGGCCGTGGACCTATCAGAGTGCGAGGCAGTTCTCCCGCCAACAACATGAGCCACGAACCTTGACCCAGTTCTGGCGGGGGATTCAGGAAACACGTAAACATGATCCTTTGTGAAGGTATGACCCCTTTCGCTCAATCCTATCTCGGTGGTACGCTGGAGAGTACTTGTGAACACAGGTGCTACGGTAAACAAGTGTTCACGGTGAATGTTCTGGTTTGGCAACGGTGTCCTTGTTGTGTGCCGAACAAACATGAAAGAAGAGTCAGATCAAATTTCCCTTTCAGCATTATTTTCCTTGCCTTTTCTTAGCGAATGTTTGCTTGTAATTCATTCTTTCAAATCTATTCAAATGCAACTAAAATTCATTATTTCTTCAGACAAGGGAAACAGAAATATTTGAACCTTTAGATATGTTTTTTCATCTCTTTTTTTTCAAGGCATCAAACAATATCGAATCATACTATGCAATATACAACTTAGACAGACATAACGAAAGAATAAAAAAATTAAGAAATTAGAATCTTGCTTTAATTCCTACGACGTCTGGCAGTTGTGATTGACGCGGTGGCTGGAAAGTGGTGCTCGTGCGGACACTCACTCGACACTTTGTTGACTAAACTTCTCGGCTCAAACGGTAAATCAATATATCCGAATATGTTTTATCGAAACTTCCAATGTTGCTTCCATTACTCGGGACAGCGAACACTCTTTACCCTGCATACATTATGTGCTTATACATATTCACAGAGTGCATGTTGGCTGTGTGCCTGATCATCGGTTTCCCAAGAACTTTTCCAAAAAGATTTGATTTGCATTTCGCTTTAGTTAAAATACCCAGAGAAAATAAATTGACGAAATGTCAATATTTCTGTAAGTCACACAAATCTGTCTATATAAACATATGTCCATTATATTCCGGCCTCGCATATGGCGTAAGTTTATAGACAATTTTATACTCGAACCTTTGGCGCGGCCGCTGTTGTTTCGAAATCTTATTTATACGACCATTATTTCCCGCATGACTGAGGAGGAGGAACCACATTCCTGCATAACTCATAGAAGTTTTCTCGCTTGGCTTCACGTAGTATGCAAAATTAAACTTTCCTTGCAATTAACTGCTAATCGGCTAAGAACGTTTCAATGAAGAAACATTTCTCAACGTGTTTTTTAAAGGGAATGAACACCAGGCTTAGGTGTCTGAAACATTTATATACATTCGATTTATATACGTACTTATGGAAACCATTAGATGTGGACCCAAGTGCAATAAATTCGCTGAGGTTGGACTTAGTGTGCAACCTCCTTTCAAGTCCTAATCGAAAATTATCTTGTGCAATATCTTAGTTGCACACTAGCATTACACACCGTCGATCCGTGCGAGAGCGGGATAATGAACGTGAGATGGCCCAGTTTGTTTCAGATTGTACTACGTCCGGCGGATGCTGGTAAATAAGATAATTCGAGAAAATATAGAACTTATGAATAGTCGCGTACCATAACACTTACTTTGTTGTACTGCTCTTAGGTAGACAGGCATGAATAGTAGTATGTGTATTTGCACGTTCTTAAAGTTGAGAGTAAATATATACGTATTTGCCAGTACATATGCGTCCCGTTTGAATGTACGTTTGTGTGTATTTGCACATAGCTCCGTAACCTACTTTATTTATCATATATAAATAAGAAAGATAGTCTCGACCTCACTGTCTTGCCACATATATCGTTTTTTCCATTAGCATTTTTGTTGTTAGTCTTACAATCATTCCATTTTCTCATGGGAATAATGTCTTGTCATAAACCATAACCTATACCATTATATCCTTGTTTACATCATTACTGCAAATGATTTAGAGATAACCAATAAAAGTTTATATATGATTCTCTGATGAATTTCATTTTAATTGTTCTGACAGTGGGGAACTCCTAACAGGGTCTTCGGGCCTTATCATTTCTTTTATTTTCCACTTTAATCATAAAGTTTACAAGATAAAAGTGGGCGGTACTGCCTACGTCATTCTTACAAGCATCCTTTGGTTGGCTGTCGTGTGCCTGTGCAAGCAACAGCTCTAACCCTGCGCTATCCAGATACCTGCTGATCAGTAGGTCACCTGAAGTAGGCGGAGTCTTCTAAGTCCGCTTTTCCTTCCTGAGCGAGGGCGATTGGCGGATTGAGGGCCAAGTGGGCAGAGCTTAACCTCGTTTTCCTCAAAGACCTCCTAAATCCAACTTTGTATGTGAAGGGGGAGGAGTTTAGGATGCTAAGCGTGTCATATCTATTAACCTTCGCTGTTTTGCAAAATAAATATTTTATTCTCTAATAGGTTCTCAGGGCAAGCGCGCATTTGCATTTTGTGTCAGCAAGTTCTCTAAAATGTTAAAGCTTAATGGATTCACCCACATACATCCACATATAAAGACTGCTCCAAAAATATTTATTTATACTTATATGCATGTGTGTGTGGGCTATATGTATTCGCAGTCTGTGACGTCAAAATGCAAAAACAAAAAATCAAACACCATTGCTAACTTTCCTAGCAAATTTAATGATATTACTAGCGTGCGTCGAAACTAGATGTAGGAGTCTGACATTTTTTCGTTCAGCAGGTTGTCTGAAATTCGAGAAACGGGCACGTTACCCCCTTTTGCATTACGGCTTTCAAAATCGAATGTCAAAACGAAGGGGCATGTGGGCGGTACATCCTGTGGACCCGCCCTCCTGTTTCCATGTTCGAGTGGGAGGAGATAGGCCTCTGAACTAATAAGCATATTTCCCTTCACTGTCAGAATATGTTTGAGGAGAAAATGAGGATGATGAAATGTTGTGGAACACGTCAAGCGATTGGCAGCCATGGGGGGGGGGGGGGGTTAGATATCATAATAAAGGCTGTTAAATTAGATGACTAGACAAACTTTAAAGTAAAATCATGAGGATCCGATAAATACAATATAATTATGATTAATTTCCAAACGAGGTCGTGATAAGTGACGTCATATGTGATTTATTACGTCACTCTCGACGTCATTCATGTACACGTCACTCAACGAACCGCCAGTCGACAGCCAATCACGCAGCATGACTCAGACTGCTCGCATATGATGCAATTCGTTTGTTGCATTTCTATTTCACCGCGACATTTCTTACGGCACTCAGAGGGAAGCGCATTGCTTTCAAAATGTAATATTTTCTCAATGTTAAGCGAAGATAGTGTAAGGCCAAGTTTATAGGGACGTTTATATTATCGTCCATGGATGCTTATTGTATCAACTTGCTCTGGCGGTGCAGGCCTATGCTGGATTGGCCTCAAGGGTCGACCACTGTGCCTCTTCACTCTTGTGTGCTTATTTGAAATAAACAAGGGTATCTAGTAACACAGAATATCTATTTACTTCACGTATGCAAAACACATACACACACATACATATACACATATCAATCTCTATGTATCAGTATTTCTCTATCTAATAATACATCCATTTATATGCATACAACTACACATATACATACATACATACATACATACATACATACATACATATATATATATATATATATATATATATATATATATATATATATATATATATATATACATATATACACATCATTATCATAATATGGCAAATAATTAAATTTTCAGCATATACATAACCGCCGCTATCGAACCTATTTTCATTTCTGCAACAGTTGATTAAAATAAAAATAAAGCTCGCAGGACAAATCCCCAAATACAAAAGCCAGTCCAGACAAACAAAGGCGAACGCAGAGTGTGAAGTGCGAACTGAGTCGCGAGTCAGTGTTCGAGGAGTGGAACCTGATCACATCAAACCGTAAACCTGGGATAGCAATCTTTTCGATCTTGAAGTTTCGATGTACAAACAAACACTCGTCCATCATGGCTAGAGCTTTCCTATTCGATTTCACAACAGCATATCTCGCCCTCGAACAATCTAGAACAGACCTGAAATACCTGCATGCGTCTGTCTGTACGTGCTCTTAAAAAAAAAAAAAAAAACGAGCATGTACACGTATTCTCGCACATACGCCACATCTGCCAGACTCCCACGTCCCAAACCCTGGCCCGCCACCAGTAACCGACGCTACAGTCAAGTCCCCACTATCAATAACCTCTTTATCAATGCGTGTCATGCCCTGTCACAACCTTTTCTGGCAACCAGCAACTAATTCCTGACATGCATCGGACGCTGTCATGCATAGTTGAATCGCGTGGTCCAAACTCGTCTATGCACCTCGAAATCTTTTTGGATCACTACAACAGGTGTCATTGAATCATTTTTTGAAGCTTTTTTTTTTTTTAAAGATGACTCTAAGTTGTGAACTAGAGGCAATCTTCCATCCAAAAAATCAAATTCAATCATTTGCGAAATGTACGAAAGGCTCTCTCTTACATTTTTTTTTTAATTTCAACCCCTTGACAGACATACTGCAAATTATGCTGATGGCAAAAAAAGGATATACTCAGTACGACCGCCGTTACTGGGCCCACACATGAATGTTTACACGATCTTTACAAGTAGTATAAACGTCTCTAGCAAAGTACTTGATTGTCTAACTCTTTAGAATCATTTTGCTAACGACGGAGCAAATGATCTTGTAAGCTTAAGCGATAAATCCTAAGCATAATGACCCTGGCAACCTTGGGTAGTGGCCTGTGCGAGGGGGGGGGGGGTAGTGGTGCATGGTCGTTTACCGTAGGGCGGAGAAAGAGGGAGAAAGAGAGAGAGAGAGAGAGAGGGAGGGGGGGAGCGAAAGAGAGAAAGAAAGAAAGAGAGAAAGAGAGAGAGAGAAAGAGAGAGAGAGAGAGAGAGAGAGAGAGAGAGAGAGAGAGAGAGAGAGAGAGAGAGAGAGAGAGAGAGAGAGAGAGAGAGAGAGAGAGAGATTAGGGTTGGGCACGCATTCACATTCTGCAAGCTGAGGCGCGTGCACCAGTATGCATAGCGATGCTTATCATATCTTTTAGAAATAAGTTAGCATTCTTACACGTAACATCAGTAAAGAAATATAAAACAGTAACTTTTGTATATTTTTATTTCGTTTGCTACTTGCTAGTTATGCTACTTTTCTTCCCATCTCGTAAAGCGAAGAACACATATCATTAAAATAGACAGTACAAACGTGCATATTCAAAATGTATATATAAATCAGCATTAATCACTTCGTGGCCGAGATCTCATATAACACATAGAACACCTTAATCAATTTTGGTTTCACATCTGTTAACTACATCCAAGATAAGATTCAGTTTTCCTTCTTACAAAAGAGAAAGAAAAAATAGTCAGCTCTCTCTATTTCTCTCTTAATGGTCTCCAACGCTTTTTACATTCAGCGTGACAACCATTAGTGCGCCCACTGTCAACAACCACTGTTACTAGCGCAGAGAAAGGTTAGGGGAATGAATACCTTCTGCCATTAATGCCGAGATCATTATTCATTTTCATAAAACGCATTGGTGAGTGACAGTAGCCTCTCCGCCTCTCCCTC
>NW_028234414.1:17884731-17887231 GCF_977035675.1 Penaeus japonicus
ATAATCTCGATAATGGTTGTCCTAAAAAAGGTAAATCAGCCTCTTGACAAAATTAAAGTTTTCTTGATTAACATCCTATTACTTTTTTTTTATCAGAAATAACCTATAAATAGACTTCACCAAATTAAAGCTTCTTGGTTAACATCCTCTAACTTTGTTTTTTTATTCTTTATTTTTTGATAAATAAACAATAATCCATAAACAGGATTCGCCAAATTAAAGTTTTCTCGATTAACGTCCTATAACTTATAAAAATAAGAACTAAATCCAAAACCTAAAAAGAAGCTTAACTAAAGAAGTGATAGGAGGAGGAGGAGTGACTCGACGATCAAATGGCGAGACATGAAAGGCCCGACGGAAATTTCCTCCCACGGATCTTCTTACTCTGATCAAAAGCTCCGTCGTATAAAACGTAGACAAGATTACTGGCTCTGAGGTCTGATGAGGCAGCGCTGGTGTTTTTTTTTTTTTTTTTTTTTTTTTGTAATTTTATAGATTTTTTTTTTTTTTTTTTTTGCTTGTATGTAATTTTATGATTTTTTTTTTTTATTCCATTAGAAACTTATAATCTTTGTGATAATTTCGGGACTGGCAAAGTAAGACTTTCTCGACTATGTCGCAACACATCTTGAAATATAGCGTGACGATGCTTTTTTATTTTGAGAAAATGAATACAATTAAAATTACCTTCGGATGACACACATTCACGCACACACACATACATACATACATACATACATACATACATACATACACACACACACACACACACACACGCCAGAGAGAGACAGAGACAGAGATCCGCGGCACCTACAAGGCCAACCAGCGCCCCTCGTAGAGCAACGAACGGTCGAATCCTCCTAAAACACAGCCCGGAGCCCACGGGACCACCAACTTTCTCGCATCACCTACGACACAAGAGGGATGTAATTATCCCCCGTAATCACACTAACAGACACACACACACCTACAATCTTACCTGTGATCACCTAACTGATGGCACCTCGCCCGTCTTTGTTGTCAGTGGGAAATGTGGGTGTGGGTAGAAGTGTATATTATACTGTGTGTCTAGGAGAGTGCCTATAAAAATAGGTTACGTACTGAGAAGAACGTAATAAACAAGTAAACCGTATAGAAATCAAAATCACAGTTAAGAAATTCTTTAAAATGAAATTAATCAATTCTTTCTAAAAAAAAAAAGGCCCTGCCAGTACAAAATTTGGAAAAGATGTGACCTATATCTAACAAACTTCCTCTTAACCCGGAACGTTTGCAAAGCTAAGCACACACACCCTAACACTATAGACATTCCCCACCTTGCTGTTCCCTTTCCCCCGGGGGTACGCGTGTCACGAGGCACTATCAATTAAACAGCACATCACCGTTGGGCCTAATGAGCATCCGTAACCAACGCACGTTCACGACGCGGGGCCCATACGAACCCTGGTGTAATTATGGTCAAAACACTGCAAGGGCCCCGGCCATGTTAGGGCGCAGTCAATGAGAGGTCTAAGGGTCAGGTCCTACATATCGCGAAACAGGTGCGTCTACAAAGGGCTAAAATGTCCGCTCAGACATGTGTAGGTCTTTTGTGTGTTCATGTACGTTGTAAGCGCACAAGCGTGTGTGTGTAGTGTGTACGCTTACGTAGAGTGGGTGTTCGGGTTTGTGGGCCGGTGTTTGCGTGCCTGCGTATACATGTGTACTCGCCCACATACAATTATACTGTATTAGCGTTACCACTAAGTTGTGAACTCAATGCATCTTTACAAGACAAGCCGTGAGTCCATCCAGTGCGTGTGTGTGAATACAAAATCCCAGATACGAGTATAGAAAGGATTACACGTGAAGTAAAACAAAACGCTGCAGGACGAAACCCTTGACCTTTTCGAGGTCACGCTGTTGGAATCACGAGGAGTCACGCGGCGCTGTCCCGGAGCAGCGCGGAGAACTCGGTCCGTGATGTCCTAATTCACTCCTTGCCCTGTCACTCTCACTCAAAGGATTATGCTAATGATAATGTCGACTCGGTTCTATAGGAGCCTTTGAGACCTCAAATATTTACTCGCCAAAGACTCAGTGAGCTTAAGTCTTGCGTGGCCACAGAACCTTTCACAGTAGCACGCCATGACTCACGAGATTCTTTCTGGCCTTCGCAGTCGAGTCACGGCGGCCATCCCTCACTGGAGATTATGCTCATGTGATCTAATTTCTTTCTGTCGACCTTTCTGGCTCTCTATGCGCCGTGGGATTTCTATTTTTGCGCTCCAAACAAGTGTGTAATGAATGAGCTTGTGTAAGGGAGGGTACATTATATAGATGAACATAAGCTTAGATACAAACATAAATATGAATAAAAATATGATTCCAAATTTAGATACAAATATAAATAATGATAAAAATATGGATCCAAATTTAGATACAAATATGAATACAAATGAACACACACACACGCAAACAAACACACACACACATACACACACACACACACACACACACA
>NW_028234414.1:17899731-17902231 GCF_977035675.1 Penaeus japonicus
GAGGCTGGAAGAGGCGCTGAAAACTTTCTTTGTTGTTATTTTTTATGTCTCATTCTTTGCACTTAGTTTGTGGAAGTTCATTATTTGTATTGCTTAAAGTATAGTTTGAGGTTCATAGTTTCTAGTTCATGATGTGAATGATGCTGATGGTGAAAATGCTGATGCTGGTGATGGTTATGATGAAAATGCTAATGCTAGTGATGATGCAAATGTCAATGCTGGTGATGAGATGATGAAAATGCTAAAGCTGGTGGGATGATGAAAATGCTAATGCTGGTGATTCTGATGATGAAAATGCTAATGCTGGTGGTGATGAAAATGTCAATACCGCTATTGCTGACATAATACTATCGAAGAGTTTTACATTCCAAAACATCTCAAGACGGTTAGTGTTACATTTATGGATGTAGCATCAATACCAATAGCTATATTATACAGACCTTCAATTAATACCCCCCATTACCTTGAAATTAATTTCGCCTTTGAGGGAACCCAACATTAAAAAGCCTCAAATTGCTTGAAAGGTACTACTGTACTTCATTCGAAAGTAGGAATGCAAAAGAAAAAAAGAAGAAAAAAAATCTACAACGCCCTCTACTACAGCTACATGCGTTGTGGAGGCGATAAACAAGCGGCTTGTGAAACTCCTGGCTGTGCTGGCTCACGAGTGGCTCATTAACTAGTTCTGGCTCATATTATCGTCTTCCCCTCAGCTCTTACGCCAGCCATGCGTGACGCCCGAAGGAACCCAAGGATGCTAACTTGTGCCGAGCTGCATGTCTGGAGGAACAGGTGCATGTGGTCTCGATAAATATGCGGGCGAAAATAAACATAAAATCATCCCCCCCCCCGCCCCCCCCCACACACACACACAAACACACATAAACACACACAAACACACACAAGCACCCATCATTCACTTACCCACACTTAAAAACACGCACAAACACACCACGCCGCACACACATGCACATTTACAAACAACCCCCATCAAACATACGTACACCCCCCCTCCCCATCCCCACCCCAACCCCCAACATTGATACATCGAGTCAGAGCCCCTCCATCATCTTGCGCGGCTGTCACCAGTGTTATGTCTGTCTGTCTGTCTGTCTGTCATGAGAAGAACCTATGGCACAGGACTGAAGCATCACACACTGTCTATGGAGAGGCAGAACAATACAAGATATTGACCACCATCACCCTGTACCCAATGTACGGGGGAAGGGGGGGGGGGGTTGCAGAGCGGAGCGCTACGAATAACAAAAACATAGGGAGGGGGATGAGATTTAACGACAGAGAAAGGGGAAGGCGTGGGAGAAGGGGAAGGAAGGGGATGAAGAGGAGGGGGAGGTAGGGGATGAAGAGGAGGAAGAGGAGGAGGAGGAGGAGGAGGAGGAGGAGGAGGAGGAGGAGGAGGAGGAGGAGGAGGAGGAGGAGGAGGAGGAGGAGGAGGAGGAGGAGGAGGAGGAAGAAGAAGAAAAAGAAGAGGAAGAGGAGGAGGAGGAAGAAGAAAAAGAAGAAGAAAAGGAAGAAGAAAAAGAAAATGGGGAGGAGGAGAAGGAAAGAGAAGAAGATGAAAACGAGGAAGAGAAGAGAACAATAGAAAGGGAGAGGCAGTATTGAAAAGGTAGTAGCAGTTTTAGAAGGAATAGATATAAGAAAGAAAATAGAATTGATGGAATTGATGATAATAACAATGATGGTAATGAAATGATAATGACAATAAAAACAATAACAATAAGAATAACAATACAAACATTGATAATATAATAATAATAATGATAAAAATAAATAAGCAATAATAACGGTAATAATAATAACAACTATAAAAATGATAATGTTAACGATGGTACTACTACTACTAATAAGAATAACAGAAATAATGATATTAATAATAATAATAATAATTTTCATCATCATCCTCGTCATCATCATCATTATTATCATTATCATCATAATGAAAAGAAACGGAAGAAGAAGAATAAAAAAAATATAATGATAATGACTTGAAAGTGCAATTAAGAAACGAAAGATCGGTGTGATCTTGACGGAGAAGAAATTTCCTTGCCTTAGGATAATTGCAGAATTGGTTGCGAGGTGTAAGCGAAGTGAATAAACCTTTTCCCAACATGAATAATTCATAGTTTTTTATCTCGTAATGACCTCACGAAGATGAGTAGAAACATAGCTTTGTCCACGATTATGCAAAACATACGAAATACTAAATATTCTGTGAATATGATATTCGGAGAGTCTATGACCGTTCAGTGACACGGATCAGAGGCTACTGTCGAATATTATCAAAGAGAGAATTATTCCCTGAATTTTCCAGTGCACTTCGAAAACGTGGTTTCAGATTTTGCGTTTCTTTTGAGAGAGAGACATTATGAAATCTATTAGAATGAGTCATCTTAGGAACCCCCCCACCCCACTTCCCCGCCCCACCTCAGGAGAAAATCAAGCGAAAGGCGTGGGACATAAACCTCACTTGAGAAGC
>NW_028234414.1:17907231-17912231 GCF_977035675.1 Penaeus japonicus
GAGAACCTACATAACACAAAAATATATAAAATCTTCATGAGAGAGCCTTTAAAAAATAAAACCTTTATTGGAGAACCTTAAAAAATATATAACCTCTAAAACCTTTGCTAGAAAGTGCACCTGAATCCCGGTCCGCCCGAGCCAAAGGGAAGCCGCGGCGGGCCGGGCCAGGCTGCCTCGCTCATAAATACTCAAATTAATATAATAAAGGCACTCGCTGGCGGGAGGAGAGCTTACAGTCTTTGGTGTTGGGGATCCTGTTTGAGTGAGCTCTCCTTCAGATTAAGGGAACAGATGTTTTCCAGTGTATGAGGCGCCTCGTTGCCAAACCTAATATAAGCTTTGGTATTTATTCTTTCTTAATCCTCAGGGGGAGTGGCACAGGAATGTATGTTTTATAGGGAATTAATGTTATTCGTTGTATACGGCGCCTACTCTTTGCGACCTGTCACCTTTGGCTCTCACCCTATCTCAGCCTCAAGAGGAAACACGGGAATATAGGCCTACGTGTTGCCTGACCTGACCTAACCTTTATCTCTCAACCTCAAGGGCGAGACATGGCAATGTATACCTTATGGGATTAGTGGATTAATTAGACAGCGGACTTAATTGCTGAACCTAAGTATATACATGATAAAGAAGTTGAAAAAAGGTATGAGACAGTGTTTCGTCTTACTACGTGTAAGGGATTTAGTTAAAAAGAATTATCAATGCCATTAAAGCAGTGACAAATTTGTGTTCAGGCTCCCATAAAGAATTGACTTTATTGCAACTTTTACGACAACATTATTGAATCATTACTCATGTTTTTATCTACGAGTGCGTAATATATGCGAGTTTTTCCTTTTCTCTATAAAAATATTAATTCATGTACTCGTTTCTAATCGTTCATTTGATTTCATTCATGATTTCGTCAAGATGGTATCACTTTTATCAGTGATTTGGGAAAGACTTCATAATTTTACTCAGGGTTAATTAATCGAGAGCCCTGAAGTAAAAACTGGAAAAAAGGAGAAAGAAAAAAAAAACGACGATAATTCTTAAAGATGATCATGATCTAGTGATGATGTACATATATATATATATATATATATATATATATATCTATATATATATTTATATATATATTCATATATATACATATATATATATATATATATATATATATCTATATATATATATATATATATATATATATATATATATATATATATATGTATTCTATATATGGTGCTGATAATGGTAACGATAGTGATAATGATGATTATGAAAATGATGGTGATGATGATGATGATAACTATGATAACTAATACTGATGATGATGATATGAGGAAGGTGATAATAGAAACGTTGATAATGATGATGCTTGTAATGATGATGATGATGATTACGATGATGATGATGTTAATGTTAATGTTAATGTTGATGATGATAATGATGATTATAATGATGATGATGATGATTACGATGATGATGATGATGATGATTACGATGATGATGATGTTAATGTTAATGTTAATATTAATGTTAATGTTGATGATGATAATGATGATGATGATGATGATGATCACGATGATGATGATGATGATGATGATGTCAATAATGGTAACAATGGTTATAATGATGATAACGATGGTGATGGTGATGATAACGATAACGATGACAACCAATACTGGTGGTGATGATGATAAAACAAAACCAAAAATAATAACGGCCATAATAAAAACCTCCCGACCCTTACTGAACAGCCATAAAACCTCAGGTCAATGCAGCCGAAGTATTCTCTAATCGAACGCTGCTCCTTCCTGTTTGTAACACGTCAGCTAAAGCACCAGTTTCCGCTTTCTTCCCCCCCCCTTCCCCCCCTCCCCTCTCCTCCCCCCTCACATCCCGTTGCAAAAGACGACCTGTTGTGACGACTACCGGAAGGCCTCTGACGTCACGACATCCGGGTCTTACGGACGTTCCCGCGCGGTGTTTAAACCTTTTTCATCATGTGTATTTAAAGAATGTCGCTGATATTAACACTAATCTAAGTGTTATTAATATCGTTTATTTATCTATCATCATCATTACTGACATTTATTCATCTATTATTTATATATTAAAACAATATATTTTATCATTATTTTCTATCTATTTACTTATTTGTTTTTATTGTATCATTTTTTTTTTTTGAGGAGGGATAATGGTTATCCGTAGACCGGGAAATCCTTTTTTTTTTTTTTGGAGAGGTTGAATATGTAGTCATGTGATCATGCTGATAAGAAAAATGTACGTAATTTAGCGCAAATAAAAGGGCCAACTCACATTACTTTCCTCGGTGCATGTGGACAACTGTAGAACTTTCATTTCTTACCTGCAACAAAAAGAAAATACATGAAGATAGTCATTTACACAACACTATATTAATGATAATAATAATAATAATAGTAATAATAATAACAACAATAATGATAAAAATATCAGTATTAACAACAAAATAATAATTATGATCCTAACACTAATACTAATAATGATGACAGTAATAACAATACTACTACTAATAATATTGACAATAATAATAACAACAACAATAATAATGGTAATGATAATAATGATAATAAGAATAATGATAACAATAACAATATATAATAATGATAATAACAATGATGATAAGAATACTGATGATGATGGTAGTAGTAGTAGTAATAATAATAATAGTAATAATAATAACAATAATAATAATAATAATAATAATAATAATAATAATTATCATTATATCAACAACAACAACAACAATAATAATAATAATAGTAATAATAATGATAATCATAACAATTACTTTTTTTTAATGAAAATAAAAATATGTAAAATAGAATGATATATCATAATAATCAGAATGATATATCACAATAACTAGAATAACAACATTATTTAATAATGATAACAACTATAATGATAATATGTAATGATCATAATAACAATGTTAATAATAATGATAAAGATAATATTAGTAATGATAATAATAATATTCATGTATCATGCAAATTTTATTTTTTTCGACGCGCTTTCACTGCACTTTCTAGCGCAATCGGATGCTTTCTCCCGCATCCCAAACAAATTCCTGTCAAACCTACAAGCACGCATGTTGCACAGTGATGCTTTTGGACTCCTTTTACATGCAACGTGTGTGTGTTTAGATTTAGTCACGGTGATTAAAAAGCCGCTCCGATCTACACCATTCATATCAATTTCGCGTCAGCTTCGTCTCATTAATCAAAATTATCAATATTCGTCTGCCGATTTCGCCCGGACTAATCGCCGGACGCTGAACGAATCGCCTCGCGCTCGGCCCTTCTTTGGGCGCGCGCCCCGCCGTCCCCGCGACCATTAGCCTCCGCAATGCCATTATCACATCCATCATGCCGGGGCCCAGGACCATCTTCATCACTAGGGGCGCAGGCAACATCCTAATCGCAGGCCACGGGACCCGGACGTCGCTCTTCTCGCAGCCTGCCTGCCTCCCCCCTCCCCCTCTCCGTCTCTCTCTCTCTCTCTCTCTCCCTTTCTCTCTGTCTCTTTCTTTCTTTCTCTCCTTCTCCTCTCTTTCTCTCTCTCTCTCTCTCTCTCTTTTCTCTCCCCTCCTCTGTCTGTCTGTCTGTCTCTGTCTCTGTCTCTGTCTCTCTCTCTCTCTCTCTCTCTCCCTCTCTCACTATTCTCTTCTCCCCTCCTCATCTCGCTTCTCACTCTTCTTATCTCGCTTACATCTCTTTCTCATACCGCCCTCCTCGCCTCTTTAACTCTCTTCTTTGTCTTCTTTCTTACCCTATTTCTCTCACTTTCTTTTATTTGTCTTTTTCTCTTCCACTTCACTCTCCTCCTCTCCTCGTCTTTCTTCCCTCCCTTTTTCATCTTCTCCTTCTCCTTCTGCTCTCATTGCCTCCTCTCCTCTCTTTAATGCTGTTTTTTTCTCTCTCTCACTTTTTTTTCTCTCTCTCCCCTCTCCTTCTCCTTCTGTCTGTCTCTCTCTCTCTCCCTCTCTCTCTCTCTCAATACGCTCTCGCCCCAAGCCTTCATCCATTCAGGTTATCTTCAAGTCCAGCCCTTCACTTACTGCCTTATCCATCATTACCTTTGTCTTCGCCGCTTTCTCTATCACAATCACCTCCACTACCATTTCCTTTTGCAAATCGCAATGGCCGTGAAGTACCTTCCCCAGCCCTTACTACACACACTTTGCAAAATATCCATTGTCATATTTATCTCTACCTCCGCACAAAATATTCCTATTCGCATTCTAAGGTAACCTCAAAATTAGCATAGATTTGCCATTTGTGTTCCTATCGAGGAATCGACTATTTTTCCTCGAGGTTTACGGCGGAGGTTCCCCTATAACTGATGGTTTCGAAATTAGTTAATAAGTGTTTCCTGCAGGCCATAGCATTCTAATCGTAATTCCTATCAGTAATGTTTCTAACGGACAGTCATTAGAGCAGTATCTTAATTAGGTCGATTTTCCTATGACCCCCTTTGGCTAAAGTCCACAAATCAGAAGATGTTATCATATGTTCTAAGGCGGCGACAAGGCAGTTAGTTTTCGTTTATTGGGAATAAACGCATGGCAGAATGCTGTCTATCACTACTCCAATATTACCCCTCATGTCGATGGTCCTAACACCATAATTAGGCTTCAGAAATTAATTATCAATTAAGGATCTAAATGGTGAGGTTGGAGAACAATTACTGCTAGGCCCCAGGGTAACCAGATTCCTGCCTCTCTCTGTCTATTAGTCTCTCTCTCTCTCTCTCTTTTTCTCTATATCTCTCTCTCTCTATCACTTCCCTCTCTCCTCCTTCTCTCTTTCCCTCTCTCTCTCTCTCCCACCTATCTCTCTTCCACCCTCTCTCTCTCTCCCTCCCCCCCCCCCCCCTATCTCTCTCTCTCTCACTCCCCACTCTCTCTCCTTATTTCAGCTGATTGGTGATTCTATATCGATCACTTAAAAACAAATCTCATG
>NW_028234414.1:17934731-17942231 GCF_977035675.1 Penaeus japonicus
AGATATGTACGAACGTAAGACTGTAAAATACGCATGCACGACTGATTACAAAAAATTGCCATGACCAAGCAAGCATGAAGCAAACCGGAACCCTGCAATCATAATACGACGAGCAACAGCAGAGATAATAGTAATAACAATGATGATCCTGCTATCTGACCTACAACACGTCCGGCTCTTACTGGATGTGCTTTCCACTGCCTGGGATGGGAAGCTCAATTCCGGCGATTAAATCATTTCTTATTCTTTTTATTCTCTATATTCAGTAAAACACGCACATAAAAAACACATATCTATCCATGTGTATGTATGTATGTATCTATCACCTTATCCCCAAATATCTACCTTTATATGTCTGTCTATCTATCGAACTACTTATCTATCTATATTTCTACATGCGTTCTTACGAGAAACCCTCTCGTGACCTACCTTAATCCAGTCCTTGAGCCAGGTCACGTCGGGCTTGGGGTCACCCGCCACCTCGCACTCGATGATCGCCAGGTCGCCCTCCTCGGCCTCGATCGCGCGCGGCTTCTTCACGAACATGGGCTCCTTGCTCAGCCTGCAACAGGTGGGAAGGAAGGAATTAGCAACGCACGGTGCAAAGGTGCCACGAAATCTCTTCGGCGGCGGAGAATCTTGGCGCTGCTGAGGGTGACTGAGTTGGGGACTTTCTCTTATCTTTTCTTACGTTTGCGCGATTCTTATTACCAACATTTTAGCATTCCTTTAGGCAGAGGAATGTGCTGAACTCTCCCGTTCGTATTATCGCTTTTACAAATATGTTAATCATGTATGAGATGCAGCACACGTACACGTACACGTACACGTACACGCACACACACACACACACACACACACACATACACACACACACACACACACACATATATATATATATATATATATATATATATATATATATATGTATACATTCCATTATCAAGAAAATGATCACCAATATGGATTTTTGGTTGTTGAACTTTAACATGCAGTCATTATAGATATTAGGTTATATTATACACTATCAAAGATATATATACACTATCAGCGTACACTTCAAATACGCAACTATCAATATTTTTAGATCTTTAATCGAGAGATTAATATCTCTATCTTTATCTTAACAAACTACAACATCATCCTGCAATTTAGCCTCCGAAGTCAATAACAACATAAACTAAGCAACGAAGGGAAACCGCAGTTATTTATTGACCATGAAAGTATCATTAAACTGATAACTGAGTGTTATTCGGATGCAATTTCGAGGCTTGATCATAATGTTAGCTGCGGGTGTAATTAAGGTGGACTGATGAAGACACTCATGGACGTTAATTGCAGCACCTGCATACCCCGTGTCGGTAATTAGCAGTGGGAATTAGGTCAGGCTTTTAATTAATGCGTTAATATGGTATCGGTGCTTAGCCGATTGCATCTAACTATAAGGCGCAGTGTAAGCAAGTTCCCGCGTTACTCTTACTCGTTTTACATGTAAATATGAATACACACACACACACACAATCACACACACACACACACACACACACACACACACACACACACACACACACACACACACACACACATATATATATATATATATATATATATATATATATATATTTATATATCTATATACAAAATCACACATATGTAAAAGCTTGCTCAGCATCTCTAAACGGGTATTCAGTCATGAGTTAACACTGCGCCTGAGAAAAAATGTAAGACTCGTAAGAACGCTGAGGTCGTGCCATGGGAACTCTGCAACAGTCACTCCTATGCATGTGCATGATCATTATCATTACCTCACATGCAGTAAGAGGTATTCAGTATTAGATATATTTAAGATTCAATAGAAGTTTAAAAAGATCTCGTATCAAATTACTGCACCACTCCTTTTCAGAAAATATTTTCCTTTCTTTTTCTTTTTAACACCTTTAGTGCATTAATTGTAAGTCTAACGAATTTGCAATATTTTTTTTCTCCTCTCTTTTCCTTCCCCTATACATTCCAACCACCAATCCATCAATCCTTCTAATGTGATTTTCTTTTTTTTGTTACTCTCATCCGTCAAGATCTTCGCAACCCTCTCTCCTTCCCCTTCCCTTCTCTCTCATCCCTCAGGTGCTACATTCCCCTCCCCCCTCCTCCTACCCCTCCCTCCCCGATCTCTCCCCTAAAGACTTCCCTCTCTTCCCAGATGGGGCATTACCATATATGGACATGCAGCCTTAAGATGCCAGGGGAGAGCGAGGGTTCAGGATATGTCACATATATCCAGCTCTATTGGAAGAAAAGGAACGCTGAAGTATCTACTGTCGTAAAAGTTCCAAAGCCAATCGTCCGATGGCAAAGGAATGTGGAGGGTATACGTCGGAGAGTTTCTTTTTTCTTTTGTATGTCGTTACACAGCATTAAAATTCCTCAAGGATGATATATCAGAGTATGGATATCGAATTACCCGAATCCTCCACCTGAATAGCCCGTGGCGGACCTAATCCATCCTTATATATCCATCTGATACAATCAAAACAAACAGCGAGTCGACCGACCACTCAGCCGCGGCGACCCCTTTGAGGAGCCGTGACGTCATCGCGGTTTGTTTACGGCTGAGATCGTTTACGTCACGGAAACGGAACATTGCGCTCCGAGGCCACTCCACCCGCCGGTGTCCTCCGCAATGGGAGATGGTCTACGGGCGCATTTTATAAACTGAACTTGCGTACCTTACATCACCTGGCGTTTGGAAGTGGTTTCTTGCGGTCTTCGAAGTGAAGGTTAAGTGTCTTTTTGGGCTACGCTGTTTTTTTTTTTTTTTTTTTTTTTTTGCATGAATTGTGCTTTCGTGTTTGCGTGATTGTTAGATCTACTTTTGGGATACACTAGAACAATACTATCAAAAACTGCCTATACAAATGATTCTATCAATAATGGTGATATATCTACCTTACAGCATATGCCCCTTAATTTAATTACCTTTATAATGTATGATCATTAGTGACTATAGCTCATATGCATGTGTGCGAGTGCGCAACAGCGTGTGTATATGCAACACTAAATATGCAAATATGTGTATATGCAACCCTGAAAGCATCGCACAATGGGTTTACCGCGAAAAAACAACAACAACCTATCCAACGTAACAGTCAGACATTACGTTACTTGAACGTCCAAGCAAAATGTCTTCTCGTCACGACTCACAAGGGTATGAATGATGGCACAAGACGTGAGGGATAGCAAGACAATAGGCAGCATTTTCTCTCTCACATCACTTCTTACCTCTTGCTCCTCCCTTTCCCTCCAATCGTCTGTCTTTTCTCTTTCTGCTTACCTCATCTCCCCTTCTCCCCCACCCCTCCTTCCCTTTCCTTCCTGTCCTACCCTAGCGTCCCTCCCATGCCTTTCCTCCCTTCCCTAGCCTCCTTTCCATGCCCTTCTTTCCTATCTTCTCCTCTTTCTCTTCGCCCCTTCTCCCTACTCCTCTCCCCTCCCCCTCTTTCCCCTCTCCTCCTTCCCTTCCCCTTTCCCCTCCCCATTTCTTCTCTCCTTTACTCTCTTCCCCTTCCTACCGGCGCTTCCCTCTAATCCCTACCACCCTCTCCTTCCTTCCCCTCTTCCTCCTCTCCTCCCCTCCCCTCCCCACCCCTCTCCACTCTCTTCCCTCTACTTTATTCCTCCCCCCTCCTTCTTCTTTCTTACCTCCCTTACCTCTCCCCTTCCCTCCCCACACCCTGCCCTCCCTTCCCCGCCCTTCCTCTCTCCCTACGACTCCCCCTCCATTACCCTTCATCCCCTCCCCTCCCCTTCTCTCCTCTACCCTCTCATCCCATCCCATCCCATCCCATCCCATCCCATCTTATCCACTCCCATCCCCTCCCCTCCCCTTCTCTCCTCCACCCTCTCATCCCATCCCATCCCATCTCATCCCATCCCATCTCATCCCCTCCCCTCCCCTTCTCTCCTCCACCCTCTCATCCCATCCCATCCCATCCCCTCTCCCTTTCCCCTCCCCTCTCCCATTCCCCTCCCCCATTCCCCACCTTATGGAACAAACACTCCCCACCACTTTCACGCCATCTCATTGTTGGTCTTCGAGCCAAGGTGTATACACTCTCCTCCTAATTATCTATTCACCGTACAAGCAAACATCTTCCAGGCTGAACAATGGCGCCTTGGAATGCATTATTTTCCTAAGAGAAAATACCTGGCGCTGACATTTTGAAATTCGTTTTATCTCAAATATGCAAACGTCCCACGGATTCGCTCACCATGTCAAATTGGGAAAAGTACGAATGCACGTTGCTTCCTTCTAAGGCAGTCGTCGCAAATCATCAGTGGGATCTAGGATCGCGTGGAGTTAGAATTATATTAATTCCTAATTAAGCTTTGACGTTTTTTGTTGTTGTTTTTTTTCTCTCTCTCGCTCTCAACATTATCATATGTAATCTTAATTATCTGAGTTTCTCTTTCATTTTCTATTTCTCTCTGCACATATTCAACGCACTTTGAAAAATCGAAATTTAAAGTTATATCAATAATCATATTTGACGATAGGATTATATAAAAAAGAAGAAAGTCGGTCACGTAATTAATTGAATTCTACCCCGCAATAAAGAAAAGCCATATGAAGAAGCAAATGCAATTATAGTGTACAAAAATAACCCGTATTCAAACACACACACACACACACACACACACACACACACACACACACACAAACACACACACACACACACACACACGAAGCAACACGATACGATCCTCGTGAAGTGAAGTGGCGATGCAACGATAAAGTCGCTTTGGTATAACGCTAAGAAATTCTCTCTCACTGAACCTAATTTGGCTATGTTAAGTAAAAAAAAAAAAAAAAAAAAAAAAAAAATCTCAGAACTACACGATTCACTCTTGTAAGCCTTTGTGTCTGTCGGCGAATTGCATAACGGAGTTTGAATTTAGAACGTCCACTTAACATTTCTTTCCAAGTGCATAAAAGCTGGTGTGTATATATAGACGTGTTCAAGTAATGTTTATATATATACTAGAATGTGTTTATTGCAATATAATTATTGATATTGGAGACAAAACGTTTCCTGGATATAATTAATTCGTCCATTATTAACACGTTATTTCTTATATGATCAATGGGTTATATTCAACCGGTGTGTAATATAACAGATATATCAATACTTCCATCTGACATTTTGACTGGCACATATCTCAGCCACTTACGGATAGTATGAGTTTAAGCGTCCATGTAATCTCTCTGCAGAGATTCTCCTAGGCAGACGCACACATTCTCTTCGTCTCTCTCTCTCGCTCTCTCTCTCTCTCTCTCTCTCTCTCTCTCTCTCTCTCTCTCTCTCTCTCTCTCTCTCTCTCTCTCTCTCTCTCTCTCTCTCTCTCTCTCTCGCACACACACACACACACACACACACACACACACACACACACACACACACACACACACACACACAAATCTCCCCATGCCATACTACTCGCATCAACGCCACAACATATTCCACCTCCCTCAGAGCGCTAACGTATTCCACGTAGGCCTACCCACAACGCCATCCACGCCTCAGCCGGTCCTGACGTATGGGTCGAAACACAGGCTCTTTCCAGTCAGTAATACGTCACGATAAACGCCGGGGTGTCGTGAAGTGTGGTAACAAACTTTCTCGTGCCTGTCACACGTCTAACGTCGCCAAGGTAACTCCCAAGATGGTTCGGTGGGGATATAATGCCGGGTGGGGGAGAAGGAGAGAGTGTGAAGTGGTATGGAGTTGGGTGGGTGGGAGGAGGAGGAGGAGGAGGTGAGAGTGTGAAGTGATATGGAGTTGGTTGAGAGGTGGGAGAGGGAGGGGCTGTTGTTGGGAAAGGGGAGTGGTTTGAGTGGGATGTGATATGGGGTTGGTGATGGGAGGGGGGGGAGGTGAGTGTGATGTGATATGGGATTGGGTGATGGGAGAGGGGGAGAAGGTGAGTGTGGCGGGGGAAGGAAGAGGTTTGTTGTATGGTATGGGCGGCAAGAGGAGAGGGAAGAGGGAAGAGGGGAGAGGGATGTGGATGTGAGTGTGATCTTGTTGTGATGCTCTTCCGTGGGGCGAGGAGAGAGAGGCGTGAGAGTGGCTCGAATGAGGGAAAGATGTGAGTGACACGCCAACGGATTGAGAGACGGGAAGGGGAAAGGGAAGGGGGAAAGTGATAGATGTGAGTGTCCTATGAGACTAGGAGAAGGAGGAAAAAGCATATGAGTATAATATGGTATGGGATAGTATGGGAGATTGGGTCCTAAAGGTATGATAGATGGTTAGAGGTTAGAGATGGAGTCGATGGGTGGAGGTGGAGGAAGATGGATGGCGGAGAGAATACGACACCACCGTGAATGATGATAAATCGAAAGTCTGTTTATAAGAGAACTATAGAAAGTTGTATTTCGAAAATTCGGCGAAGGCGGAGACTTTTTTCTTTTCGTCCTCAGTCTGATCTATATCTATTTCATGCAAAGTTCGGTTTGGTGTAGAAACAAAATCACATCAACAGTAAATTATGGACACTTGGGACATTGTATCAACCCCTTGTTTAATTGTGTATATGGTTTGGTGTTTTTGTCTTATGTATTGGTATATAAGTCTCCAAAGACGGTACTTACTAATGAATGTTAAGGGAAAATGATAAAATGTGAGCTATGGAAACTTATACATCAACTCAGAGCATAATATGCATCATAAGTTATACCACTATATCAACACATGATTAGGACACACCAAAAGGGTTTAATCTTGCAGGTGCCAAAAAGCTTGGGAAGAAACACGGAAAATTATGAAGTAAACATAAAAGGAAAACTATTTTCATGCGTTAACCAAATATCAAAGCAAACCTAGCATAAAAGAACATAAAATCAAAAGAAATTTGAGATAAGAAAAAAACGAACACAAAAGAAAATGGAATCACAAACAAAATGAAACGCATGGCAAAAATAATAATATAAAAACAACAAATATAGTATGCGTTCGTGCACACATATCAACTGTCATTTTATGAGATCTGACCACGAGATGCAAGTGGCGAAAGCAAAAGGGACTGGGCAACAAAATCTCGTTATTTATTTACCATGGGTGGGTGAGTCTGAAACGAAATCAGAGACGTAATAATCAGAACACGGATACTCGGCAGTCAAAGCTTTGATAGATCTAGTTGCTATTTTACTGACATAAATTAGGGATGTTACAAAGATACGAGGCATAATACTTTGACCAGCTGGCATATTTGATGATTAGGCAAAGCCACCAAACGAATACAGCTTGCAGAATCGCAATACAGCCGAGTTACAATTGCCAAACATTTACCCGACACGGCAAATATTACCAATAATTCTTACTTGCAACGTCAAAAAAAAAAAAAAAAAAAATCATAAAAAACCTACTTGGAAGACAGCCTCTTCTTCGCCGCCAGGTCCGAGTCAGTGCATGAAACGGACACGCGGCACATGGACTCGAT
>NW_028234414.1:17952231-17964731 GCF_977035675.1 Penaeus japonicus
GTCACTTCTTATGAGATGACTGTGATGATATCATGACAATGAAATTATACGTAACTTTTACTTCCATATATAATAAAAGTCATTATATGGAAATCAACTACCTCCGAAGACGTAAGATTAATGATTTCCAATGAATAAAATAAATATGAAAATGGATGGATAGATGAATTAAAAATGAATAATAAAGAACTAACATGTGTAGATGAAGGACCTGGTATTATGGCTGATGAAATAAAGGGGAACCAAACGCCAAAATAAAAACAATTAGGGGATTGGAAAGGTTGCATTAACGAAAGAAAAAAAACCTGTAACGCAGATTTTACTTACGTTCTCTATCCATGAGAGCTGTGAAGTCAATAAAAATCGTAAGCATATAAAAATCAATATAAAAATACTCTGGTAAAAATGATTAGTCATAAAATCTATAATTGGTAGGATTATACTTGTCATTAATGCAGTTCTAAGAATGGTTTCGTAATCTTTACTGTTTGATATTCGGAATATTCGCATCAACCTAAATCAATTTGTGTGCCATTTATAAAAACCTTTTTACTTTTTACAAGTCGAATATGTAAATTTCTCGATACAGCTCTCCTTTAGGAGGAATCATATATCGTCAGAATTATTCGTTATCAGATTTTGCAGGGTGAAGAATGGTGAATTTCTAAAACTCGGCGAAATGTTAAACTAGAGGTGTGTATAATGGTCAATAACAGTTTATGTACTAGCCAGTGACAAAATCCGAATTTATGCCTTAATTTATTAAACGACTTACTTTCCATTCTTTATTGAACTGCTTCCTAACTATGCCTAGTCTGATACTTATGACATCACTAAGACTCCTGTAGTAACTGTAAGGAAAATACCTAACACCTGAGTAAAATAATTACCTCATGGTTATTCTAAACACTATTCATGAGTCTACCCTCACCAAACATGCTGATATTTCATTTTCTGTTAGGCGAATACAAAGAAAACGAGCCGATACTCACCCTGAACTTGTATATTAGCTGAAATTTCATCGCGATAAACGCGGTTTTCAGCATGGCAAGTGTAAGTGCCAGAGTCTGCTGCTCGGGGAGATGTGATGATAAGTTTACCTGTGGATATAAGATATATAGGTTAAGTGACAAGTTGCTGATGACAATTTTCTCCAAACTAAAAAGGAATTATAGCTCTGATGACTAAATCTTGGAAAATGTATACATGTGTATTTGAAATTATTATTATTATTATTATTATTATTATTATTATTATTATCATTATTATATATATATATTCTTTTTGCCTTATCAAGCTCTGAACATGCTTATCTTCCACTGGACTATTGTGCAATATATCCACACAACTGTCAATAGTAGGCCATGTCTCATGGGTGAATTTAAAGAAAATATTTACATGGTTATGAAAAATACTTGGTTTCGTGGTGTAAAAAAGAAATATCTGAATATAGATTCATTCGCATGTATGCTGAAATTATTGAAGTGGTATTCTATCTAGGAATATTAAACGCGTGGTTGAGTGATACTTACAGACTCCTTCCTCCGAAATGGAAGTCTGGAAGCGTGGGGAAGCAGGTAATTTGTCTGCGTCCTTGAGCCATGTGATCTTTGGCTGAGGGAAGCCAATCACGTGGCAGGACACGATCAGCTGATCGTCTTCAATCACGAAACGATCTGGAAGGTACGGAAGGATTACTTTCCATTGTATGGTTATATATATATATATATATATATATATATATATATATATATATATATATATATATATATATATATATGTATACACACACATTTGTATATCTTTATCTATGTAAAAATGCATAATGAATAACTAATTCATAAGGCAGAAATAAAATCATTGTTGTTCCAATTATTACAAAAAACAAAAAACAAACAAGCAAAAAAAAAAAAAAATGGTTACCTCTGAGGCTAGTCGTGAAGGTGGGCGGGCTAGGCTTTTGTTCGTCCTCACCCTTCACCCTCAGATCGCACGTGGTTGAAACGCGTCCATGGCGGTTTTTAGCAGTGCAAGTATACTCGCCGGAGTCAAAGCGACTGGCATTGAGCACCTCTAAGGACGCCACGCCCTCATAGTAAGAGATCTGCAAGTAAGGATATTTGGTATTAAACACTATTTGGAGAACTATCTGTAATGTCTACACCCTTCAGAAATACTATTCTACAGTGGGAAATATCGGCTTAATAATTATATTTTTAAAAGTTACATGAACGATGAACAGGCTATCCTTTTTCAAAGTAATGCATTTACCTTCATTCTCTCGTCATCTTTGATGGGAAAACCTCCCTTGAACCACTCAATCTCTGGGGATTCTTCCTCTGGCGTGTATATGATATTGCAGGTTAGACGGACTCGGCATCCTTTCACAACCTGACGGTCCTGGAGCCTGGTGCTAAACTTCGGTCTTCTCTTGGGGTCACGACCTCGACCCATCTGGTTAAAAATCAAAAATAAATAAAAGGTTAGTTTGAGACTGTATAATTATAGCAACTCATGTGACATAAGATTTGCAGAAATGATTAAGTACGGATATGGACAAACTTCGACTCACATCAGGGGTCTGGGTTCGAGATCGACGGTCCAAGGAGCCGTATCTGTCGACATCAATGAGCTCTTTCTCGGAGTATTCAACCTTCCTCTTGCTTCGTTCGGCCTTTCGCCGTTCCTCGGACTCTTGGTACTCTCGCTCCTCTTCTTCTTGCATACGTTTCCGGTCCTCCATTCGTTTTCGACGACGTTCCTCTTCCTGATAGATGATTAACATAACATTAAACTTATTCATAGCATGCTAACATATAAACAACTACTTAGTCGCTGTCTGTATGATGTGCATTACATACAAACACAAAATCTGTATCTGTAACTTATGATCTATCTCTCTATCTCACACAGCTTTCTTACCTTTTTGAGGAACTCCTCTCCCTGCATTCGCAACTCCTCTTCTCTCTTTCTCTTCACTTCCTCACGACCACGGAGCTCTTCCTCAAGCCTTTTCTTCTCCTCCTCCAACTTCTTTCTGAATGCAGCCTCCCGCTTTGAGTCTTCCTCGGCAATAAGCCTGTCCTGCTCCTCTCGCTTTCTTCTCCTTTCCGTTCTACGTTCCTCTTCTTCTTTGAGCATACGTTCCTCTTCTTCCCGTTCCTGTTGCTTCTTCCTTTTCTTTTCCTCTCTTTCTGTCTCCAGCTTCTTTCGTCTCTCTTCTTCCCTTTTCTTGTTCTCCTTTTCTTCTTCTTCCTTCATCTTTCGTCTTCTCTCTCTTCTTTCCATTTCTTCCCTGAGGAATTTCTCTTCTTGTTCTTTCATGGCCTTTTCTTCCTCTAACCGTTTTAGTCTCTTCTTTTCTCGTCTTTCGGCATCTTCCCTATTAATGCGCTCTTCTTCTTCTTTTCTCAATTTCTCCTGTTCCTCTTTTCTCTTTTCTAGTCTCTTTTTCCTTTCTGCTTCCTCCTTTTCTAGTTGTTCTTGTTCTTCTTTCCAATACTTTTCTTGCTCTTCCCTCTGCTTTTTCAGTCTTTCTATTTTTTCTTGTTCTTCCTTCTTCAGCTTATCCAGTTTCTCAATTCTTTCCTTTTCTTCCTCTTCTTTTCTCTTCCTCCTTCTCTCGGCAATTTCCTTCTCCTCTTTATTAAGTCTCTCAATCTCTGATTTACGCATCTCGCTCTCTCTCCTGGATCGTTCTTCCTCTTGCATCTCAAGTAACTTCTCTTCATCCCTTCTCATCTTCTCTTGTGCGGCGCGTCTCGATTGTACTTCGTCTTTTTCTCCCTTTAGTATTTCCTCCTGTTTTCTGAGTTCAGATCCTCTCATGGCTGTTACGTCTTCACCGGCCTCTCTCGACTTCACGCTCCTCCTTCTCTCTGGCGCCTCCGGAGACTTGTGTTTGGCGGTTTCCATTTCGTTTTCTTTTAAGCTGGATCGCTTTCCTGGAGATTTGGCTCTTAATTTTTCCTCGTCCTTGATACTGGAACGCTTTCTGGGCTTTGGCTCTGGCGACTTTGCCTTTGCTGGCTCATCCGTCGTCTCTTTGGCAGCCTTAACCTCTGCCTCCTTCAGACTGGACCTCTTCCTAGCTGGTGGTTCAGGGGATTTGGTTTTCCTCTCTACATCCTTCGAAATGGACTCCTTTGCCTTAGCAGCATCGGTTTCCTTTATGCTAGACCGCTTCCTTTCCTTTGGCTCGGGAGATTTTGTCTTCTCCTCTTCCTTGGCCTTTGCTGCCTTGGTATCGACCTCCTTTATGCTTGACCTCTTTCTCTCTAAAGCCTCTGGAGATTTCGATTTTTTCTCTTCCTCTTTAGACACCTTTCCTTCCTCTTTAGATATGACCTTGGCTTCTGCGTCACGTACTGCCTTGGTATCACCTTCCTTTAGACTGGATCTCTTCCTTTCTTTCCGCTCTGGAGACTTGGCCTTCATGGCTTCCTCTCTAGATATAACGGTCTCTTCTTTATCCTTTGGCTCTTTAACGGCTGTGACATCGCCATCTTTCAGACTTGATCTCTTTCTCTCTAATTTTTCTGGTGATTTGGCTTTTCTTGCATCATCCTTCGAGGAGACTTTATCTGCAGCCACAGCATCCTCATCCTTCATGCTGGGTTTCCTTGCATCCTTCAATTCAGGAGATTTGGCCTTCTTAGCTTCCTCCTTCCGGAGTTGCTCTGCTTCTTTCAGAGTTTTAGTATCGCCTTCTTTTAAACTGGACCTCTTCCTTTCTTTGATCTCTGGAGATTTAGCTTTCTCATCTCTGGAAACTTCGTTAGCCTCTTTCTTTGCCTTGGCATCAACCTCAGCCTCTTTCTTTGCCTTGGTCTCAACCTCAGCCTCTTTCTTTGCCTTGGTATCAACCTCAGCCTCTTTCTTTGCCTTGGTCTCAACCTCAGCCTCTTTCTTTGCCTTGGTATCAACCTCAGCCTCTTTCTTGGCCTTGGTATCAACCTCAGCCTCTTTCTTTGCCTTGGCATCAACCTCAGCCTCTTTCTTGGCTTTCGTATCAACTTCAGCCTCTTTCTTGGCTTTGGTATCAACTTCAGCCTCTTTTTTGGCCTTGGTATCAACTTCAGCCTCTTTCTTAGCTTTGGTATAAACTTCAGCCTCTTTCTTGGCTTTCGTATCAACTTCAGCCTCTTTCTTGGCCTTGGTATCAACTTCAGCCTCTTTCTTGGCCTTGGTATCAACTTCAGCCTCTTTCTTAGCTTTGGTATCAACTTCAGCCTCTTTCTTGGCTTTGGTATCAACTTCAGCCTCTTTCTTTGCCTTGGTATCAACTTCAGCCTCTTTCTTGGCTTTGGTATCAACTTCAGCCTCTTTCTTTGCCTTGGCATCAACTTCAGCCTCTTTCTTGGCCTTGGTATCAACTTCAGCCTCTTTCTTTGCCTTGGCATCAACCTCAGCCTCTTTCTTGGCTTTGGTATCAACTTCAGCCTCTTTCTTGGCTTTGGTATCAACTCCAGCCTCTTTCTTGGCCTTGGTATCAACTTCAGCCTCTTTCTTGGCTTTGGTATCAACTTCAGCCTCTTTCTTTGCCTTGGTATCAACTTCAGCCTCTTTCTTGGCTTTGGTATCAACTTCAGCCTCTTTCTTGGCCTTGGTATCAACTTCAGCCTCTTTCTTGGCCTTGGTATCAACTTCAGCCTCTTTCTTTGCCTTGGCATCAACCTCAGCCTCTTTCTTGGCTTTGGTATCAACTTCAGCCTCTTTCTTGGCCTTGGTATCAACTTCAGCCTCTTTCTTGGCTTTGGTATCAACCTCAGCCTCTTTCTTTGCTTTGGTATCAACTTCAGCCTCTTTCTTGGCCTTGGCATCAACCTCAGCCTCTTTCTTGGTTTTGGTATCAACTTCAGCCTCTTTCTTTACTTTGGTATCAACTTCAGCCCCTTTCTTGGCCTTGGTATCAACTTCAGCCTCTTTTTTGGCTTTGGTATCAACTTCAGCCTCTTTCTTGGCCTTGGTATCAACTTCAGCCTCTTTCTTGGCTTTGGTATCAACTTCAGCCTCTTTCTTGGCCTTGGTATCAACTTCAGCCTCTTTCTTGGCTTTGGTATCAACTTCAGCCTCTTTCTTGGCTTTCGTATCAACTTCAGCCTCTTTCTTGGCCTTGGTATCAACTTCAGCCTCTTTCTTGGCTTTGGTATCAACTTCAGCCTCTTTCTTGGCTTTGGTATCAACTTCAGCCTCTTTCTTGGCCTTGGTATCAACTTCAGCCTCTTTCTTGGCTTTGGTATCAACTTCAGCCTCTTTCTTGGCTTTGGTATCAACTTCAGCCTCTTTCTTGCCTTTGGTATCAACTTCAGCCTCTTTCTTGGCTTTGGTATCAACTTCAGCCTCTTTCTTGGCTTTGGTATCAACTTCAGCCTCTTTCTTGGCCTTGGTATCAACCTCAGCCTCTTTCTTAGCTTTGGTATCAACTTCAGCCTCTTTCTTAGCTTTAGTATCACCCACAGTACCTATCTTCGCCTTGGTATCATGCTCAACCTCTTTCTTTGCCTTGGTATCATGCTCAACCTCTTTCTTTGCCTTGGTATCATCCTCAGCCTCTTTCATGGCTTTGGTATCAACTTCAGCCTCTTTCTTTGCCTTGGCATCAACCTCAGCCTCTTTCTTTGCCTTGGTATCAACCTCAGCCTCTTTCTTGGCTTTGGTATCAACTTCAGCCTCTTTCTTGGCCTTGGTATCAACTTCAGCCTCTTTCTTGGCCTTGGTATCAACTTCAGCCTCTTTCTTGGCTTTGGTATCAACTTCAGCCTCTTTCTTGGCCTTGGTATCAACTTCAGCCTCTTTCTTGGCCTTGGTATCAACTTCAGCCTCTTTCTTGGCCTTGGTATCAACTTCAGCCTCTTTCTTGGCTTTGATATCAACTTCAGCCTCTTTCTTGGTTTTGGTATCAACCTCAGCCCCTTTCTTGGCCTTGGTATCAACCCCAGCCTCTTTCTTTGCCTTGGTATCAACTTCAGCCTCTTTCTTTGCCTTGGTATCAACTTCAGCCTCTTTCTTGGCCTTGGTATCAACCTCAGCCTCTTTCTTTGCCTTGGTATCAACCTCAGCTTCTCTCTTGGCCTTGGTATCAACCTCAGCCTCTTTCTTTGCCTTGGTATCAACCTCAGCCTCTTTCTTGGTTTTGGTATCAACCTCAGCCCCTTTCTTGGGCTTGGTATCAACCTCAGCCTCTTTCTTTGCCTTGGTATCAACTTCAGCCTCTTTATTTGTCTTGGCATCAACCTGAGCTTCATTCTTTGCCTTAGTATCAATATCTGATTTCTTTGTCTTTCTATCAATTTCAGCCTCTTTCTTTGTTTCGGCATCAACCTCATCTGAAATAATTCCAAACTGTTTTTTGACTGTAAGGTCGCCTGATGTTGCTATGCTCCTCTTATCACTCACAGCAGTTTCCTCTGAACCTTCTTCCAGTTTTAAACTTCCTTTCTTTACACTGACTTTCCTTCCTTCCTGTACTCTGAGGTCATCGATATCTTCGGAGACATTGAACTCCTCTACCGTTGTAGCTTCTACAAGACCACCTTCATTTTGAAGCTTCATTTCGACTTCTCTCAACGATGTTTCGATCTCACTGAGTTTTTCTTGAAGGCCTGAGGGTGAGCTTAGATCTATATTAAGATTAGCTGACTCTTCACTTGTCTCGTTAAGCTTTTCTTTCTTTTTAAGTGAGAGAGTTACGTCAGAGGATGTGGTGCTCTCCATGTATGCTTGAGTATTACTGTCTATCTGAGTGATTTTCTTTTCTACTTCAGATTTTGCTGACTCATCTTTCACAGTGATGCTTACTTGCCCAATCGCAGATTTTCCGGATATTTTAGGCTCCTTAATTTCTAGGACACTCTCTATCTCACTAGCAGAATCAGCACTAATTTCGCTGGTGGTAGTAAGCTCACTAGTGGGTTCCTCACTTGTCTCTCGAGCTTTCATAGCAGCTGCTTGTTTTGCTAAAAGTTCTTGTTTCTTCAACAAAAGTTCTTTTCTCTTCCTAGCTAGCTCCTCTTCTACCGATTCTGCTGTATCCTGTTTAGCTGGGTCTACTTTAGACTGTGTTGTCTGTTGATCAGCAGTGAGCATCTCTGTGGCTGAGACAACACTTGTAACAGCTTTCAGGGATTCTGCCGTAATATCTTGCGGACTGGCAACAGCCATCTCTTCGGCGTGTTTTTCAGAGGCCTCTGCTACATGGAGTTCTTTCAAGTCTTTATTTACAACAGATTGGGCGTTCTGTTCCTGTGCTTTCTCTTCGGATTTCAATTTTTCGGCAGTTTCCCCCTTTTGGTCGGCTTCCTCTACTTTAGCCGTTTTAATTTCTGACACTTTGCTTGTTATTGCTGTCTTCATTTCTGAAACTTTACTCGTTAAAGCAGACATAAAGCCCTTCTTTTTCTTTTCTTCTGGCTTACCTTTGTCTTCTGATCCAGACTTCTCATCATGTATTGACTTTTCCTGCGAGCTACCCCTAATCTGTGGGGGAGATTTTTCTTTTGATAGTCCTCTCTTGGGAGACAGTGCACCATCTGCAGGCTTTGTCTTTTCTGCAGAAGACCCTCTCTTTTTTGATAAACGCCTCTTGAAGAATCCAGTTTCCTCCTTAGGAGCATCAGCTTCAGAGACTGACTTCTCTTGAGATGCAGATCTCTTCTGAGTTGTCGATTTTTCTTCCGAGACCTCTTTTTCCTGTGAGACAATTTTGTCTTGAGATTCACCTCTCTTCTGAGGTTCAGTCTTTTCCTGTGATAGGCCTCTCTTTTGTGGTTCGGTCTTTTCCTGTGATAGGCCTCTCTTTTGTGGTTCGGTCTTTTCCTGTGATAGACCTCTCTTTTGTGGTTCGGTCTTTTCCTGTGATAGACCTCTCTTCTGAGGTTCAGTCTTTTCCTGCGATAGACCTCTCTTTTGTGGTTCGGTCTTTTCCTGTGATAGACCTCTCTTCTTCTCAGCCTTCTCCTTTTCTGCTGCGGTCTTTGCCTTTTCATCCTCCAGTTTGGCATCCATGGACAGGCCTGAAGTTTCATTTTTCCCAGTCTTGTCAATCACCTTTACTTGCTTATGATCTTCACTCTCCAAGGACTCTGTAGTTAGTGACTCACTGCTAGGAGTCCTGTACAGTTCTCCTTCAGTCTTTCCTGAAAGAAGATGCTCCATTCGTGCCAAAAGTTCTTCTTTGCGAGCCTGAATCTGCTCTGGAGTGAGAGTTGATCCATCCGCTTGAGTTTCAACACTAGCGACCTTTGCATCTTGTTGCTTTTGTTCGTCAAGTTTGACCTTCTTGGCTGACGATTCAGTTTCTTTATCAGCTGCTGAAGCTAGTTTCTTTTGTTGATCAGAAACTGGTTCATCAGCTGGACGTTTTTTGTCCCCAGGTTCTGTTATTTTTTGTATTCCTCCAGTGGTCTTTCCTGTAGACATTTCCGCTACTAAAGGCGGTTCACCTACTGTGGCAGACTCACCTGCACCTTCAACAATACCAGCCACAGCTCTTTCAGGATGAGCAGCAGGCCGCTGTGACACAATGGCAGCTTCCGACTGCAGGTCAGCTTCTTGTACAACTATACATTCAACTAAAGATCCACTTCTCTCTTCAGCAACAGTTAGCATTTGTGACATGTCTTCTTTATTAAATACATTAAGGTTAGCATAGTCTACATCAGCTTCCTGAATCATAACAGCTTCCCTTGTGGTATCAGTTAACATTTGTGCTCTGTCACTCATCCCGTGCATGTAATCAGGCATGTCCCTGATATCACCAGACATTCCCATTTGCTCATAACCTTCTACAGCCTCATGGAGAGTTTGGTGAATGTGTGCTTGAGTCTCCTCAGGGCTCAAGATTGACAGGTCCTCAGCTTGGACATAACCTTCTCTGATAGCAACTGCTACAGCTTCTCGATAACTAGGATCTAATTGCATAGCTCTCTGTTGTTCTGGTGTAAACCCTTCAAAGGCTTCAACATGTTCATAACCATATTGTTCAGACTGTTGCATCGGTTCTAACATGGAATGGAATTCACTTACATCGGCTTCAGTTTCTTCAGCAGTGGAAGATTTAGGAAGGTCCTGTGAAGCTGTGTAATACTCCTGGACATCCTGTTGACCTACACCTGCTACTGTCTTTTTGACCACCTTAGCTTTCTGTGCCTTAGGTTGCTTCACTTTCAGACTCTTTGGCATTCCACTAACTACTTCTGCTTCTTCCATGACTAAGGCTTCATGCTGACTAGCTTCCTTCACTTGAGCCTGTTGAGCCTGAGTAACCTGACCTTGGAAGGTTTCTACATCTTCCATAACTTCAGCACTGGTAACCTTGAGGCCTTCTTTACCTTGAAGAACTGCTTTGGCATGTTCAGATTTCATTTGGTTATCCGAAATGGGTTTCGCTTCTCCTTCATATACCTCTGGAGATTGGATGACAGCAGTTTCGCCTGGTTTCTGAGTCTTCTTAACAGATGCTTTCTTTACTTTCTTAGAAGGTCGTTCTTCTGAGTCTATAGATTTTGCTTGCTCCATTGCTTCGCGAGAACTAACAGTTACAGCTTCATGGGCAACAAAGCTTGGGTATCGTTCAGTTTCTTTGGCTACTTCAGCAATGCCAGGCAGAGTACCAGTCTCAGAAAGTAACTGTTGTTCTTCTGTCGTCATGGCTTCCCTAGCTTCAATGGTTCTCTTGGCTTGTCTTCTATCGATTTCTTCGTCCTTCATCTTCTCAAGGCCAGTTAAAACCTCTTGTTGTTGAGCCTGAGCTACAGCAAGGCCGGGGGTATCTTTACGTTCTGCCTTGGCACGAAGACCTTTGTCAGTTTTGATCGATTTTGCTCCAGCACTCATGATCTGAGGCTCTTCTGTTATTACCGCCTCTCCCTTGCCAAGAACATGGCCTTCTTCAGCATGTGTACGCAACATACTGATTCCTTGCTCACTAAGTGAACGCAGATCAGCTTGCATTATATTCTTTTCGCTGATATGAGCAACACCCATGCCATCCATGGATACAGTTTGTGGAGACAATTGTTCCTCATTCCATACTTCCATCTCAGGCAAATCAGCAATATCAGAACGGAGTGCTTCTCGCTCTTCTACCATAACTGCTTCCATTGCTGACAGTTCTTCCACATCAGCTTCTGTTCGTGCATCATCATAAACTATATCTGACATGCTCATATAATCATCGAAAGCTTGGTTTTCTACATCAATAACCATTGCTTCCATGATAAGTGGACCCTTCCGAGAGGTTTCTCTGGTGAAACGGAGAGGAGGCAGTTCTGCTTGGTTACCGTCTTGAGCTGCAAAAATGACATTGCATTTTAGCTAGTGAAAAAAAAACTTGCGTGAAACAACATGGAAAGTATACCATTTATATATCAATTCAGAGACGAAATAAATAACAATGTTACCTGAGAGACGATCAGATATTTCATCTGCATAAATCTCGGCAATTTGTCTGGCTTCTGCCTCAGAGATATCTGGGGTCTCGTAGAGAGATAGCGATACTTCTCTGCCGTCAATGCTTACAGATATATCAGCCCTCTCGTCCTCACACGATGCTTCCGACACTGCCGACTCGTAAATAGAGATCTGTGAGGAACGTTCTTCATTGATGGTAGACAATGACGGGTTTCTAGCAATACCGCGTGCATCAGCTAGTGCCATTGCAGCTGCCATCTTGTCACTCTCCTTCTGAAGAAGCTTATCTATACAAAGTAGGAAAACATCGTTAATTTCAAAAAATATTAGCAAATTATTTTTGTCAACTTATTTGAAAAATGTATAAACAAAGTTCTCAGGTACAGTGACACCAAGTACTCCAACATGTATCCCATCATTTACCTTCGAAGCCAAGAAGAGCTGCAGATGAGGATGCAGATCCCATAACATTATAGGCTTCACAAGTATAGGTCCCAAGGCAGCAGGTGCCATCTTCACCACTAATGATTCTATGGATGTCACCTGGTTTGAGCTCTGTGCCATCTTTGAACCATTTAAGGACTGGCTGAGGAACGCCAATCACCTGGAGAAGACCAGAAGGATATATCAAACAACATTGTTTATGCAAAATACAACGTTAATATACTGTATGAAGTTTGCAATGCTGTGAATATAATTAAAACTTGTCAATGAAATATAGTACTATCGTTGAATGATTACCTTGCACTCTAGATTAACAGTTCCTTCCTGAGAGAGCACAGCCCGTAGGGGTTCGAGGAAGACAGGCTTTTTGTAGTGTCTTGGAATAACCAGCTTGAGGGAGGCTGCTGTGACGCTGTGACCGAAGTCGTTGCTTGCCAAACACTTCCATTCTCCCTGAGAACGGTAACGATGTTGCGTTAATATTGAAGATTTTTTTTTTCTAAACATTTCTTAAACTACGTTCTATACAGATGTATTTTATCTAATACAGTTTTATGTCAAGAGCCACGAAGGTAGAAAGGTAAGAAAGATAAACAGACGTATAGATATGTCGTTACAGATCTATATCAATAAAATGCATCTCA
>NW_028234414.1:17969731-17972231 GCF_977035675.1 Penaeus japonicus
GTTACTGACGGTTAAATCGCACAATTTTTTTTCATATTCTCAGAAATATAAATATATTATGATAACTAAAGACGAAATCTTTACTTGAAAAAGTTCTTTATATATCAACCATCATTCTCTTTATTCATCGAATCCCACTTCTATTAATCTTCTTTTGTATCCCATTCTCAATATTGACTACCCTCAATATGTACCAACAACCACGGCCAGAACCTAGCGTTCGGACCCCGTAGATTTATGAATCCATTATGTGGAAGAGCGGCTGACAGGGAAGGTGAGTCATGCGTGGCTGTCATGTATAGCATCATGCGTCAACGGCAACGTCGATGGTGACATACAAATGTTTGTCACTTATGCGAGGAAACTCTTTAACACAAATTGTGTAGTGACTAAAGCCTCGTTATTACATCTCCAAAGGACCATAAATTTAGAATGACGCTTCTATATATAGCCAGACACTTCCCAATAACAGGTGCTGGGTTTTCGCGGATGCCATCTTTGGGCCTCCTGCAACCGTGCCAAGGTTTCACTACTGCCTAAAGCCTCTTTACCTGCGTGACAGTGACACGCTTGACGCCGAGGTGGGAGGGGGAAGAGGGGAGGGCAAAGCTATTAGACTTTGTAAATACGGAGTAAATACTTGCTGCTTCATAACTGGGGAAGAGGGACATACTCTAGTGACTGATAAGGTGAAGAACAAGGTGGCATATCCTTGACAGTGACGGAAGAGTTGAAGCCAAGAGAATTTGAGGATTTATCTTAAGTGAAAGAAAGCATATTTCAGAAGTCTAAGATTTTGGCAAGGAAAGGCGAGGTGAAGAGAAGAACATTGTCAAAAGACCTCTGCGGTGATGAAGCTGTGGTTTAATTTCAGCTCTAACGGAAGACCGGGGAAGATAGTCGTATACAAGGTCGTCAAGAAGAATGATCCACGGTTTTCGGAAGAGACGGACATGCCCAAGGTCTTACTCTTAATACTGTCAACAAAATATATCAGAAGAACCGGACGTAATAGCGTAAATAAACATATGGTTGATGATATCGCAAGTGGGAAGTATACATCGTAAGATCAAGTTGCATTGATATTACACAGTGCACTTAAGACAAGCAAAATCGAGAATACATACAGTTAAATAGTGAAAAAGAAAGAGGAAAATAAATATTCATGGTGGATAAGAAGCCTGCAAGATCTACAAAGCAAATATTTGCCGAGGCACTGCAAGGAATCTAGGGTTAAAACGCAGGACTAGATCTAACCCGGGGATTGATCCAGTGTCTAACAAAATAAGGGACAAATGTCTGGCAAGGGAACACGATTCAGTATCTGGTAATACCACGAAGCGATAACATCTGTTAGGCTAAGTATCTGGCTACAGTTTCCCCGCGTGCCACACTGGGAAACAATCGCAGGGAAGATGAGGCACTGAAGTGAATATAAGAGTCGGTGATAGCATCTGAAACAAGAGAATAGAAGTCACCTGTCAGCCTTGCAACGTCTACGATAATTACAGAAGATCAACACGTATTTGGAGACGCTGACTATTCTAGTCCTATGTGAGATGATGTAACGCACCGAGTTATGACTGGCAACGTGACTATAATATAGTGGATGAAGGGAACTAAAATAGACACCTTAAACTACTTGTTGAGGGGGGTGGAGGCGTGGATTATGTGCGGCGGGTATGAAAGTAGGGGCATGGCGGTCAGATGAATATCTACCAAGGGAAGGGAAGACTCTCGAGACATTCCTAGTCAGAATAATAACTTGGAGAACTTGCAGAACCGTTAACTTAAATCGTCTCGTTTTTGCCGAGGTCACATGTTCGTCAAAAGAGCACGGAGATGTTCAATCACTTCAAGCGGTTGTAAGGTGAACCCATAATTGGCAAGGGGACAGGAACCAAAAGGTAAATGGAACAGCTGATAGTGAACGTTGCGGAGACCATCGGATTCACAGACACCGGCGACCAGACAAAGACCCAGAAAGAAGCATAGGAATGGGCGTGCAGTAGGATACCAGTCAGAAAGAGGAAAAGATAAGACAGAGAATAAGACAGGAAGAAACCGATAATAAAGGACATTGTGTATCTCTCTCTCTCTCTCTTTCTTTCTCTCACTCCTTCTCTCTCGCGTTCTCTCTCTTTCTCTTTTTCTCTGTCTGTAAGTAATCACTGCACATAAATAGTCAAGGTTTCCCAGTTCTTTTTCGCAACAACATGTAATCATACCAAATACCAACGCCACTCATATTCATAAAAAAAAATCAGAGTTCTGTTATATCAAGATCTATCAGGTCGCTTTCCTTCGGACAAATCTCCCATCAGGAGGGCAAACATAAGGAAGCCTTCAGTGAAATACTGTTTACACGATATGAGTCGTGAGTGTGTCTTATATATCAGAATATCGAGACCTTAAGAGATTCCCGAGTTATCAACTCTCCCGGCTTCTCGCTGCTCCCTTGCAACCACCGTGGTATAATTTCTTAACATTCCCTCTCAAC
>NW_028234414.1:17977231-17979731 GCF_977035675.1 Penaeus japonicus
TGATAATGATAATAGAAATGAAATTGATAATGATAATAGAAATGATATTGATAATGATAATAGAAATGAAATTGATAATGATAATAGAAATGATAATGATAATGATAATAACGATGAAAACAATAAAATGAAAGATAATGATGATAATAATGATAACAATAATAATGAAAATGAAAATAATAATAACGGCATAATGGTAATGGTAATAAGAGTGACAATGATAATAATTATACTAATGATGAACAACAATAGCAACAACAACAACGATAATAATACTAATAACATGATAGCAAAAATGATTATAATAATGATGACAATAAGAATGATAATAAAAAAGTAATAATGTCAGTGACAACAATAATGATAAAAATAATGATAATAATAATATTAATAATAATAATAATAATAATAATAATAATAATAATAATAATAATAAAGATAATAATAACCATAATAACGATGATAACAGTGATGATAATAATAAGAATAATGATAAAAATAATGATAACAAGGATAATCGTAATAAAAATAACAATAATAACAATAATCATAAAGACGACAACACCAAAATTGATAATACAACAGGTGGTATTCGGTATATCCTTTTAAAGAGGGTATCATTTTGAATAAGAATGATTGGCAGAATCCGTTGCAACATAAATAAGAATGATAATAATAATGATCATTATGATGATACTACCACTCATATAATTGATGATAATGAGAACTTTCTAACAATCATCATTATCATCATCATCATTATCACTATCATCATCATCACGATCATCATTATCATAATTTTCATCATTACTATTATTTTATCATTATCCTTACCATTACCATTATCACTGTAACCATTACATTTCGCCATTTTAGTTATCTCCCTAACAAGGCTTACCTTTATACATCGAAATAAGAAATAATGATAATAATTAATTTAGATGTATATCCCTGTATAGGCTACTGCATTAACCCTTACAGATTAGACAAAAATTACGACTGATCGAACTCCACTATAAGATACGTAATGTAGCAACTGGACATACAAAAAAATATATATAATAATAATAATAATTTGAAAGTGAGACATGAAAGAGTTCGGAAAATATAATAAATTAGGAAAATGTGTTGGTAAGCTGTCACGTGAGAGAGGTTCGAACGTTCGAAGCTTCAGGTGCAGATAGACGGGCAGTTATGCTATACCAGATGGCTGTCTGGAGGGTAAGGGCGCGCTTCCGAAAGTTCGGTAACGATATATATAAGGGGAAGTGTGTACGTTACGAGGGGAACGGTTCACCTGCGTAAATATGAGCCAGACGGTATGACCTGCCTCGGTGTATGTGGCATGTGAAGGTGGTTTAATACCTCGAGCCTTTAGAGGTACTTGAATTTGCACTTGATTGATGTTTGTCGGATTGGGAAAGATTTAATAAAGTCCCCCAAACATGGAATTTTGTATTCCAAAAAGGGTTTGAAAAAAAATGTTTACTTAATGATCCAATGCAGTAAATAGCCGTGCCTCGTCTCTTTGAAAAAAAAAATGAAGACGCAACATAAAGTAACTTCTCTTCGTTTTCATCTGAGAAGTTCATCAAGAATCAAAAGAAACGGATAACAATACAAAATACAAAGATAAATGCCCGATCCAAATGACCATATCAGAGTACATACGCGTGACAAGGGCAACACCTGGGTATCCACAGAGATAGGCCTACGTCAGAGTAAGCTTCGTGAGACCTGAGAACAATACTATCGCTACGAACCACTAAGGGGAAAAGATGAGGGTGTCCATGGAAGAGGAAATGAAGAGAAATGAGGCAAGAGGAGGAATGTGGAGCTGAGGAGATGGAAAGGGAGGACTGTAGTGGGAGTGAAAGGAAGAAAGGAGGGGAGAGGATGTGGAATGGGAGAGGGGGGAGAGGATTGATGTAGAACGGGAAGAAAACAATTATGGAAGATACTGATGAACGATAGAAAGAGGGAAGGTGGGAAAGCACTGGAATTAAGGAAAGGAGTACAGTGTTATGGAACGGATGGAGCGGGGAAACATCAGAATAAAGTTAAAAAGGAAACAGCGATGGAGAAGAGAGTGTACGAATGAAGGAACTGGGAGAACGATGGGAGCAGAACAGTGATAAATGATAGACAGAGATAGAGAGAACAAAAAGAGGGTAGATGAGTAGAATCGCAGATAACATAGAGGAAAGGGAGATGAGAGAGGGAGAAAGGAAGAAAAATGCGGTAAAGCGACGGAGGAAGAGAGAAGAGAGGAGAGAGGAGAAGAAACAGTGGCGGGGAACAAGGCAGTGAATGATGAACCCTTGCCAAGCGCCAGCCTTCCCCTCCGGCCAAATTCCTTCCGCGTCCCTCCCGAGCCCCGAGCGACCCACTTGTCACGTCACATGACGGACCATAACACTAGGGCTCCCACGGTGAGTCATGCAGTCCATTCATCCATTACGCTGTGACGTGGACGCAGAGACTTCAGAGGCACAAAAAG
>NW_028234414.1:17992231-17994731 GCF_977035675.1 Penaeus japonicus
CACCAGTACCACAAGTACCATCAACATTCACTGGTTCCACCATTTGCCACAGTTAACCGCCTGTGTCACAAATGTCCATGTCATCTAACGGCGTCACCAGTATCATCATCTTTTATCATCAACGTATCTTCTGTTTCTGGTATTAACATTTCCCCGGCTACTAAACCGAATATTTCATTTCTAAGTGTCTCTAGCACATAACTACCCGAATGCCCCTTCCCTGTAAAGGCAAGTATTTAGATAAGCAGCCGAAAAACATTCTTCAGCAAGCCTGTGACTATATGTATCATCAAGATTATAACAGTCATCAGGTATCGGGCCAGTTATTACTTTTACTACTTTCTTTGTTACAACAATCACTGTTAGATGTCCTGAGCCATTTCAGAACATATCACATTCACACAGGTATCACTAGTTCTCCTCACAATTTAATGAACAGTGATTCAGCAATATAAAGATACATCGCAAAACTCAAATAGGTTGGTGGATTTTGACACAAGCATCATGGCAAGGATGTCAAGAGTAAAGTAGCTTCAGTCTAACTGCTACAATGACCATCAATATTATCGCCTATTACTGACATTTCTATAATACTTATTTTACTACATCTATATTCCATCATCCCCTCTAACATGTCTAATATACCACCTCTACAGTTTAGCACTGTAAACCAGTTCCTCTAGTCAGTTCATAATATAAAGGTTAGATCGAAGGTGGTATGCCTTTGGCTTAATTAAAAATTAAGCTCTTCGAATTAAATTTGAATAGTCAAATCAAATCAATGTATTAGAACAGTCTTTAATAGCATCTCTGACTTAAGGTTCTTATAAGTGGGATGTCCCAGGTATTATGTAATTTGACCAGATATGAACCTTAATTACTAGCTAGGAGACTTGCATCTTCCTAGAATATAAAAAGAAAAAAAAAAACACAGCATTCATTCGTATAGAGCGATGACCTTACGACGTTTTATCCTGTTGTGTAATCATAACTGCATTATATAATACGTAACACAGTGTCCAGTCTATATCGGACCACACCACGCGGTAACCCCAGATATTCATTCACATAATATCTTTACAAATTCAGATGTATCATGTGACGTAAAAAAAACATGCTAATTGTTCATCATAACAGCTGTGGTGATCAATATCATATCGCTCAATGATAACTATATGCACAAAGGTAGATTCGCATTATCCTGGTGCAATATACGACTTGTTACTTGGGTATATATTCTTTAATATTTTTGGTAATTCAGATCTAAATAATCATAGTGTCAACAGTAATGTAAACATCTGACCATCTCCTTTTGTGCAATCCGTCCTGCAGCAGAGTACCTTTATCATGTGACTGTACATATATTCCGGCTGATCCTAGCTGAGTCGCCCTATAGATATATTTCTAGTCTTGTACGGCCCATTTCACCCCCGACCCCCATCTCCCTCCGAACATTCTTCTAAGTTAATAATACCTCCTTCTCCAACTTTCCCCGAGTCCAAGTTACCTTTCCCATCCCTCTCAATACTGCTTCGGTAAAGATGGCACTTGACTGTATGTGTTCTGTTAAGTTGTAGATAGTGTTAATGGTACTATGGTTATTGGCAATTTTGCTTGTCTCTCGCCATTTTGAGTTTTGTCGCAATTTTGTGAAGATTGTCGTGAGTACTTCTGTTCGCGTTAATTTGTCTTTGTCGTGAAAGCATTTTTTATATTTTTTTTTACGTGGCCTTTTGAAATTCTGCGGAGCTATCGGCTTGCCATGAGAGTCATTTCTATTTGAACTAATCATTAACCCGGATAATGTATCTTTTCGCTGAATCTGGGATAATTTCCTTCTCCCTTCAGATACCCATTCAATACGATGAATAATGGCATTTTCCATGGTACCATTTTGCTCGAGAGCCTAACCTATAATCTCCGAATAGCAGGTTTGATCATATCTCCCCATCATCTGCCCTGCCTTGAACTTCTCCCCATCCTAAAGCTATCAGATGCGGATGCAGGGTTTCGGACGGTGCTGTGGCCGATCCCACAAGAGCTTTGTCTAATTTTAGCCTCCAGAGAATGGTCGCCAGCCAGGTTCCTAATGTCACTCAACCAGGTGTATGTACGTGAATTCTACATAGAGTGTATGTGTGCATGTGTGTGTGCCAACCAATGTTTACGTGTGGACGGCAAGCATGCAAGATAGCAGGATGAATCACCGTGATTGAGAGGCAACGGTACAGGTGTCTGGGTCGCCATTTTTTCCGTGACGTCACAGGCAAATGGCGTCAGATTCTCGTATTTCTTTTCAGTTTCCCCCCCCCCCCCTCAAATTTCTTGCTTTCGCTCTGGCTATTGTACACCGATTAGTCCCAGATGAAACTCAGCTGGCTTCCTGAAACACTAATAATGAAAATCCTACTTCGTGGGGGAAATATGATCCTACCTATGACCATTAAGTTCTGTCATGATTACGTCACCGGTGGCCAGTGTGTTACATGACAGATGACAC
>NW_028234414.1:18004731-18007231 GCF_977035675.1 Penaeus japonicus
CGCTGCTGAAACGGAGAACCTTCTGGGACATACCAAGGGCGGACGTGTCAGACACCGTGGAGGCTCGGGATCCAGGGCGGCGACTCCTCGGGGGCGGGGTGGGAGCCAGGTCCTGCCCGCCCTCAACCATTCCCAGGAGATACAAGGGATCTTCCATCCCTAGTGGTGGGGAAGGTCAGGGTCACACTCGAGGAAAAAATGCAGGGGGTTCGAGTCATGGCCAAAATGGTGGAATTTATGAATTCAAGGTTTATATATATTAGAGGAAAATTAGTCAGTTATTGATAAGGATTGTAATATCAGACTCGAAAAGGAGGGTAAATGTAAGTGCTATGACAGGAAAATTTAAAAGATACATTCCATGCAAAAAAAATGACTGAGATTAGAAAAGTATTCTTACTGAATCTTTTAACTTGGCTTCAATTATTTTATTTAAATGCAGTTACAGTTAAATATACAGCGGACGATGAATACCTATTAGACCCTCACGGTCGTAACATGACATATTGATGTAGAAGTAACTATCTAGAAAAAATGGCTATCGCTTCTCAGAAAAAAAACGGCACAGTGGAACCATCCACTACATAAACACGTCGGTGAAAAAGGCCCGCGAGGAGCTCGTCTTGGGCCCACGTACCCAGGGATTCGGAAAGTGTGGACGACGCCCTTGAGCCAGGGCGGCGACTCCTCGGGGGCGGAGTGGGCGCTACAGCCAGCCCGCCCTCCGCCCCGATGATGTAAATGGGCAGCTGACCCTCTTCCATGCCTGAGGGCGGGAAAGGGTAGGTGACAAGCTGGGAGAGGGTGGGAGGAGGGGTGGGGGTCTCAATCTTGGAAAATTGTGGGAATAACTTGAGTAAAAAGTCTCACTTTGTGAATAAAAAAATTGTTAGAATAGTGGTGTAGATTATGAAATGAAATGTAAGTAAATAAAGAAAAGCCAGAAATAAAGTGCACTCATTTTATAATAGGTAATGTGGAGTTAGAGTTAACTAGGGTCAATATTAAAGGAAATCCAGCTAAGAATAATTTTGCCCCACGAAGTTATATATAATGCTGTTAAACTAACTATTTTTAAACCTTACATTTACATTTTAGATACCGACATTGATAACTCTCCGATAATCGAAATTACACCTTAATGGCCTCTCTGAAGTGATCGTGTATTATCCTTTAAAGAGCTGTAAATTACGAGGAGGACACTCACTGCCTACAACAACCCTGACACACTCACAGGAAAAAAAAATCTAGAATAGCCAATCAGAAATAAACGCCTCAACTCCTTTGGAAATGCTCATGAAGACTCTATAAAGTAAAAGTCCTATAAAAGCTATCACGAGTGTTAAAGAATTAGCCTAACCAGTCCGTGACCAGAGACGAGCACAATTTCTCTCAGGCACCAGAGATAGACCTACCGAGAGCTGAAGACTCTGACACGGTAGAGGCTCTGGACCCTGGGCGGCGGCTTCTGGGAGGTGGGGTCGGGGCCGCCAGCTGACCGCCATCCTCCTCTGTGGGAGAACACACGCTCACAATCAGGAGGGAACACTCTCAGTCAGCTCAACAGCAGTGTCTCGACGGGAAAGTGTAACATTGTTCCGTATATATGGTTTCCTTTAGACAAAAGCTCGGGAAATTATGATTTAGTCACTTCATGTAGCAAAACTTGTGGAAGTGTTGTAGTTCAAGAATTTATGTTATCTGAATGACAGAAAGGTGAAAAAGAATGTTCATGTAAGAACCGCATGGATGTTTTAACAATGGCCATCAGGCAGACCTAGCGCTGTCCAGTACAGATTTACAAAGAAAACCTAAACGTCAAATAACAGGAAAAGCAAGGTGGAGAATAAAAAGAAACTGTAGAAGAAGATTAAACAAACCTTGTAAGTGAATGTCAGTTTAAAAGTGTGATAGACAAGGCTTGTACTAGGGATTTACATAGGGTGCTTTCAGGGTAAACAGCTATTATCTTACGCCAAGAAGAATGATCAACTTATTTTATACATAAAATTAATTACAAGAAAAAAAATCATAACAATCGCACAAATAAGTATTTAATACTAATGATAAAAAGACGGAAAACGGAATTCTAGGAACATGTTTTTTTTTTTTTTTTTTTTTTCATTGCTACTATAATTTTGCTCGTCTAACTGTCATGATAATGGACGCTGGTCTGGGCATCTGGGCAATGCCCCATTTTTCATACAAGCCAAAATCGAAGTTACTGGACAAGCCTTGCCAAAATTTGTTCGAGATACTGTTATCAGCGGCACTGTCACTACACTGAGTGTTGCTGGAATCGTTCTGGCTGTTAGGTGATTTGTGTGTGTTGTTGAAAGTGTGTTTTCGTGTGCTTTCAAGAACGAGGCTGTGCACTCCTGATCGTCGTCTCCTCGGAGGTGGCACAGGTGGTGCTGGGGCTCCCGAGGATTTACCTCCTGTGGAAGGAACGCAGCAGAACTACACAAAGGCAGCATACCAGTACCCTTTCTAAACTATA
>NW_028234414.1:18017231-18019731 GCF_977035675.1 Penaeus japonicus
CTGTATCAGACAAAGATTTAAACGAATTTTGGATTGCTGAATGATCTGATTCATCAGAGAGATTATACTCTAGATGGGGCGGAGAGACCTCTAGCTCTTCCATCCTATACATACTGCAGTGATTAGCCGGGACATCTTTCTGACTTCCCTTTTGATTGGCAGGTTGATAGAATTTCTGATGATCAGAAGTTTGTAACTGATTTGCGGGTAGATCTCCATTCTCTTGAGGGTTATCTTGATTATCTATTTGATCTATATCTTCTGCAGATATACTAGTAATGTGTTCATTTGCTATGCTGTCCTCTCGTTTCGGAGAATCTTCGACGTATGTTGTCTCACGCTTTCCGTCATTGATATTACCAAGATGATTCATGCTGGCTAGACCGCCACATATTACTCTGAATTGATTAGCAATGGCCATCCTTCCGTTAGCCATCCACTGTGCACCTATGGGAGATAAGGTTAGCTCTCGGCCTTCATGAGCAGACATCCCTTGCTGCATGTTGTTTGCTGTGACTGTGTCTTCAGAGGACGAATCCTCATCTTCAGACGGTTCCTCAAAGCTCCCACCCCATTCATTCATGGGGGAGTAGGGGGACATGAATTGATGAGGGGGACTTGAGGGAAGAGTCGTTGCCACAGTCTCATTACTGGGGTAATAGTGTGAGTCGCCCTCGTCTGGAGGAAGGTCATGGATAGTAGTATATACCGGTGAGATAACACCGAGCCACGCTGCAGGCTCCTGGACACCCTCCTGCACTGCCGACCCGTATTCATATGCATAGCCTTCAAACCCCCCTGCCAGGATGGACGCATTTTCTCTCTCGTAAATGTTATAATTGCGCAATCTCAGTTCCTCCTCATACTGCTCCTGTTGGTATTTAAGACTTACCGTTTCGATAACCACTCCAGATTCATTCCCTGAAAAATCAACAACTCCTCCCATATCGTGATGGTCCCCCCACCCGGTGTGTGTTTGCCCTAGGCGTGCGTCTCTAACATCAACATTCTCGTACCCAGTAGGACTCTTGGTGTCTTCGATGAGGATCTGCTCGGACTCTGGCCCGGGTTCTGACACACCGTAAGCGTTCTCGGCTTTAACTCTGAAGCGATACTCCGAGCCGACGATCAGGTCACTGAGCTGCGTCCACGTGATTCGAGAGGACGCAGCCTTGAGCCACACGTCCCAGCCCACCTGGCAGAGCGCAAAGGCGTTAGTTTATATAATATTCAGAGTGAATGTGAAGTAAGCGGGGACATGCATTCATAGAATTCACTAATGGTCCAACCAAATCTTAATCTCCAGAAAGTAACGATATCAAACGTATCATGTAAGAACTTCATTAATCTCAAAAAACGGACATCAAAGTATCCAACAATGCCAAAAATGATGAGGCTAACTTACCCTGAAGTATTCGAGAGTATAGTTTGATATCCTGCAGCCACCGTCATCAGCCGGCGGGTCCCATCGAAGCGTGACAGAGGTACCAGTCACGTCTGTAATTACTGGCACGCTGGGTGGGTCCGGTCGGTCTGAGGGAGTATGAGAGTATGATGTAAATGACGAATGTAATTGATAAAGATGTGTGCCGATATAACCTCCGATATATTAGGTTAAATGGGGTGTGAGAAGACAGTTTTGGGAAAGAGCCTTCATTGCATCATCAGAAATCGATCGCAATGTTGGAAATATTATCAAGGGTTAACATATAATAGCTTGACATTCGTGCGTGTGTGTGTGTATGTGTGTGTGTTTTTGAGTGTGTGTGTTCGCGTCTTTGTGTGTGTCCGTGCGTCCGTGCGTGCGTGCGTGCGTTTCTGTGACTGTGACTGTGTCTGTGTCTGAGTCTGAGAGAGAACCATAAAACGGGGGTCCATCTCACCCGTGACGGTGACGAAGAATGAGGCCGAGGCTTCGCCCTGCGGATTCGTCAGCTTGAGCGCATACATCCCTTTGTCCATCCTGTTGGCGCCGGCGATCTTCAGCGTGGCGTACTTCTCCGACACGTCCATCGTGTGGCGCTCGTCGGCCTCGATCTGCGGGGACAGGCTTGGAAATGACCTTGTGATGGTGGTCAGCAAAGATGGTCAAACTTTTCTCTCTCACGATCTCTCTCTCTCTCTCTCTCTCTCTCTCTCTCTCACTCTCACTCTCACTCTCACTCTCACTCTCACTCTCACTCTCACTCTCACTCTCACTCTCTCTCTCTCTTTCACTCTCACTCTCTCTCTTTCACTCTCTCTCTCTCTCTCTCTCTCTCTCTCTCTCTCTCTCCCTCTCCCTCTCCCTCTCTCTCCCTCTCTCTCTCTCTCCTCTCTCTCCTCTCCCCTCTCCCTCTCCCCTCCTCCCTCTCTCTCTCCTTTCCCTCCCTCTCCCCTCTCCCCTCTCTCCCTCTCCCTCTCCCTCTCCCTTCCCCTCCCTTCTCTCTCTCTCTCCTCCTCTCTCTCCCTTCCCCTTCTCCTCTCCCTCTCCCTCTCCCTCCCTTCCCCTTCTCCTCTT
>NW_028234414.1:18047231-18052231 GCF_977035675.1 Penaeus japonicus
ACATCTATTGTTTTCGGAGCATCATTCTACAGACAGTAGGAACAAACTGGTTAACGTGGCACTCCGACCCTGATAACTTAAAATTGCCAATTAATATAATTTGCTTTTTCTAGAAGAAACTACTATGACTTATTAGTATATCACTGATATATATAATATCTACAAAGTTTGTTGTAATTATCACCACTCATGGAAAAATGAACAGGATGAAGGACGCTTTGTAAACAAATAATATCTAAAAGGTCTCTGGCATCCGTGATGCACACCTGTCCGGCCAACAATACATAGGAAATGCATAAACAGTAGTGTGTACGCCGGTAAGTGCGGCGCCACACGTCTCCGTTGTTTTAACAAACTTTTTGAAAATTATAAATAACCTAAAATACTATGGAAAAAACTAAAATTGTCACGCCCAGATGAACACATGTGTCGGCTATGAGGTCACCGGCACCTGTAATATGGCGTGGACATCCTAGTTATTGAATCGTGCTGAAGAGAGAATGAAAAATTACTAGAAGTGACTTGTATCTTACAAAGAGAGAAAGAGAGAAAGACGAACGAACATTCGCACTGTTAACAAGCAAGCGGCGAGACTGTTGGGATCGGTGTTCAAGCCAGAGTGACTCGTGTTGCAAGAGGAAGCACTTGGATGGCTATTGCATTTGAAGCTAAACTCCAGCTGCAATATTTGGCCTTTTAATTTCCACCGAGAGCGAAGATCTATCCACCTTGAAGTAAAGGAATGATCCTACGCTTACCCCCGCAGTAAATGTTTCAGTGGCAATAAGGACTCCCAGGATCCCGCGCTCAAGGCCTGGAACCGCCAACGCACTGGTGTGCCAATGACTATGAACCGCATCCGCATTAGTGCCAATGGCGTCCCGACGTCAATGCTTCGCCGGGTCGTGGTGGTAATCCTGGTAAGCATTATGTTCGTCATGGCCTTCTATGGCTACGCCTTCTTGAGTGACAAGTTCCATCCCCACTTCCTCGGGCGGCACCACCCGCGCCACCGGCTGCACCACGGGGCGGCCAACGCAGGGAACAGCAACGTCGTCCTCGACCCGGAAAAGTCCCACATGGGCAACATCTACATCGACAATTTCCGTCACGAGGATTATGAGGACTATGAAGATTATGAAGATGAATCTGAAGAGGAAGATGATGATGAAGATGATGATCATGACGATGAGGATCATGACGAGGATGATGATGACGACGATGACGATGATGATGACGATGATGATGATGATGACTATTACGGTGAGGATTATGACAGACATGCGTTAAGATAGTGGGCCATCCGCATACAAAATGAGAATCGATTATAATGTGTCCGAGATGTTCAGTTATATGTAAGTACAGAGTGATAAATATCCAAACATGTATTCAGTCATTAAACAAGATGCTATTTGTAAGTAATCACTAAATTTCACTATGAGCATAAGCTCAGACTAGCTTCACAGCTGACGCGACAGATTTAGTCAGCGCCTACTGTTGCTTCTACTAAGCAATCACATTCAGACACATCCGCACACAGATCAGCTCTATCACACAAAACTATGATGACATATATTCACCTTTTGTCAAAAAAGACAAAAAAAAATTCTTACGCATCAAATGTTTCTCCTTTTCAGTGGCGAAACCAAAGTAAACAAGGAGTAAGGCACTAAGCTTCTTTACCACAACGCTTAAAAAAAACTTCCAGTGGAATCTACAAACACGATGCTTCACCCGAATGACATAGGGATTATCACGGACCAACATATGCCTGAGAACAATGTTGTTTTATTTTTGTTTATGTGTGTGTGTTTGCGTGTGTATGCGTGTGTATGCCAGCGCGCGCGTGTGTTTGTGAGACCACTCCTGTCAAACAACTTCTGTACACTAATGCTGTGTGTTTTATATGAGTTATAATCCTATTACGTTTGTCAGTACATTGAAATGAATTGTGTGGAGATTTGAAGGATGAAATGTTGATGAATAAAGAATAAGAAGATACTAAATTACTAATTTCAGACCTTGTGTCAAATCAAATATAATCATGAAATTAAATAGTTGTCACTGTAATTGTAGTGATTTGAATGACAGTGATGAGGAATAAGTATCACTAATGATACGATGATGTACAATTACCGTTGGTGATACCGTAATCCGATCATCAATTTTATATATTATCGATATCTTTATTAATTTCCATTATTCAGTGTACCACTTTTATTACTGCATTGCCATTATCAACCTAATGTTTGTCCTTTCACCTAATTTAGTCTTAATATTGTATTTCTTCCTTGAAATGTTACTATTACCTGGAGAATCTACATCACTATTTTGCTATTAGTGAATACCTCCCCCCCCCCATCCCCAATAACTGCTACAAGATATACAGTAACTACAAGATCTCTATTCCACACGAAGCAAGAACCAATAAAGAACAGACATTCTAAAACAGCTGTCAGAACAGGTGAACACAGCGTGAACACCTGCTTGTTTTACCAACAGATTGGGAGAACACCACATACACTCCACTTTCCGGAACATGTCATTTTATTCAAAATGGTATGAAATGTGTATGATGCACATTTGTTTATATCTTTTTTGTCCTAAAGATCACTTATCTTACATTTGATTATTGTTATCTTCATCATCATCATTCTCCTCCTCATCATCATCATCTATACCATTATCAACATTATTATCATTATCATCATCACCAGTATCTTTATTATTATTATTACTGATATCATCATCTTCTTCATTACTGTTATTGTCATTATCGTTATTACTGCTATTATCATTATCATTACTACTATTGTTATCTCTATCATTATTACTCCTACTATCATAATCATTACTACTACCGATATTTCTATCATTATTATGATCACCATCATTATCATCATAAGTATTACCACCCTTATTATCACTATCATATCTATGACCATTACTATCACCATTCACACTTGGCTCGTTAAAAAAAAAAAAAAAAAAAACACGATTTCTTATTTGTAGACCTGAACACACTAGAAGAAATGTTTTGTAAATAGTAACGATGCCAAGAAAGATATATTTTAAATAACGTGAGGCATGACTCTAGAGACCGCGGGCACACATAAAGGAGTTTCATGAAATACATTGAGAAACTGTCATGTGAGATCATCACCATTTTCTTTTTCTTCGGGGAAACAGACGTAATAAGTATTTGATATAATTGCGATGATGGTGATGGTGATGGTGATGGTGATGGTGATGATGATGATGATGATGATGATGATGATGATGATGATGGTGATAGTGATGATAATGATGATGCTAATAATAATGATAATAATAATGAGGAAAATGATAATAACAACAATAATAGTGATATAGATATAGATAATGATAATAATGAGGATGGTAATAATAATAACAATAACAATAATGGTGATACAGATATAGATAATAATGATAATAATAATGAGGATGATAATAATAACAATAACAATAATAGTAATGATACAGATAAAAATAATAATGATAACAATGATAATAATGATAAGAAGAGTAATTATACTAAGGATGATGATAATAATATTAATGGTAATGATGATGATAATAATATTAGTAATAACAATAACAATGATACTGATAATTATAAAGATAATGACAATAATGATAACAATCATAATACTAAGAATAGTAATTATACGAAGGATAATGATAATGAAAATATTAATGATAATGATAATAGTAATAACAATGATGATAATAACAGTAATAGTGATAATGATAATGATAATAATAGTGATAATACTAATAATGATAATAATAATAATGGTGGTATAATAATAATAATGATAATAATAACAACAACAACAACAATGATAAAAATGATAACAATAATGATAATGATTATAAAAACAATGATAAAAATAACAAAAATAAAATCAACAATGATGATAATGAAAAAGAGAAACGCCCGACCGAGAGTCAACACAACCCGACGTCTTCCTTCCATAAACATTCCTGTGTCTCTCTCGACTAACGTCACTATCATCCGAAAATAAGAATGCAAATTTATAGCGGGACTTCCCTACCTGCATCCGGCATCGTCTCTTACAGAAATATCTCAGCACATTACAGATATAGTAACAGGTTATATCAGTATGCACTTATTTATAGCTTGATTTAAGGGTCGCATTAAGCCGGACTTACATTAAGAGGGAATTAATGTTGAACCTGAGACTACTTTCTCACAATAAAACGTCTTGTTGTGTGTCTTTCATTCACTTGGTTTAATATCATGTGCATTTATGTGTGTGTGTGCTCTAGTCCAAAAGGGAAAATAAAAAAGGTATTTTCTCGCAAACTATTTACAATTGTGTTTTCTTTTCCTTGCGTACTGCAGGTGTGGCTTCTTGTGATTACAAAACACACTTCGTTTTATGGAAGTGTTGATCTCTCTCAGACAGTCAGAGATCGTTTTATAAAAAGAAGTATTATCTGACGAAACAAAAAAAAGGAATGATCTTTCTGTATTATCCTCTTATAACGTGTCTTGTTTACTTCCTCCATTGGTTATCAGTTTCCCTAAATTTTGCATGAAGTGACATGAAAACCTGTTACATTTGTTTCATTAATCAAGTGTGATTCGCAAGGTGTATCTATATATCATAATTCATCATTATCTTAGGGTTACGAAAAAGAAACGCCCACACATTATTTGTGAATGTGCTTGTGCTGGACCCTTATCTTAGCATATCTAAACTGACCTGACTTACAAGCCGAGAGGAAGAGGGGGGGGGGTGTATCCGCCCTCCGTCCAGACAGGCCCTCCCCCCTTCCCTTCCTCCCCTCCTTCCAACCCTTCCGTGAGAAGCGGTCGTTTCGGGTTCCTGAAGTATTTATAACATGGTATTTCGGTCGTGCTACTGTCCTGCCACATAATGAAGTGGTTTAGGCCAACTTTTCTATAATGAGACACAAAAGTATTTCTTTTGCAGTGCTTAGTCAACGCG
>NW_028234414.1:18069731-18082231 GCF_977035675.1 Penaeus japonicus
AAGTACAACTTCAGTTCCTTAAAAGGGTATTCTCCATAACAAGTGAGAGATTGGACACCAACCCATCACCTGCTCATCTCAAAGGAGACAGGTCTCCGTAATCGGCAATATACATTAACAGAAATTAACAAATAAAATTATATTTTCAACAATACAGTACTTAACTAAGAATTTCCTATTAAAAAATTATAATAAAAATATTTTTGACATATTATTTTTTCTCTTCGTATTTGTCCATCCCGCGGTGCCAGACTTTGAAGAAGTATTCGTCTCTGTTGAGGAGGCGACCACGAGCATAAGAGTAGATATCGGCGTCCATGCCAGCCTCCCGCATCCAGGAGAGTGTCTCCGTCGTGGAGTAGGACAGTGAAGGCGCATTATCATCCTCAGGCAGCTCTGTGAAGTCTGCGCCAAGGACCAAGTACATTACTACTGGCTCACTTTTCGATTAAACGAGCTTCAAGCAATCGGTTATGTTAGGCTTTGAGACATGTCAGTCACGGTTGTATCTGACTGCACATTTTAATAGAAGTGGATGTTGTTAATCGTAAAAGTTGCAGGAGTGCTTTTTTGGATTAAGGATGAGATTTAAGAAGAAAGTATAGATGAAAATACCGAGAATTATCACCCAATCTTAGTTACTTAATGCATCTTCATAATCACTGAGTAAAGCATCCTGCCGCTAACCATCTTTCATTCCATTTGTAGGTTACACATGAAGCCTTTAAAGGTATAATTAAAATTTCTTACATTCAATTTGAATATGTTTTTGTCAATCATTGTCATTCATCCACATCAATTCAGTATTTATAGAAAAAAAAATCGAACTGTTAGCTATTGATAAAAGCAACTGGGCAGGAAAGACGTGATTCACTTTTCTGTTATAGCAACCATTATTTTTTGTAAATTTAAACATTCAGGAGAAATGGTAACTTTGGCCTTTATTGCTATTAAGTAGTAGACAGGGATATAAGGAGAGCCTAACATACAATAAGAAAGATGATTTGTGTAAAAGTGAACATGACATGGGTTAGGAGGTGGAAGAAAGGGTGCAGATGAGATCAAATAACAATTGGGATACCAAGTAAAGTAAGGACTGTTACTAATCCTGTTAAGCTGTTAACTGTTTTGGTTGCTTTCAGTTAAAAGTCTCAAAATTTCAAATTTCATTTACAGATAAAATGATCAATAAAAATTGGCTTGAAAAGAAAGCCCTTTATTATTTATAGTAATTTTCTTTTTACTAACTAATGGAAATGGAAAGATTTTATTATATGGTATCACAACTATTACAGGAGTAAAGTGTGAAGAAAGAAAGGATGAGAGAATTGTAAATAGAAGTACTGATTACAAAAAGGTTTTTTGTAAGAGACAAAAGTAAAAGTGAAATGAAGGTTAAGAGATATGGTGGTTGAATACTGACTGAAATACTCAAATGATGATCTGAAAGGAAAATATGACCTAAGACTATCTTTCTGTACTTACCAGCTGGCCGGATGACCTTCACAGGATCTTCAGTTTCCAGAGGATCACTTGTGCCCACTTCATTACGAGCAAACACTCTGACATGGTACTCGTGTTCCTCCTGAAGTAATGATATAAAAAGGTTTGAAATTCCCATTTCACACAAAGAAACTAACCTTAATTTTAGTAATGCCAACAGAGCTCTGATATAACTTTAACTGAAGTTAATACATTATAAGGATTTTTTTTTTCTTTCTTTCTTTTTTCTTTTTCATCATGAAGCATATGAATGTCTTATGTATCAGATAAATGTAAATTAAAAATGAAATCATTTGTGTGTAATATATTAGAAAATTTCTAGAAATGAAATACCAGCTCAGACTTTTAACAATGAATAGTCTTCCCAGCCCTTTAAAGTGTAAACTAATGTAAAGAGTTTCTAAAAAAAAGGAGCAAGTAGTTAAGATGCCATGGGTCATGGATGATTAGGCTGGAAACTTTGGAGGCCCATCTGATACTTGAAACTTTCTTAAGGATAACTGTTGCTTTCTTAAGACCCACCTGCAACTCCTTGATGTGTAACCTAGTGAAGTTGGCTCCAACTTGGCCAACTTCAATCCACATGGTTCTCTTGATGTCTCTGATGGCAATGATATATCCTAACAATGGAGCACCACCATCACTCTCAGGTGCCCCCCACTCAATCATGAGGCTATTAGGGCCTGTAGGACGGACTTCCAGTGGTGCAGTTGGTGGTGATGGAGGCACTAGAGAAGGGAAAAATATGTCAGTGGTAATAGGCATTTTTTGACATTCTAAACTTTTCTTTGCAATGCCTGATGTGCTCTATGCATATTTCATGTTATTATTACAAATGTTGTTCTGAGGATTGACTTACTTGCATGAGTCTTAAGCCTGACTTGTTCTGTCATTGCAGCTTCTAGACTAAGACCAACTGGATTCTCAGCAAACACTCTGAACTCATATTCAGATTTTTCTTGCAGGTTTTCTACACAGTACAAGGTCACAGAGGCATCCACAGTGTCAACCCTCTCCCATTTCTTTTCTGAGACCAGTCTTCGTTCAATTACGTAACCTGTTGATTTTGAAGAGTTAGTTTAACTCTTTTGTAAGATAACAGTCAAGAATAATTTTATTTTTGAGAGTATATAGAGAATCACATAGCATTTACTCATTTCACAAAATGATCTATGGTTGTTTAGAGAAGAAGAAGAAAAAAATGTTGATTTAATCATTACTAAAATTCTAACCAAGGATTTTACTTACTGTGCTCTTGTTCAAATGCTGATGCATCAAATTAACCTATGAGGCTCAGACTTTCACAAATTAAAGTTACAGCTATTTTAGATTTGTTACAATGAAATACTCTTATATATCTCAGACAATTATACTTTAACTTTGTATATCATTACATTCAAGACCTAAAGAACTTTATATTTCGTGTTGCTTATAGTGCTTTTCTTACCCATCAGGTCAGCTCCTCCTGTGGTGGTCGGAGGTGCCCAAGCAAGGGTCACAGTCTTGGTGGTAACGTCAATCACTTGAAGGCTATTAGGCTTTGACGGAGGAGCTATTTTGAAAAAAAAGTAAGTAGTAATAAGAAACGGAGGTTAACTAACAAGAGGAATGGCCTCAAAAGATATTAATATAAGAAGGCTAACAATGGAGCCACATACAAATACCATATCTTTGTTTGTTTTTTCATAGTTATCACAAATGTCTTTATTTAAGTTTTATATAAAAATCTGAAGTAATGTCTAATAATTTAACTGAATTAGATGGTAATTATTTTTGCAACATTATTTTTTACAATAAAATCAAATAAAAAATATCTTACATTGCATAAAGAATGATATTTCAAAAAAGAAAAAGAAAACGTTGAATGAATACATTCCTGCAGTCACTAACTTCAAAAGCACAAAAAAACATGAAGTAAAAATCCCTCCAAAGCAAAGCAAATATTAAACACAAAAAATGAAGTAGTATCTATAGGGGTAAAATCCACTCAAATTCATGATGCTTATATAATTCATTTCAAAATGCTCACTAGCATGTTATTTAATCATAGTGTTGTTTAATCATTATGGCTCCATAATAAACCTATGAAGATGTTAATTTATCTAATTATTCCTTATATTCACTTGAATTTAGAACAATGGTTCAATTTTCATGAAACCAATTTGGTCTTTGACCTCTTATGACAAAAAGTAAGGTTCATGAGGCTCATCTATATGGCACGATACCGTAACATTAAAAGAACAAAGAGGTAACTTGCCCAAATGGATCACCGGTTGTAGTATAGTGTCCCCATTTATGGTGTCGCTAGTTAGAATTAGAATGGCTGTTATGCATTGCCATGTGTAATGGTTATGAAACTGGATTACATGAGAAAATCAGCACATTTCTGCATTCATATTGATTCAAACTTGATAAACTAAAAATAAATACTTATAACAATCTATTTCTAAAAGATGATTTGAATTTTATCTGAATTTAAGGATGACTTGACCATCACCTAAAAGAATGATTTATTTATTAAAAGTTAGACTGTGAGCCTTTCTCACACTTTGGTATTTCTTCACCAATGTTATAAGTATCATGGATTCACTATTGATGATTTAAGACTTGAAAAATACTCATGGATGTCTTCATAATATATCTATAGATTCAAGCATATTGATATTATTTTACACTGTGAATAGCAGAAATGGCAGAGAGTAAATCTACTGATATAACAAATTTTGGTTATCTTGTTATGATCATGTTCTTTTGTATATTACTTGCAGTTTCTAAAATGAGAGATATGAGCATGCCATGGAAATATATCTTCCATAGTCATACTGTTCACAACATTATGATTGTTTTGTACGATGATTTTCACGTCATATGTCAACACTGTTTGTGAAATTTTAGAAAAACTAAATCTAAAGTAAATATGGAATGAATATGTAAAGCAGGTTAAGACTATAGTGTTAGACTTTGTGCACAGATGCTACTACTCTTCCCCTTCCCTTGGATGCAACATGCTACAAATCAGTTTTGTGAGAGAAATGTCATGGGTTTCTTGAACAGATATCCATAGACTAAATAATGCAACATAGCAAAGCAAGACATATTCACTGCATGACTAAGACTATGAGAGGCAAAGAGTCAACTAGTCAGATATTTGCAAACTATCTAAATCTATTGCCCTTGATATTGTAACATGGAATATTGTTTCCTATTGGTCCTCTGTCTGTATGATTATGCATCTGGTTGAACATATCTTGGTAATGTATTATAACTGAATGGATAAGATTTTGCAAAGAATATGTCTCATCAGTGGTAACCATCCAATAGGAAAGAAAGTGAAAAAGAAAACAACAAATACCAGCTTACAGCCACATGGAAATAAACAATTTTGATAGGAAGTCACAAAATGGTTTACTGAAATCTACTGCCTAAAGGAACCAAAGTCCAATTTTGTCATAAAGAAAAGTTTTTAGGATGGCAACCAAAGATATATCAAGTTGTGGGAATGTGAAAAAAGGTAGGTAGTCGATATATACTTTGTCTGTTCACCACAATAATGAAGGAATGCTATAAAAGTTTTGTGTTGCTGTAATAAGTAGTAAATTGGAAAATTAATATTATGGTATGTTTAAGTATATGGAATGCATATATGGAATTATAACAGAATTTGTGTCAATTGGTAAATGTGGCTTTGAGTGAGTCCTTTCCACTCACTACTAGTTTTCTGACTACAGCCTTCACCAGCAAAGTGTGGAAAATAGTAGTGACAGTGGAAGTGACCCATTATATTTTCATGCTTTGCCCAGGTCATGCTGTCTCTCTACGGCGGTGGTGCTGCCACGGGTCAGCTACAGTGTCCTTTGTATGATGGCTTTGACGTCAAACGTGGCTTGTGACGTGCAACCAATGTAATGTATGGGGCTCGCGCCCTGCCGAAGATGCTCACATAGTGACATATTTTTGTAAAAACTGTTCTTAGTATTGTTATGCTTTGGTCATTAGTATTGGAAGTAATAGGCTAAATTAAAGTTTCAGCTATGAATTGTGCTCTGGAGACAGACATGGATTGTCAGGGAAGATATGGAAATGTTGCAATGTATTTGTATCGGCAGAGCGTGTGCATGTATGTATGTATCCTCCCGGCTAGCTCCACGTGGGCAGTACCCCAGCCACGTGCTCTACTCACTGATCTTCTTGCCTGCTGTGATCGGCTCTTCAGGCTGTAGAGGAGGTCCTTGACCCACTGCATTGAATGCAAACACTCTGAAGCAGTAGCCAACACCTCTCTTCAGCCCTGTAACCTCCATCTGGGTGACATCTGCCGAAGTCTGGCCAACCTTTGTCCATGCCTTCTTGGTGGATTCACGTTTCTCCAAAATGTAGTGAGTGATAGGAGAGCCACCATCTGAGTCAGGCTCATCCCAGTGTAGCAAAATGGATGATTCAGTAATGTTGTTCACATCGAAGGGACCAATTGGAGGACCAGGCTTGTCTGTTTAAAATTTAAAAGTAATGAAGAATTATACACAAAATAAAAATGGAAAAAAATAAATAAATAAAGGACATCAAAACAAGATAAAAAAACAATAAGGAACTTACCAAATGGACTCTTGATAAGGATGGTTTCAGAAACCTCCAAGGAGTCAGAAATGCCAAGAGCATTGACAGCAAACACCCTGAACATGTATTCATGACCTTCAACCAGCTCAGTGACAACATATGTCCTCACAGAGGCGCCAACCTCTGCTACCTTCTGCCACTGCTTCTGGGTCTTCTCCAGCTTTTCAATGTAGTAGGAGGTGATCTCCATACCTCCATCATAGGGTGAAGCTTCCCAGGTCAGTCTCAGTGAAGAGGAAGTCACTTCACTAACCATAAGAGGTCCCATTGGTGGTGCCGGGCGTTCTGTAAATAGCATTACTTGCATTAAAGGCTAGGCATAGAATATTTTGTTCACTTTATCTTGTGGATAACAGATATGGTTAGTAGTCATTTCCTCACTCGTTTATGTGCCTCTATGAATAATAAGCGTGAAGCTGGATTTTATTTACCAAGTGTGTGTAGGAGAGGGGGGGGGTCCATTCACATTTATATGTATCCTCTTGTGGGACATTGAATAATGTGATTATATACATTTTTTGTAGGGACATAATATTTGAAAGTTATATAATTGCATTGGTAATCACTGAAAATGTCTAGTATTGAAGTATTGATGAAATAGTTGAGACATTTTATTGTATCAGTATTTTTCACTTGAGAAAAATAAACAGTAAACAATGGTTGAGAACATTATTTGGAGACTCAAGTTAATTTGGTAATATTTGTTTTAGTATTGAAGTATCAATGCTATAGGCAGGATGTTTTATTATACAAGAAAAGGGGGGACAAAATATATATATAATGCATTCCAAATGAACCAAAGAAAGTGTTATAAAAAAAGACAATTGGCAGAGTTGAGAACAAAGTTGTTCTATATATATCACTTATTTTTTAGATTGAAAAAAACTTAAATAACAGATATAATAACACAAACAAAATTATAATGATAATAAAAAAGGAAAGAAAGTAACTGATAAAATTCAATAAAATGTAAAGAAAACTGCAAATGGAAGATGCTGTTATGTTATGGTGTGATCAAAGTCAGGCATATGCAGAATAGTGTTATAATTTAAAGCCAGGATAACATATTTAATAACCTAACCACTTTATTAATGATAACAGACTCTTCTTTTATGTTAAAGTGCTATGACTAGAATTTAATGTAGTTAAAAGTGAGATGTTGCAAATTTGTATGTGAATCATGACTAGATAAAAAAAAATATATAATGAAAGGTATCAGACTGTTATGTTAAAACCTGGGTAACACAACACAAAAAACACCACATAAAGTGTTTGATATGCCATTTACCCCTTTTAATTTCTTCTTCAATAACCTCAAGAGCACACACTTGGGACTCCCTTTCCTCTTCTGTGTGGTGAGGACAAAGATGAGCAAGTTAAATAAATGAGTTTCTACTAAGATAAATTAAGTATGATATGACCAGCAGTAAAATACATATAAGATGCCTGTTGAATAAAGACCAAATGGTTGTCATTATTGTTGCAAGTGTCATTGCCATTGTTTTAATCTGATATCTTCCCACTCATAGATCTTTCACTGAAAACTTTATGTTTAATCAACAACTTACCAACAACTCTGAGATTGAAGCTCAGCTGAGACCTTCCTGCAGAATTTTCTGCTGTCAAAGTATAAACAGCAGAGTCCTCCATTGAAAGCTTCTGAATGGCAATATCTGTCATTCCCTCAGATTCTTCAGTGTGAATCACAATTTGTTGTGAGGACTGCAAAACCAAACAAAAATTATGTTTGTGCATAATGTGACGGATAAAATTAGTTTTGTTTCTTGTGTGAATCTTGACCACTGATATAAAGATAGAGAATATTTAATTCACTCAGAACACTACTTGGGTAATCTTTCATTTATTTATTTTTTTATTCTAATATAATGTTACACTTTTTATGTGTTCTTTTTTATAATATCAAGTGTTATTATTATTATTGATCTTACCATGAGTGGTTGGTCATTACGAGACCAGCTGATCCTGGGTCTTGGATAGCCAATGACCTGAATAGGCACGTGCCATTTTTCACCCACATGGAGACGCTGACATTGTTGTTTTTCATCATAGTCAAATCTTGGTGCCTCTGAAAGATCAGTGTCACCATTGAGACATTTGTATAAAAAGAAAATTATTATCTCTAATTCTGAATGTGCACTTCTGATGAAGTATTAGATGATGTGATTAACATCATGAAAATGTGAGGTTCCCATTTGACTGACAAAACAATCTATTAACTCACCCTGAATGACAACAGTGGCAGAACACTCTGCCATTCCAGCTTCATTACTGGCACGGCAGGTGTACATACCACCAGAATCTTCAGCAGTCTGCTTGATTGTGAAGGTGGCAGTAAAGTTTTCATACTTTGTGTAACCAGAGATGGCTTTGCCATCTTTGAGCCATTCAATTTTGGGTACAGGTGTGGCTGTAACAACACAGCGGAGGATGACCTCTTGATGAAGACCACTCACAACAGCTTGGAGTTGTTCTTTGACTACAGGAGGTTCAGCCTTCACTGGCTCACAAACCTGTACATGAATGCAACAGTTAATTGAGAGCTGATGATGCAAATTATCTTTAAATGATAAATGACAATCTTCAAATTGCTAAAGCAGTGCTTTAGCTTATTTTTTCAGTTCTATAATGCAAAAAGATTTATGTAAAGTACAAATTGTACTCTTTTATTTTACCTTGACGAACTCGCAACTCCTAGAGACTTCAGAGGTTCCAATTTCGTTAACAGCAGAGACCCTAAAGCTGTATTCCTCATCCTTAGTCAGATGCTGAACCACAATTGTGCTTTCAGTAATCTTAAAGTCCTTGTTGTATACAATCCATCTCTCCTCTCTCCTGGTCCTAAAATTTAGACATTTCAAGAAATATGAGTACATAATAAAAAATGTTTAATTGATTTACTTTTCTAATGAAATAAGTAATTGGCTAACACTATTTTCAAATCAAGTAGGTAACCAAGATTGATCAATATATTTTTTTCCCTTTTCTACTGAAGGCAAATAGAAGGGCAGAACCACCAATATTTTACCTGTATTCAACAATGTAATTGATAATAACTCGTCCACCGTCCTCTTGAGGTATGGTCCAGTGCAGAGTTACTGATTCATTGGTAACCTTCATTGGTTCAGGACAACCAGGCATTGATGGCTTATCTGAAAATTGCATAATGACATAATTTGGTTGTAAAATATAAACTGATTATTTAGTACTCTGAAATATTTTATACTTTAAATGAATATATAAAAATATACTCAGTATAACAGAATAATTATTACCAAGAAGTTTCACAGTGAAGTCGGCATATGCATCGCCACAGTCATTGCTCAACTTGAGCCTGTACTCTCCACAGTCAATGTTCTCCACTTGTTTGATAGTAATGCTGGCCACATTCTCAGATATAGTTGGCAGGACCTGTAAATATTGATGATAAATATACTGATGAAATCCTTTAAAAGTTTCTATAATTGTACATTTGTAATTGGTAACTTGAATATAGTATGTACAAAAATATGAGAGCTTCTTTTCCGGTAGAAAAGCATACCTTCTGGCTCCTTTCAGTTTCAACAAGCTGACCCTTGTAGTACAACTGGAACTTAGGAACAGGAGTAGCAGTGAAAGGCACTGTAAGAGTAGCATCTTTTCCCTTTGTCACAACAATTTCAGCCTTCTGGTGCTGCTTCTCAATCTTGGGAGCAGTCTCCATCACTAGGATAATCAAAAAATAAAGTTAAGTGTAATTCTACCTAGCAAATTTGATATAGATATATTGATTGGTGCATTATGTATCTCTGTTGTTTTGCAGAAAAATGTAATTCATACTTACGGACAACATTCAGTCTGCAAGATGTCTTGAGACTACCAAGGACACATGAATACTCAAAAGTATCAACTTGAGTCACACTCTTAACAATCAAGATCCTCTTGTTTCCTTCCTTCTTCATGATGTATTTGTCAGAGCTTACGATCTGTTCCGTATTCCTGAAAAAAAATAAAAATTGTATATTACTTAATGCGTTTTATGAAATGGGGTTGAAGTTCTCTCTTGAAGAGGATTCTATGAAAGTCAAAAAGTACTTTATTATACATGGTAAACTTATGCCTTTTTATAAAACTTACCTATACCATTTAACATCATAATCCTTTGTAACTTCAACAACAAATGTGGCATCTGCCTTGTAGTTGACATCCATCTGAGCAGGTAGCTTCTTAGAGAAGTCTCCCTCTGCCTGCAGCTCAACCTATTGAACAATATTGATTAGAAAAATCATCACTTTGGCATTTCAAATTGTAGGAAAGTCATTGTCCTATGACAAAAAATAAGTCACCATAAATGATCTACTGACCTTAAGTGAGGCCGAACATTCACTCTTGCCTACAACAGCACGGTAAACTCCACTGTCCTCAAGCTGACAGTTGTATACCATCAGTCTTTGGATCTGTGATATTTGAAAAAAAAATACATAAACAGTCGGTTTGGGTAGTGTCATCTTGTATTTTCTCTCTCTAGTTATGACATCACTGTTCCATCATAAACTACACATTTTTCATGCATGTGAAAAACTTGTTTTGCTTATTATAAACTTTTTGTGATCTTTTTACCTTGCCATCAATGGAGAGTTGGTAATGATCAGAGAAGCGAATTTCATTACCATCCTTATACCAGGTAATTACAGCATCACCCTTTGTAAGTTCAACCTATAAAGTATAAGTAAATATCAACATCATGGTTACCTTTATATAGTTATCATCATTATATCTTCATTTTATTAAATACAGAAATGAACTACTTATTGTAGTTATTTTACCTCCATGGTTGCTCTGTTGCCCTTTGACACCACTTGGTCCTTCATCTTCTTAACAATCTCAGCAGGCAATTCCCTCACAGTGAGTTCAGCAGTACATTCCTGATCACCCAACACACAGGTGTATTCACCCTCATCAGCCAAAGTGGCACTTGTAAGAATCAGCTTCCTCCTCTTGCCTTCACTCACCAGCTTGAAGCGATTTGTTTTGCTAGTGATCTCCTCACCATCCTGTTTAAGTTGAAAGTTTAGGAATGAGTGAATATTAAATTGATATCTATCACATACAGAATGCATGTCCACTTTCTCATAAATCTATAATCTGTCAGAAAAAATAAATTGATAGCAAACCTTGTGCCAGGTAACAGTGGCCTTCTCACTGCTGACTTCCACCTGCAAGATGGCTTGTTCCCTTTCCTGGACCTCAACATCTTGGATCTTCTCAACAAAGTCATCAACACCTACAAATATATGAATATGTAGTTGCTATTTATAGGGAATATATGACAAATTAAATGTGTAAATTGGTGAATATTTATGGCATCAAATTAGTACATTCTATAGAGGATATTTAAAAATCAGACAATTGGGAACATGAGAGAAATCCAAAATTAATAAGTAAAGATATTGCTTGAGCTTGTAATTGTACCTTTCACAGTAAGGTTACAGAAGGTAGACTGGTTGTCAAATTTGCAGCTGTATTTGCCAGAATCAGCCATAGTAGCTGACTGGATGACCAAACGGTGAGTAAGACCTTCTTGCTCAATTAGCATGGTCTTGCTGCTCTTGAGTTCAGTGTTACCCTTGTACCAAGTGCACTGGAAATAAAGTTAAAGTCATTATCCTTTCAAGAGCTTAACCTATGAGATTACAGTGGTGCAAGATAATAATGGAAGTAAATAAAACAAGCTTTTATGATTTTTTATAAAATAACTTTTATGACAACACACATTTCAGTAGTCTTACCTGCTTTTCCTTAGAGGTGCGGCATTCCAAAATAACCTCAGAATTTTCATCAACCACACATGACTCCAAGCCACGTTTGAAGGTGCTGAAAATATATGTTTGTGAGTTACACTAGCTTGTGTTTTAGGATTTGATAATAGCTAGTTTTGGAAGTTTAGCAACAGGTCTATTTTATATGATAAACTGATATTAGAATATAGGTTTCATTTTTAACTGAAGGTAAATATCAATAACTGATTTTTCATAGCAGTTGATACATCTTAAGCTATTCATAAAAATGCAAAATTTGTTTTAAAAAATCTGTTTCTCCCTATAATCATAAATATAGGTGATAATGTAGCTGATTAAAAAAAAATTAAAGGTAAACAAAAAATAAAAATAAACTGCACAGTGAAAAAAAAAAAAAATGCATTTGCACGTAAAATATTGTGAACTTGCCCACCATCTCCAGGTAGAAAGATAAGGTTGGAAGGAAATACTTACACAACATCGATGCCCACTGTAATATTAGCTGAGTGTGAGGCCTTGCCAACCTTATTGGTGGCTGTGCATGTGTATTTGCCTGAATCTTCTTTAGGAGTGACATTACGTATCTCC
>NW_028234414.1:18087231-18107231 GCF_977035675.1 Penaeus japonicus
ACATAAACATCATTAAATAAAGATAATAAATTAACCTCAATACTACACATAAACCAAAGAAGATCACCATTCATAAAATAAGTGTATACAGTATAAGCGCAACTTAAGGATAGACAAGGAAGCGCAGCATAGAAATGGTAAAGCATGACTGACATCCTTTATAATGGCAGGATGGTCAGATGGTACCTAAGGAAGTCCACGTTGTTTACCAAGACAAGGCCTTGATTGAATATTTGGTAAACAAGGAGTTCGTGGTCCTTAGACATAAGCCCCAGTTGTAAAGTGATGATAAATATTGCCATAAATATGCATTTTAAAAACAGTAGTGTGTTATGCAGTTGTTAGAAAACCGTCTATAAAAGTGGAAGTTGCATTTGCAAATTAAAAAGAAAGTAACAGACTTAGAAAAAAAAGAAATTGGGATTAATCGGAGAGTAAGTATATTATGAGCGATAAGAGTTCTTCAGGATATCTAACCTTGGGTGAAGAGAGGAGGTTGTTTGGGTAGGGGAGGGAGCTTGATCTTTTGAGTAGTTTCAATTTCCTCTGTTAACCTCGGCTTTTGTTTCCTCGGTAAGCCGAAGGTGAACTCACCCTCAACATCTTCAAACTTTTCAATATCTTCCTCGGTGACATCTGGTTCCCGAGCTCTTATCTTAAAGGTTTCCTGTACGTCTTCCCCAATTTCATACTCTGGGTACTCTGGCTCTTTCCTAAGCTTTACACCTACCTCAACTTCCTCTTCTTCTTCTACTACATACTTCTTCTTTCTTGGAAGTTTCAACTGGAAGGATTCTTGGATTTCTTCAGGGGATTTTGGTTCCTTAAGAGTAACTTGAGCATCAGTTTCATCATCTTTCTTAACAATCCTTTTCTTTTTAATGGTTACTTTCTCTTCACCTTCATCTCTCACAATCACCTTTTTCTTGGGTTTTCTAAATGGAACAGTCTCCTCAGCAATTTCAGATTCATCATCAATCAACTGATGCATTATTTCAACTTCATCTAACTCTTGGTAAATTATTTCAGGTTCCTCATCAGATTCCTGGATCATCATTTTGGATTCAATAGTCTCTTCAGTCACAGAGTATTTCTTTTTTGGCCGTTTCATTTTGATGCTTACGTCTTCTGTTGTTTCCTCCTGAGTAAAGTCCTCGCCTTCCCTAAGCTTCATTTCAACCTCTTGAGAGATCTCCTGAGTCTCTCTCACAAATGGTTTTTCCTTTCTCTTCAGAACAACAGATTCGCTTACTTCTTCTGGTTCCTCTTCTTTGTCCCTTGGTTTTTTAAGAGTCACTGCCTCACTTATTTCCTCTGTTACAAATGGCTTCTTCTTCTTTGGTTTCATTTTGATACTAACTTCCTCAGTTATTTCCTCAGCAACAGTTGGTTCTGGTGATTCTTCCTTCATTACAAATTCTTCAGACACATCATCCGGCTTCTTAGATTTTGGCCTCTTAACCTTGAATTCCTCTGTAATTTCTTCAGCTGGCTCCTCTGTTTTTCTAGGCTTCTGTACAACAAATTCCTCTGAAATTTCCTCCTTGACAATGGCCTTCCTTTTGGGTTTTCGTATAATCTGAACATCCTCAACATCCTCCTCCTGTACTTCTTCAGATGGCTCTTGCTCCTTGATTATTGTAATTTCTTCTGTTATTTCCTCTGTATGTTTTTCTGGTTTCTTCTTTTTAGGTTTGAATTTAATGTGCACATCTTCAGTCACTTCCTCAGTTACTTTTTCTATGGGCTCGTCTTTCTTTATTGTGAGTTCTTCTGATACATCCTCAAACTTCTCTGGTTGCTTAGGTTTCATCTTAATAAGCACATCTTCAGTTACTTCTTCCACCTTTTCTTGAGGCTTTCTCTTGATTGTCACCTCTTCAGAGATTTCCTCATACTCAGTCTTCGGTTTCTTTTTAGGTTTCAGTTTGAACTGAACCTCTTCAGTGATCTCTTCACTAACTTTTTCCTCAGGTTGCTCTGCAGTTCTCTTAATTGTTACTTCTTCTGTAATGTCCTCACTTTTCCTTTCTGGTCTTTTCTTTGGCTTCATTTTGATTTTTACATCTTCTGTGACTTCTTCCACAATCTTCTCTTCAGGTTTCTCCTCTGGTTTCTTCAATGTTACTTCTTCAGAGATCTCCTCAGTCTTGAATTCAGGCTTTTTCTTTGGTTTCATCTTAATCTGTACCTCTTCTGTGACTTCCTCAACGACCTTTTCTTCAGGCTTCTTCAGTGTCACTTCTTCAGAGATCTCCTCAGTCTTGAATTCAGGCTTTTTCTTTGGCTTCATCTTAATCTGTACCTCTTCTGTGACTTCCTCAACGACCTTTTCTTCAGGCTTCTTCAGTGTCACTTCTTCAGAGATCTCCTCAGTCTTGAATTCAGGCTTTTTCTTTGGCTTCATCTTAATCTGTACCTCTTCTGTGACTTCCTCAACGACCTTTTCTTCAGGCTTCTCTTCAGGCTTCTTCAGTGTCACTTCTTCAGAGATCTCCTCAGTCTTGAATTCAGGCTTCTTCTTTGGCTTCATCTTAATCTGTACCTCTTCTGTGACTTCCTCAACGACCTTTTCTTCAGGCTTCTTCAGTGTCACTTCTTCAGAGATCTCCTCAGTCTTAAATTCAGGCTTCTTCTTTGGCTTCATCTTAATCTGTACCTCTTCTGTGACTTCCTCAACGACCTTTTCTTCAGGCTTCTCTTCAGGCTTCTTCAGTGTCACTTCTTCGGAAATCTCCTCAGTCTTAAATTCAGGCTTTTTCTTTGGCTTCATCTTAATCTGTACCTCTTCTGTGACTTCCTCAACGACCTTTTCTTCAGGCTTCTCTTCAGGCTTCTTCAGTGTCACTTCTTCGGAAATCTCCTCAGTCTTAAATTCAGGCTTTTTCTTTGGCTTCATCTTAATCTGTACCTCTTCTGTGACTTCCTCAACGACCTTTTCTTCAGGCTTCTCTTCAGGCTTCTTCAGTGTCACTTCTTCAGCAATTTCCTCAGCCTTGACCTCAGGCTTTTTCTTTGGCTTCATCTTAATCTGTACCTCTTCTGTGACTTCCTCAACGACCTTTTCTTCAGGCTTCTCTTCAGGCTTCTTCAGTGTAACTTCTTCGGAAATCTCCTCAGTCTTGACCTCAGGCTTTTTCTTTGGCTTCATCTTAATCTGTACCTCTTCTGTGACTTCCTCGACGACCTTTTCTTCAGGCTTCTTCAGTGTCACTTCTTCAGAAATCTCCTCAGTCTTGACCTCAGGCTTTTTCTTTGGCTTCATCTTAATCTGTACTTCTTCTGTGACTTCTTCAACGACCTTTTCTTCAGGCTTCTCTTCAGGCTTCTTCAGTGTCACTTCTTCAGCAATTTCCTCAGTCTTGACCTCAGGCTTTTTCTTTGGCTTCATCTTAATCTGTACCTCTTCTGTGACTTCCTCAACGACCTTTTCTTCAGGCTTCTTCAGTGTCACTTCTTCAGAAATCTCCTCAGTCTTGACCTCAGGCTTTTTCTTTGGCTTCATCTTAATCTGTACCTCTTCTGTGACTTCCTCAACGACCTTTTCTTCAGGCTTCTCCTCAGGCTTCTTCAGTGTCACTTCTTCAGCAATTTCCTCAGTCTTGACTTCAGGCTTTTTCTTTGGCTTCATCTTAATCTGTACCTCTTCTGTGACTTCCTCAACGACCTTTTCTTCAGGCTTCTCCTCAGGCTTCTTCAGTGTCACTTCTTCAGCAATTTCCTCAGTCTTGACCTCAGGCTTTTTCTTTGGCTTCATCTTTACTTGCACTTCTTCTGTGACCTCCTCAACAACCTTTTCATCAGGCTTCTTCAGTGTCACTTCTTCAGCAATTTCCTCAGTCTTGACTTCAGGCTTTTTCTTTGGCTTCATCTTAATTTGCACATCCTCTGTTACTTCTTCAGTAACCTTTTCTTCTGGTTTCTCCTCTGATTTCTTGACTGTCACTTCCTCAACTATTTCTTCAGTCTTGACTTCAGGCTTCTTCTTTGGCTTCATTTTAATTTGCACCTCTTCTGTAACTTCTTCAAGAACCTTCTCTTCGGGTTTCTTGAGTGTTACTTCTTCTGTGGCGTCTTCTAATTCAGGCTTCTTCTTTGATGTAATCTTCACTTGTACATCTTCGGTAGTTTCTTCAGTAATTTTCTCCACGGGTTTCTTAATAACTACTTCTTCAGTCTCTTCAGTCTGGACCTTTAGCTTCTTTTTTGGTTTCATTTTAATTTCTACTTCTTCAGTAACTTCTTCAATCTTCTCCTCTGGTTCACTTACTTTTTCCTTAACTGTTTCTTCCTTCTTTTCTTTCTTCAAAAGTGGAACATCTTCATCTGATTCCTCCACTACTTCAATGACCTTCTTTTCTTTCTTAGGACCTCGTAAGACAATAACATCTTCTTGATCTGCACGCTGGAGATCCTCAGTCACAGTAACCTTTGCCTTGTCTCCAATTACGTGACTCTCTGGTATGGTGTCTGGGGCAAGCTCAGATGCAACTTCTAGAACCTGAAGAGAGTCTTTCTTTGTTACCGTGACTCTTGCCTTTTCTGATTTGGGCTTTAAAGTGTCAATGTCACCTGGTGCTTCCTTTACAGAAATTTCCTGAATTGCTATTGATTCTTGAGGTGACAAAACAGATTTTGCAAGTTCTGGTTTTGGTTTTATGTTGGCCAGATCTTGTGATGCTTCCTTAACTGACACTTCTTCTATTGTTACTGATTCGTGTGGTGCAATTGTAGCCGACGCTTTCTCTGTAACTGGCTTCAGGTCTTTCATGGAACCTGGGGCATCTTTCACAGAAATTTCATGTATGCTAATGGATTCCTGTTGAGAAAGAATGGAAGTAGCTTTTTCTGTTTTGGGTTTCCTCTCTTCAATATCTCCAGATGTTTCTTTGACAGACACTTCTTCGATTGTAACAGATTCATGTGGAGAAATAACTGATGATGCTTGTTCCGTTTTGAATTTCAAATCTTTCATTGATCCAGGGGCATCTTTCACAGACACCTCATGAATAGCAATGGACTCTTGAGGTGTAAAAACAGAGGTAGCCTTTTCAGTTTTGGGCATTTTTGCAGTAATGTCTGTTGGGGCTTCTTTCACAGAAACCTCTTGAATGGCAATAGACTCTTGAGTAGAGAAAATTGAAGTTGCTGTTTCTGTTTTGGGTTTCCTGTCACTGATGTCTCCTGATGTTTCTTTGACAGACACCTCTTCAACTGTGACGGATTCATGTGGGGCAATGACAGATGATGCTTTCTCTGTTTGCAGTTTCAGATCTTTCATAGAACCTGGAGCATCTTTCACAGATACTTCATGGACAGAAATAGATTCCTGGGGAGAGAATATAGATGTAGCTACTTCTGTCTTTGGTTTTTTATCACTCAGATCTCCAGATGCTTCCTTCACAGACACTTCTTCAACTGTAAGAGACTCATGAGGAGAAAGAACAGATGAAGCTTGTTCTGTCTTGAATTTTAAGTCTTTAAGGGTTCCTGGAGCATCCTTCACAGAGACTTCATGAACAGCAATGGATTCTTGAGGAGAAAAGACAGAGGTTGCTAATCCCGTTTTGGGTTTTTCGTCACTCAGCTCCTTAGATGTTTCCTTCACTGAAACTTCTTCTATGGTAAGTGATTCATGAGGAGAAATTACAGATGAAGCCTGTTCCTTTTTCAGTTTTAGGTCTTTCATTGAGCCTGTAGTATCCTTAACAGATACTTCATGAACAGCAATGGATTCTTGAGGGGAGAATACTGAAGTAGCTTTCTCTGTCTTTGGTTTTTTATCACTCACATCTCCTGGAGCTTCCTTCACGGTTACTTCTTCTACTGTGATTGATTCATGGGGTGAAATACTAGACGTAGCTTGTTCAGTCTTTAGTTTAATGTCCGCCATAGATCCTGTAGCATCTCTAACAGATACTTCTTGGACAGCAATAGATTCCTGAGGAGAAAGAATCGATGTGGCTTTCTCTGTTTTTGGTTTTCGTTCACTGAGGTCTGCCGATGCCTCTTTTACTGATACTTCTTCTATGGTAAGTGACTCATGAGGAGATATGCTGGATGTTGCTTGTTCAGTCTTAAGTTTTAAATCTTTCATTGAACCTGGTGCATCTTTTACTGAAACTTCATGGATGGCTATAGATTCACGAGTTGACAATAGTGAAGTTGCTGTTTCGGTTTTTGGTTTTTTGTCTGTAATATCAGTAAATGTTTCCTTTACAGACACCTCTTGCACTGTGACAGATTCATGCGGAGATATGACTGAGGATGCTTGTTCAGTTCTGAATTTCAAATCTTTCAAAGAACCTGTAGCATCCTTTACTGAAACTTCATGGACCGCAATAGACTCCTGTGGAGTAAATACCGAGGTTGCTGTCTCAGAATGTGGTTTCTTATCACTGAAGTCTGCTGATTCTCCTTTTACAGATACTTCTTCCACTGTGACAGATTCATGTGGAGATATTACAGATGATGCTTGCTCTGCTTTCAGTTTGAAATCTTTCATGGATCCTGGTGCATCTTTTACTGATACTTCATGGACACTGATTGATTCTTGTGGAGAAAAGACTGAAGTAGCTTGTTCGTGCTTTAATTTCTTGTCTTTCACCTCTCCTGGAGCATCCTTCACAGATACCTCCTCTATTGTTATAGATTCATGAGGAGACATAATGGATGTTGCCATTTCTGTCTTTGGTCTTACATCCATAACTGAGCCAGGTGCCTCTTTCACAGACACCTCTTCAATTGTAATTGATTCATGAGGAGAAATGACAGATGATGCTTGTTCTGGACTTAGTTTCAAATCTTTCAAGGACCCGGGGGCATCTTTTACAGATACCTCGTGCACACTGATGGATTCCTGCTGAGATAGCACTGATAAAGCCTGCTCATGTTTAGGCTTTTTGTCTTTCACCTCACCTGGAGCATCCTTCACAGATACTTCTTGTACAGTAATAGACTCATGAGGAGAAATAACTGAAGTTGCCATTTCTGTCTTAGGTTTTGCATCTTTCATAGAACCAGGAGCTTCTTTCACAGAAACTTCTTCAACTGTAATTGATTCATGAGGAGATATAACAGATGAAGCCTGTTCTGGGCTTAGTTTCAAGTCTTTCAAGGTTCCTGGGGCATCTTTTACAGACACCTCGTGCACACTGATGGATTCCTGCTGAGATAGCACTGATAAAGCCTGCTCATGTTTTGGCTTTTTGTCCTTTACCTCTCCTGGAGCGTCCTTCACAGATACCTCTTGTACAGTGATAGACTCATGTGGAGAAATAATAGATGTTGCCATCTCTGTCTTAGGCTTTGAATCTTTCATTGAGCCAGGGGCTTCTTTCACAGAAACTTCTTCAACTGTAATTGATTCATGAGGAGATATAACAGATGAGGCTTGTTCTGGGCTTAGTTTCAAGTCTTTCAATGTTCCTGGGGCATCTTTTACAGATACCTCATGAACACTAATAGACTCTTGTTGAGATAGCACTGATAAAGCCTGCTCATGTTTTGGCTTTTTGTCCTTTACCTCTCCTGGAGCATCCTTCACAGATACCTCTTGTACAGTGATAGATTCATGGGGAGAAATTATTGATGTTGCCATTTCCCTTTTAGGCTTTGCATCTATTACTGACCCAGGAGCTTCTCTAATGGACACCTCCTCAACTGTTATTGATTCATGAGGAGAAATCTTTGCTAAAGCTTGCTCTGTACTCATTAGTAACTCTTTCAAAGATCCTGGAGCATCTTTCACTGATACCTCATGAACACTGATGGACTCCTGTGGTGTTAAAATTGAAGAAGCTTGTTCATGTTTTGGTTTTGTGTCTTTCACATCGCCTGGTGCTTCTTTAACAGATACTTCTTGAACTGTCAATGATTCGTGAGGAGAAATGATAGGTGTGGCCAGTTCTGTCTTGGGCTTTATATCTTTAATAGAACCAGGTGCTTCCTTCACTGAAACTTCTTGAACAGCAACAGAATCTTGAGTTGTAAAGATAGTCTGTGCTGTTCCTGTTTTGGGCTTCATATCCTTTATATTGCCTGAAGATTCTTTAACACTAACCTCCTGGATAGTGATGGATTCATGCTCAGCAAGAATTGATGTAGCTTGTTGACTTTTTGGCTTAACTTCAGATACTGATCCAGGGCTTTCCTTCACAGTTATCTCTTCAACTGCAATAGACTGTCGAGGGGAAAGTATAGATCTTGCAGTTTCTGTTTTGGGTCTGTGCTCCTTTACTTCTTCTGGTTCCTCTTTCACATTTACTTCTTGAACAGTAATTGAATCTTGTTGTGGAAGGATGGTCTGAGCTTTTTCCTCCACATGCTTTAACTTACGCACTTCATCAGTAGATTCATGCACTTGCGTATGAGAGACGGTTATAGATTCTGTTGGTTTAAGGACCACCTGGGCATACTGTTCATTCTTCTTAGCATGAACTACACTGTGTGGTGTTTCCTCTGTAGAAACCTCTGTGATCTGTATTGTCTCCTTCATTTCAGGAAGAATCATAGTTGCAGTTTCTGTTCTTCTCTTCTCTTCTGGTACAATGTGAGGGACTTCATCAGGAGTCACCTCTGAAATACTTACAACTTCCATATGATCCATTTTTGTTTTTGCAGACTCAGTCTTCTGAGGCTTATAATCAGGCATCTTTACAGCCATTTCATGACTAGAGATTTCAGATACAGCCACTGATGAACGCTTCTCAAATATCTTTTTTGCCTTTTCTTCTTTAGGTTTTACATGGGAAATATCACCTGTGTGTACCTCCACCTGAGTCTCCTGAACTGAAATGGACTCTTGTTGAGGAATGACTTTCTTTGCCTTATCCTCCTTGGGTTTGGCCTTTGGAAGATCTTTTGGAAGTTCGTGTACCTTAACCTCTTGAACAACAAAAGATTCCTTTTCTGAAATCACTTGTCTTGCCCTTTCTTGTGACGGAGTTCTTTGTTTTGTGGATTTAGGAGCTTCTTCTGACTGAACTTCTGAAACAATAACTGATTGTTTTTGGGACAGAATCGTTTTAGCTCTGTCTTCAGAAGGTCTGCGATGTTTTACAAAACCAGGAGCTTCAGCTGTTGATGTCTCTGACACAATAACATGTTCTTGTTTTACAACAGTAGGTTTAGCTCTTTCCTGTGAAGGTCTTCTTTCTCTTATTGAAACTGGTTTTTCCTCAGTCTTTACTTCAGAAATCATGACAGATTCACGCTTTGATACAGAAGCTGTAGCTCTTTCCTCTGTTGGTTGCTTGATTTTTATTTCTCCTGGACTTTCATGAACCTTAGTCTCCTCAACTGAAACATAATCTTGTGGCACTGCAACAGGCTGAGCCTTTTCCATTCGTGGTTTTGGAAGCTTTGATTCTTCATAATTATCTGCTATAGTAACAGATGAGACAGTAACAGTTTCGTGAGGCTTCACCACTGGGGATGCTTTACCTTCAAGCCGCACATGCTTCAGTTCAGCTGGAATTTCATCTGACTTTACTTCGGAAACTGTAACATGTTCCCTCTGATCAAACACTGCAGTTGCTTTTTGTTCTGTAGTTTTTTCAAGAGCGACACTAGATGATGATTCTCTTAAATCGGCTTCATGAACACGAATGCTTTGTTGAGTTGTTTGGACAGTCTTTGCTGTTGCTGGTATCGGCATAGCAACTTTGCCCATTGCCTCTGCTTGATTATAAGCAGAAACTTGCATAACAGAAATAGTTTGCTGCGTATCTAGAAGACGATGAGCCTGCATAGTCTGCGGTGCTGCTTTAGTTGCTGTTTCCTCAATTGTTTCAATAACAACTTCTTCGGAACCTGAGACATGTGCAGCTGGCTCCACTACCACCTTGCCTGAGGCATGAATGGGTTGTTCTTGTTTTAATATGCCTGTAAGTATATTAGGTTGTTGCTGAGTCACTAATTTTGAAGTGTATGGTGTAAATTCAAGTTTTGCATGGGTAGTACCTGTAGTGTCAAATGTAGGGATAATCCCTTCCTGCTCTGCTACCTCAGGATGGTTAACATGAGCAAGGTGAAGGGGAGTGATTACTGGTTTGGCTTCAACATTATGCACTGATGGTAAATCTTTTATATCATAATTTTGTTCCTTTGTTTCTGCACTAATTTCCATAACTGACACAGACTGCATTTCCTCTATATTTGGCAATGCTTTCTTTTCTTCTGGTTTCACTTCTTTTAACACTTTCCCTGCCTCACTCACTTCATGCTGTATAACTTCCGCAACTTGTTGTGGATTTATGGTCATTTTCGCAGTTTTACCTTCCATTTTCCCTGCATCTTCCATTTTCTGGATGCTTTCAGATAATTCAACATTTGTAGAAATGGCAACTACATGGCCAGGGGCACGATTTACTACACCAGTTGATTCCTCAGGCTTACTTAGTTTAAAGGCCCCTTCCGATTCATGAACCCTCACTTCCTGCACCTGAACTGTATCTTGTGGGATGACTTGACTTTTAGCTTTGCTTTTCGGAGTTTCTTTCTCATCTCTATCTGTAATAGGGGACTCGGCTCTTGTTTCTGTTACTTGAACTGACTCATGTCCCGGGGTACACGATTCCTTTGGCGCAGCAGAGAGTGGTTTTGGCTGGCTATAATCCTGTTCTTTCTGGTGCACAAATGGCTCACTAACGGCGGTAGCATGATGAGGGATATGACTAGTCTTAGCTTGTTCTTCATTAATCTTATCTATATCTAGCTTATGTATATTAGTTTCTGCACTGATTTCAGATACAGTTAGCGAATGCAAAGGCTGTGTGATATCAGACTTCAGTGAAATTGTTGATGGCTTCTTAATTTCAAGAGTTCCCTCTTTTTCTTTAGATTCCATTTCAGACACAGCAATAGCTTTCTGAGGTATGATATCTGGCCTTGCCTGTGCATTCTCTGGCTTGATATCTTTAAAATCTTTCACTGGTGATTCTGCTCTAGTTTCACTTACTTGAATGGGAACTTTTTCACTCTCATATTCTACATTCGCAAGATCTTCAATTGGTTTTTCTTCTTTATACACACCTTCTTTCTCACTAATACCTACAGATGTAGAAGAAGCAATCTGGTGAGCAGTAAGAGACACTGAAGCTGATTGCGATGGCAACATTTTCTGCTGAGCTAGAGCAGACAAGCTTGAATCTGTATGAGTCTCTTGTACAACTAATGGGATATTTGGTGCTTGGGTCTGACTAGGCAAACAAATAGTAGGAAATTTGTCTGCTTCATGTACTCCTTCCTTTTCATGCCAAAGAACCTCCGAGACTGATGCAGTTTTTGATGGAATTAAAGATCCCATTCCTTCTTCTGCTTTTGGCTTGGGAGCAACTGGAAGTTCCCCAGTCAGAGACTGTGGATGTGTTTCAAGTACAGTAATAGCTTCTCCTGTACTCATGATTCCTTCTGCCTTCTGTGCTTCTGGTTTTTCATCTTCATGCCATCCCTCACACTCATTTATTAGAACACCAGATGAAAGAGCAACCTTAGCTGCATGAGTAAGTTCTATTTTTGCACTTTCTTTTTCAGGCGCTGTTTTAGGAACTACCTCACCAATAGTTTCCTCACTTTCCACTTCAGTGATGAGAAGAGGTTCAAGCCCTCCATTTATTTTAGATTTTAAATGCAATTCAACTGGTTTCTTCTCTGTAAGGGACTCTTCTTTTTCATGCATTCCAGTCTCGGTGATAGTTATTGCCTTTTGTTCTTCAAAACTTTTGGTTGCTTCTTTAGATTTTGGTTTATCAGGAACATCAAAGTCTGTAACAGAAGATGATGCACAAACTTCCTCTGTAATAATAGGCTGCATACCTTCCACCAAATGTGTTTTAGCAGTAGTTGTTGGATATTTAGAAGGATTATATTTTTCTTCAGCCTGGGCTGCATGGACTTCCATAACAGATGCAGCATGGAAGCTCTTTAGATCTACAGATGCTGATTCTTCTTTTGGAATACTAGTTGTGAAATCTTGAATACTGTCTTGAATAGTACTTTGAGTTATTTCCAGTGGAAGATGACCAGGAATTTGCTCTTCTGTTGCTGTATGAGAATACCTTGGGAATTCTTTGAATTCTTCTTCCTTAAAACTAACAGATACTTCTGAAACTTTCACAGATTTCTGAGGGATAACAGATGCACTTGCCATATCTGTTAAAGGTTTCGTTTCTTTCAATTCCCTTAATGGGGATTGAGCCTTTGTTTCTTGTATTTCAAGTGAATGTTCACTGCATTCAACTTTACCTTGAATAACCAGGTCTGCAGGCTTGCTAGGCTGGAAGTCCTTTTCTTTTTGGTGAGTTTGAGATTCAAGAATTTCAAGTGCCTTTTGAGGAATAAAGGTTGTTTTTGCTTTTCCTGTTTGCAATATAGGTTTGCTTAGAATATCCACAGGAGACTGAACATCAGTGTCAGCAACCATGACAGAATGGAAAGTGTTAATATCTAACTTGTCTGCTTGTGCTTCCACTGGCTTCCGGATCTTTAAGGGAGCTTCACTCTCTTGGACATCTGATGCAGAAACGACCAGAGATGATTTCTTAGAATGAATAAGAGATGCATGATGTTCTATTTTGGCTTCCTTTGGAAGTTCTCTTATGGGAGATTCTGCCTTTGTTTCTGAAATAGCGATAGCTTCTTGTCTACCATCCATTTGTGTTGCCTGTGCTTCAAGTGGCTTTTCAGGCATATATTCTTTAAATGAATCATGTTGCTGTGTTTCCATGATATTAACCGACATTTTTTCCAGGATGGATGCTCGTGCTGTTTGCTCCTTGTCAATGCGAGACTTCCATGATGCAGCATCTTCCTGGACATCGTGACCCTGTATGGTAAGGGCTTCTAGTGGATTCATTTCTGTCATTTTCCCTTGTTGTTGTAATGGTGCTTGTTCGGAAAGAATGCCCTCTTTGTCTGCTTTAAAGATTTCAGAAATTTGGATATACTTTTGTTCTAATATGTTAGGCTTTGCCTGTTCCAGTTTTTCTGCATGCTTTTCCCATTGAACAGTATCCTCCTCCAGTTTTGGTTCTGCAATGATCACAGCTTCTAATTGTTTAGTAACTGTTGTCTGTTTTGTTGTTGCTTGCTTAGGAGATTTAGATTCATACTGTTCTTCTGCATCATGCACTACAATTTCTTCAACTTGAGGAGCATTTTGTCCGGACATACCGCATTTAAGGCTTTCAAATATTTGCTTTTCCCTCTTCAGGTCTGAAATACTTTCATGAGGAATTTGCTCTGTTATTTGAAGTGTTTGCTTGGTATCTTGTTCCATAACTGTTGCCTTTTGTGTATGTTTGACTAAGTCTGATAGCTGAGAAATAGTCTCCTCACTTCTGTGATCTGTTGTGGTAAGTGCTTCTAATGGCTCTAGCATACCTGTGGCTGTCTGTACAGCTGTCTTTTCAGTTTCAAATTGTGTGCCACCTTCTTTGGCATAAACTTCTGTAACAGAAAGTGAGTCATGTTCCATGACCATTAACTTATGCTGAGCTAAATCAGCCGTTACTCTTGGAGGCCTCTTCAGAGGTGAAGGTTGTTCTTCAGGAAGCCTTTCAGTAACTGTCAAAGAATCTTTTAGATCCTTGGTTACAGTGGCTCTTGCTTCCTCTCCCTTTTCACTCTGGAAAGTTTCACAAGAATCTACAGTTTTAGTATCAGTTACTTGCAGTGGTTCTGAAGAAACTAATTCGGGTCTGATGCTTTCAGTTTTCAATGGCATCTTTTCCCCTCTTCTCCAAGGAGTTGGTTGTTCTTCTGGAATCTTTTCAGTTATAGTTAGTGAGTCCCTTAGATCCTCAGTTATTGTAGCTTTTACTCGCTCACTCTTTTCTGGTTGAAGCTGTATGTAGGTATCTTCAACTTTAGTGTCAGTAACCTGGAGAGATTCAGAGGAAACTAACTCAGGCTTTATGCTCTCAGTTTTAAATGGAACTTTCTCACCCCTTCTCCAAGGCATTGGTTGTTCTTCTGCAATCTTTTCTGTCACGGTCAGTGAGTCCCTCAAATCTTCTGATATTGTGGCTTTTACTGGCTCACCTTTCTCTGGCTTAAGGTTTACATAACTATCTTCAACTTTAGTATCAGTAACTTGAAGAGATACTGAAGAAACCAACTCAGGTGTTATGCTTTCAGTCTTAAAGGGAATTTTCTCACCCTTTTGCCATGCTAGTGGTTGTTCTTCAGGGATTTTTTCTGTCACAGTTAAAGAGTCTTTTAAATCTTCAGTAACTGTTGCCTTTGCTTTTGTCGCTTTCTCTGGCTGTAGATGTACATAGCTGTCTTCAACTTTTGTATCAGTAACTTGGAGAGGTTCAGAGGACACCAACTCAGGCTTTATGCTCTCAGTCTTAAAGGGAATTTTCTCACCTCTTTGCCATGTCATTGGCTCTTCTTGAGGGATCTTTTCTGTCACAGTCAAAGAATCTTTTAGTGTTTCTGTGACCGTTGCCTTTACTTGTTCTCCTCTTTCGGGTTTTAGGGCAACATATGTATCTTCAGCTTTAGTGTCAGTAATTTGAAGTGATTCTAAAGAAACTAGTTCTGGTTTGATATTTTCGGTCCTGAATGGTATCCTCTCCCCTCTTCTCCAGGGCATAGGCTGCTCTTCAGGGATCTTTTCTGTAACCGTAACTGAATCCTTAAGCTCTTCAGTGATGGTAGCAGTAACTTTTTCTCCCCTCTCTGTCTGTAAGGTACTGTAAGTATCTTCCGTTTTTGTGTCAGTGACTTGTATAGATTCAGATGCCACAACATCTGGTGTAATACTGATCTGCTTTTTCAAATGAATTTTTTCTCCACGATTCCATGGGGCAGGCTGTTCTTCACTCAGGTTTTCAGTCACTGTCACTGAATCCTTTACATCTTCTGTAATAAGTGCTTTTGCCTGTTCAGGCTTTGGTTCACGTCTTTCAAACATAGATGTTTGTTCAAGCAATATCTCATCTGTCCCTGTAGTTTCCTCTTTAATTGTTATCCTTTTCTCTATTTCTGTAGATTCTATGGAAGGCACAAGAGTGGGTTTTATATTAGTAGAGTCCTGTTCCTGTTGAGTATCATGTTCATGTACAATAACGTGTTTGTGAATTGGTTGGGTCATTGGTGAGACAGTAGACACAGAAAGTGCTGTAGGGGAAATGGGTGTTTCAGAGGCAGTTATGTCCGTGAACTCCACAGTTTCAGATTTGTGCTGATTTTTCTCTGGAGCCGTTGGTGTTTGTGTGTATGTATGTTCATCATCCTCTTCTACTAGAATTGTCTGTGACTTTGTAGACCTTGAAGGAGATGGACCTATAAATGTAAGTGTTTCTGATACTGAAGCCCTGTTATATTCAACTTTTGATTGTACAGCTTTACATGTTAATGTTTGTGGGATTGGCTCAAGTTTACATTCTGGGAACATCTCTGATAGGTCTTTTTCTTGTGTTTTGGTGTGAGTCTCTTCTTCTGTTTCAGTTGCTGCAAGTGGAACTATGTCCACATCAGATGGAGCTGAGATGTCGATTAAAGAACCACGGTGGGTGCTTGGGAAAGTTATTTTGCATTCAGTGGCAGGACTTTCAATTTCTTCTTCAATCTCAGCAATTTCCAACTGAGGCAAATCTGACTGTTCTCTATCCTCCTTACTTTCTATTACTGTTATATGTTGATCTGTTCTTGTTACTTTTAAAGAAGGCAAATCTGAAAATAAGGTTGGGAAAGTAGCCTTTGCAAAGCTCAATGAAGGCTCATCCTCTACTAAGGTTTGAGCAAAATCTGGTTTAAACTCTTCTACAAAGTCTTCAGTAGTTTCACCCATTACTTTGCCTAATTTTGGCTTCTGGGTCTCTTCTTGCTCACTTATCTCCTCGGTATAGATTGTTGTTTTCTCTTGCCACTCTTTTCCAGAGGTAACCTTATGTGTAGGTGCAATACGGAAATCAACCGAGGACTCAAATTCTTCTCTTGGCTCTATTTGTTTGCCAAGGGTATTGAGCTTTGTTTCCTCTCTAACTCTTCCACCTTCTACACCAATGCCAACCATGACTTCATGAGTCAGCCCTTCTTCGTCATATGTTCTATTAGACGGCTGTTTAATTGTCCTCAGAGATATTTGCTGCACTGTTGTTTCTTGGATATCAGAAGCATCCACCGGTGTTCTGTCAACATCTACAGACTCACTGCTAATTGTCCTAGTCTCTTTAACTGTTGTATCCTCCCGTTTATCAGGTGTGAAAGTAATGGTTGATTTCATTGACTCTTGCAAATCTTCCCCCCACTTAGTGTGTTGTGTTTCAGGTACATGTTTGGTTTGTTGTATGTCTTGCTGTACTTCTACATCTTCAGTCTCCACTTCAGATGTAGAGGATGGGCTTGGTATCATGCCTGTGTGGGATGGGATAGAGGGCATGGTTAAAGGAGTATCTGGGAGTGAAGTTGCTTCCTTTGAAGTAGGATAATGTGTAGTTGGTGTGGATGCTGGCATCACTGTAACAGGTGAGACAGTGCCATAAGTAAGTTCAAAATCATCCTGTGTATGTGTAACTTCAGTTGCATGAGTTCTTTGTAAATGTGGGAAGATAACTTCTGTTGTTTTGTGTGTTCCATCAGTAACAGAAACTCCTGGATATCGTGTGATAAGTCCCATTTCAGAGACAATATTTATTGGTTGTATGCTAGCAACTCCTAAATCAGGAACATGCAGTACTGTAGCATGAACTGTTTCTGGAGTAAGTGTTCTGAATCCCTCTACAGTGTTATATTCCAGGATCTGTGTAAATGGATAATGAACTTTTTGTCCCTGTGCTGTGACTAAAGTTAGTGGTATCATTGTGATAAATTCCAGTTCAGGAATTTGTGTTATTTTTGCCGTTATTTCTTCTGGAATAGTTGAAACTAAATCCTCAACAGTGTGATGTTCCAGGAATGATGTAGAAGGGTGGTGAATCTTGTGTCCAGTATGTGCTATAAAAGTTAATTGTTCTGTAAAAGCAAACTCCAGGTTAGGAATAACTGATTCTGTAGCACAGACTTCCTCTGGAGCAGATTTTTCAATAACTTTTGCTGTTTCATTGTATTCCAGAGTAGATGTAGTTGGATAGTGGATTTTGTATCCTGCCTCAGACACAAGTGTCATAGGTAATGTTGTGGCATATTCCAGTAGAGGAAGATGCAGTATTGTAGCATGCACTTTTTCCAGAATAGGTGTTGTGAAAATTTCTGATATTTCATCATGTTCTGTGGAATATGTTGGATAATGAAGTTTTTGCCCTGATTCAGAAACGAGTGTCATGGGTAATGTTGTAGCATATTTCAATTCAGGAATTATTAACTGTTTAGCATGGGCTTTTTCATAACTAGGTTTTGTGAAAATTTCTGCCAAATCCCCATAATCAGTTATGGATGTTGTTGGATAACAAACTTTGTGACCTGCCTCAGACACAAGTGATACAGGTAGTACTGTTGCATATTCCAGTCCAGGAATATAAAGTGTTTTAGCACTTGCTTCTTTCATAGATGGTGCTATGAAAACCTCTGTTATTTCGTCTCGATCAAAAGTAGAAGCTGTTGGATAATGAATCCGATGGCCAGCCTCAGAGACAAGAGTCATTGGTAATATTGAAGCAAATTCTAATGCAGGAATATGCAGTGACTTAGCATGTTGCTTTTCATCACAAAATGCTGTTAAGTCTTCTGCAGTATCATTGAATTCAAGGAGAGATGTAAATGGATAATGAGTTTTGTGTCCGGCCTCAGATACAACTGTTAAAGGCAATATTGTGGCATATTCCAAATCGGGAATGTGCATTACCTTAACATGTGTTTCTTCTACAGTAAATGGTGTGAAAGTTCCTGCCATGCTATCAAGTTCAGAAATACTAATGGATGGATGGTGAACTTTGTGGCCAGCCTCAGACACAAGTGTCATAGGCAACATGGTTGCAAATTCCAAATCAGGAACCTGCAGTGTCATTGCATTACCTTCTTCTACCTTTGGTGTTATGAAATCCTCTGTCAGTTCATCAAGGCTATACACAGAGGTAGATGGATGGTGAACTTTGTGCCCTGCCTCAGAGACAATGGTCAGTGGCAGTGTAGAGGCAAATTTAAGATCAGGTACAACACGTGTTATAGCATGAGCAATATTCGTGGTGGGAGTGTTGAAATCTTCAACTTTTGTGTCAGGTTCCAGGAGAGATGGTGATGAGTGTCTGATTATGAAGCTAGCTTCAGAGACGAATGGCATGGGTTGGGTAGATGCAGTTTCTAATTCAGGAACAAACTGTGTGGTAGCATGCTGTTTGTCTGGAATAGGTGCAATGGTTATGTCAGTAACTGTACCATGATCTGTAGCAGAAACTGAAGGGTATCCTATTGTTTGGTCAGAATGAGACACTAAAGTTAATACTTCACTTGTTGCAAAATATAGTTCTTCTGCAACAAATAGTTCTTCAGCATGCATTGTGGCTGGGACAAAGGGATGGAAATCATGTAGTGTGTCGTATTCCAAAATGGATATTGATGCAGAGTTTATGTGATGTCCTGTATTGGAAACCATGCTAATAGGTTGTGTAACAGCAATTTTAAGATTGGGTTCAAATGTTGTAAGGGCAGTAGTGGCTTCTGGAACAGCTACTCTGATGTCTTCAGCAAGTGTGTCATGTTCTATAGCTAGAATAGATGAATAGTTAACTTGATGTCCTGCTTCATACACAGCTGCCATTGGTTGTGTAACAGCAAAGTTAAGATCAGAAACATGTGCTCCAGCGAAACAGGCTTCTACAATTAGTGAACTCAAATCTGGGACAGGTTTGTCATATTCAGTGACAGAAGTATATGGATAGTTAATTTTTTGTCCAGTTTCAGACACAAGAACTATTGGCTCACTCGCAGCATATCTAAGGTCAGGAATAACTTGAATGTTGGCAAAAGTAGGTTCTACAGTCGGTGGTATAAAGTCTATTGAATATTCATCATATTGACATATAGCTGTAAAGGGATGGTGAATTTTCAATCCTGATTGAGTCACAAGGGTCATAGATTGTGTAGAAGCAGTTTCAAAATCAGGAACAAATTGCATCCGAGCAAATATGGTTCCTGTGTCAGATGAAGTAAAATCTGTAACTTGAGTGTCAATTGTATCTTCTATGATAGAAACGGATGGGTAGTTGATTCCTTGCCCTATTTCAGGTTCAGGTATAATATGTAATGTAGTAGCATATTCCAGATTTGGAATAAAACAGGGTGATGCCTGAACTGTTTTTGGAATTGATGGACTAAGGTCCTCAATTATATTATCACTTTCTATGGTAGAAATTGAAGGAAAGTGAACAGTGTGCCCAGTTTCTGATATGAGTAATCCTAATAAGCAAGTGGATTTCTCCAACTCAGGAATAACTTGTGATGTTGCGTGGAGTTTTTCTGGTATGCAAGTGTCAAAAGTTTTTACTATAGTGTCTTCTCCTAAGACAGATGTGGATGGGTATCTGATTATAAGACCTTCTTCAGATATTACTGTTTTTGCTGTCACACTCTGCAAGTTTGGAACAACTTGCATGTTAGCATGGATTTTCTTTGGAAGTGGTGTGAGTATTTCTGTAGCTGTATGGTATGTTTCTGTTTCCAATAAAGTAGGGTAAATTATTTTAAAGCCTGTCTCAGATACCAGTACTAAGGGCTTAAAAGTTGCAGAAACTAACTGGTCTTCATATATATTGATCTCTGCAGAAGCCATCTCTGGAAGCCATTCAAGAGACATAGGTGATGTCTCAAAGAATTCAAACCCAGGTTCACTCTGGGATTCTGAGTAAAGTAATCCTGACAAACCCAAATCATATGGGTGAGAATAATCAGTATCTGAGACTGGGTTAACATATATGTGTTCCTGAGGATGTGTGATATGTTCTTGTGTAGTAGTTGCATCAGTTCCTTGGTCTGTGATTGAAGTTGTTGTGGTGTCTATGGTAGAGGGTTTATTCACTTCTGGAAAAGTGCAATGTATAGGTCAGTCTAAACGA
>NW_028234414.1:18112231-18132231 GCF_977035675.1 Penaeus japonicus
TATTGCTCGGCAATGCTTAGATCACCTATTCATCACCGTTTATATGTCTTTGGGAAATGAGTTGTAAATATGGAAAAGTTCTTGAGACCCACAGAGTAGTGTAATGGTGATAATAGTTGATCCTTAAAAAGAAAATACTTTCCGTAGCGCTAAACATATTGATGAAAAGCCACCATGTTAATGGGAAGAAAGAAAGAAAAAAAATTCCTCACTTTTCCCATACTTGGTCAGTTCACTGTATATTTACAGATCAGTATCCACATGAGCATGAACACTAAGATGCATCTTCATGTTTCTTTTCTGTGAGGCATGTCTTGTTGATATGTATACGTTTGTGTGCATTTACCTTTTCCATGGTCTTCACTAATTTCACAATTCACTTATCTTTTTCTTTTCAGAATTTATGACACTTTCACATTTACTTTTATGCAACAATTGCATAAAAGGGTAATGATGAAGCCAAACCAGCTGAAATCCAAGAGGATTAGGAGGAAGAAGGTGGGTTGGTGTATGTGTATGTGTGTTTTGTGCATGTGTGTGTTTGCAATGCTTAAATGTAAATATATTCATACTATCTACTGGGCAGCTGCAAATAAATGCATAGTTTTTGCAAAGTTTCCTAGAATGATATGAATAATTGCTATTATGATTTCAAAACTAATGCTTAACAAGACAATTCTAAATTCCATTCTTATCTAACTTTCTATAGCAAATTTAATAATGATTGACTATTTAATTAAAATGCTGTACTTGAATGTACAGTTCAAACATTTATATTTCAATCTTAGTTAATATAGAAGCAATCTATATAGTTACAGCATTAGTGTTTAGATTAGTTCACATTTTTTTGTTTGATTTTTTTTTACAGAGTATTCTGTGATCAGTTATTAAATAAATCAAAACTACACGACTCACACGATATAATCATGTATGGGTAAGTCTTTCTGCAAGAGACCTACAATATAATTCACAAGCTTTATTACAGTATAAGCAAGAGAGAAAGCTTGACTTCATGACAAAGAAGTTGCAAACAGCATTATTATCAATAGTTTGCAATGATTAGACTTAAAAGTTAGGGGTTAATAAGGCTTTTGATTGTGCTTTACATTATTAGCAGTGCCCTTAACTATACTGCTATATTTTGATAGTTTGCAGTGAGTGGTTATTGCATATTATTACTGTGTTTCATTTGTTGTTGTAGGCATTGTTCATATATGTATTGATATATTCATTACAGCATGTTGTTATATGACTTCTACATCACCACAGTTGATAGAGCTGCTGGTGAATATTTTTCGTTGGTTAATGTACCAGTTAATAGATAATGATCTTGTCATTGTATTTTGGGTTACTTAGTCAGTTCAACCAAAATCTTGGTGCCAACCTTGAGTAGATTCAACCATCCTCTGGATTTCTTGGGTTTTCTTTGCTGCAAATGAAGTATTTAGGTTACCGGCGATGTGTAAGTCACTATCTTATGTGAGAAGACAAATGTTGGATATATTGTACTAAGGTGATGACTAGTTAGTAAAGACAACATTTTATTTTGTTTTTGCATGGTTTCTAGAGGTATGGCTGAAAGGGTTTTATTTCATGCAAACATTCATTGTTTGGATATTAGAAGGAATCTCTGTGCATTAAATGACAAGTGGTTTTGCCGTGTTTTGGCAAACATACACTGAAAAGGTTATACATAACCTTTCTCTTTTCTAGTTCCTGAAAAAAAAAGACATTAAAAAGATTGTAACTTACCTTTTAGTTTTGCTTTATCCCCATGTGGAAAAAGGCACTTACTTTCTTAAGTCAATAACTTTATTGAAAAGAGACCATAAAGCATATGGTACACATACAGCTAATTTTACATTCAAACACCCAGTAGTATACACAACTAATTATATAAAAATAAATATTTAATCTCTGTAACACATGAGAAAAGGAAATAGTAACCATTCACAAAACACTGGTAAAGGGGAATAACATGCACAACTATACATTCAGCAAAAAAAATAAAAAATAAATAAAAAATAAAAGCAATAATAAATATATTAATGAACAATACATAAAAAAGCCAGGAATGTGTTGTACAATAAATAAGACACACACCCCTACCTTAGGGTTAAAAGTACCTGTTAATTGCAATACCAAAGTGATAAATCAAGCACCCCTTTTATTCAGTTGGCCAGCAGCTTTTGTTTTCTTTTGTGCATTTTTAAACCATTTTGAATTATTTTCCTTTCAAATATCATCAACTCGTCAGACATCTTTAGCAAACATGTTGTAATTTTTCTAAAGTACAAGCATTTAACTCCATGACCAATCAAGATCAGGAGTATTGTGGTAATCAGTGCATCAGGTATCACACACACTGCCAGTAAAGTTAAAACTAGACATAATGGTATATTCAGAGCAAAAAAGATATTGGTAAATACATCTTCATGGACTGGTTCTTTTTTATATGAAGTTACAGAAACGTTTTTCCTCTTAGTTAGTCTGAAAACTTTTAAAAACTACTAAAGATGCACTAAAGTTCATAGTTATTTGATGTTGAAAAATGCAATGTAAATAAATATAAATATATATATATATATATATATATATATATATATATATATATATATATATATGTATATATATATATATATATATGTATATATATATATATATATATATATATATATATATATATATAATATATATATATATATATATATATAATATATATATATATATATATATATATATATATAATATATATATATATATATATATATATATATATATATATATATATATATATATATATATATATATATATATATATATATATAATATATATATATATATATATATATATATATATATATATATGCAATCCGAACATAAGGTAATGACAATTACAGACTCTGATAGATGTTACTTGTTTCTCTCCTGCAATTAACTAAAAACTATTCTGAATAGTGTCACTGATCTTAGTAGTCCATGCATTTGTCCACTTGAGCATTTAGCACTGAAATGTTGAATTTCTTCCATAATTCGAGGATAATCACGCAAGACGACAAACAGTGGGGCTGGGAGAGGTAAGGAGCCTGGTTTGGAATTATGTCGGCTCTGGGATACATCCGAAGGTTACTGTTAGAAAAAATATGAGTCTAGATTAGAAAAGTCACACTATTAATAATCAGAATAAGAGAGATCATTAATATTAATCAACACTCATACCAACTAAAATGCGAATTAGACAAACAGTTTTGAATGTCAACAACTAAATTCTAAACACATAAGACCATGATATTTCCATCTTCGACAGGTAGAATAAAATACACTGGATTAGAAATATTCATGGTGTATACATACAACTATACTACTCAAACAAATTTTGGTATAAGCACACATTTATTAGTTAAGAAAAAATGTCAAACTGGTTAATACTGGTATGACATTCCTTTTCTCAGTGAATATAATAGGTAAATGTTGACAGAAAATCCCGGAAGTGCCAACTCGTAGAGCATTGTAACTATACAACCTTATTAATGTTTGGTCTGGCAAAAAAGCCTCCTCCTTAATTTCTAAGGAGAGATGCCTTGCAACATATACATCTTTGAGAGAGTAAATTACAACTATGATTTAAAATGGTCACTAACCTCTGACTTCAACCTGGGATGCTGATGCCGACTGGAAGCTTTCGACAGATGTGACAGATGCAACGTCCACCTTAGGTAGTTCTGAAATGACAGTGTGATGTTAAGACACAATTCTGAAATTTACTACCTTCAGGAGCAACTGTGGTGATAATTAAAATACTGTGGTCATTTACAGTTGAGGACATTTAATCATTTTAACATGTGTTTTGGTATGTAAATTGTAGTTTAATGCATGATTATGTTTCATGGAAAATAAAATAAAATAACCATTATGTTTCATGGAAAATAAAATAAAATAACCAAAGTTATAAGGATGGTAAATTAACTAAATATACATACATCTTTAATGTGTTTATGTATGTTTATGTATATGTATATATATATATATATATATATATATATATATACACACACACACACACACACACATACATACACATGTATTCATACTGAGTTAGAAAAGAAAAACAATTATGTAGCATGTTTGCAACTCAATGGTTACATGATTTAAAGTCTACTTTCTACTCTTCTATGTTAGTTTTTTTCTACAGTATGTGCTTGTGTGGTAGTTTATACCTAAAATTTTAGAACAGAAAATGTTATATACGATTTATAATGCTGCCGTGCAAATACAATAGGCCATAGGCAAGAGCTACAACTTCTTCACAGGGGTGACTAACAGCTGCACACTATTACAGCACACTAATGAGGTTGCTACTGCTGATCAAATCTGCATTTCACCTTGTACAATCTCCTTGACTGAATCTTCAATGAGAACCTGGCAGACGATTGCACTATGTCCTTGTTCTTCTACTACATTGATGAGAGGTATTTGGGTTTCTGGTTTTCTTAAGGCTGGCAGCTGACCAGTTTCAACCATAGACATAATTTCCTCAGCCTGGACACCCTCCTTGAGCATCACGCTGACCTTTGCCATTTCCTGCTTCACAGGTTCCCTGATTTCAGGGGCAAACTCTTTAGCAAACTGCTCTGTAATAATTTCCTCAACGTTGACATTGGCTTCTTTCATCATGCGCATAAATGACTTGACTCCAATAGATTTCTCAGTCTTCTGAATGGCTTGTTGAACTTGTTCAACCAAAACTTCATTTACTAATGCCTTGAATCCAAACTCCTCTACAACATTTAGAAGTTGGGCTTGTGCTTCCATTTTCATAAGCTGTGGGAATTCACCAGCTTCCATTAAGGTGATGACATCTTGTGCCATCACACCATGTTTTACCATCATGCCAATCTTAGCAACTTCTTCTTTTAGCTTTGGTTCTAATACTGTCTTCTGAACAACTTCCTCAATATCAACCTTCTCCTCTTGAGCCATGCGGATATAAGCTTGTACACCAGGAACCATCTCCGGGGTGAAGGCTTTTGGAAGGGGAGGAACACATTAGAAGTTGGTCTGGACAGGGTAATCAAACCATTAAAACAAGGTATAAGGGAAACAAATAAAAACAATAATGGTCAAAGTACATGCTTAAAAATGGTCATTGTGCAGAAAATATAATGTAGTATTGGTAACTGGGGAAATGGGTGTATAGATTCTTTAAAGAAGTATGACAGTAAAAAATTCAGTTGTTCATCTGATATCCTTTTGAAAACTGGTATGGTATGTAACTCTATAATCATATATGTGGTAATCAAAATGCAATCAAGTTTTTTTGTTATATAACATGGATCAAGGTTTAAAAATAAATCCACATCAAAGGAAATAATAATGCATGCAGTATTGGGGAAAAATAAGAGAACAAAGATAAAACTAAAATAATCAAACAGGAATTTGTTTTTATAGCTATAAATTTCCAAGAAAAGTTAGTATAGAACTTACTCTTCACATCCACAGAATCAGATTTTGCCTTCTTCAACATTTCCTTGACTTCTGACATACGCGCAGCCTCAAACTTAGGCTTGGGCTTCTTCATTTCCTTTGTTGACTCTTCCACAAGAACCTCGCATACACTTCCTACGTGACCCTTTTCAGCCACCATTGATACAAGAGGCACCTGCGACTGTGGCTTTTTCAGGCTTGGTAGGAGACCTGCTTCAACCAGTGTGACAACTTCATCACATTTTACACCTTCTTGTAGGAGATGTCCAACAGCAGCAATCTCCTTTACAGGCTCAGAGGATGGCCCAAATTCCTTTGAAACATCCATGATTATTTGTTCCATAGACTCCTCTCCAGTTTCCAATGTGCGCATAACAGATTTCAGACCAATATTGCGATCACGTCTGTCTGAAGCTTCTTGTACAAGGACTTTTGTCACTGTTGCTTTTTCCATTCTGTTTGCAACTTCTAAGAGCTGAGCCTGATGTGTCTCATGTTTAAGTGACTTGAACTCACCTTCTTTCAACATTGTCATCAGTTCATTAACTTGCACCCCTTTCTTTAAGTGGAAACTTAGCTTGCCAATATCCTTTTGGAATGTCATTTTTTCCGTAGGTTTTAGTTCAACTGTTTCCAGATCAAGTTGGTTGTCTGTTGCAAGTCGGACCAAAGCCTTAAAGCCTGGCACGCACAACTCTGTAACCATACATTGCATACATAAATTCATGAATATTAGAAATTTAAAAACCATATGCAGTTGGAGGTTATTGATGTATTATTTTTTTTTAAAGTAATTCAGGTTTATCTTATCATTTGTTGTGGGATTAGAATGTTTCTAATGGAGAAAGTTTGTAATAAAAGGACCAAAAAATGCTGATTAAAAACCAAGGCTGAAAAAAAGTATTATTCTTTAATCTGAAAGGAAAGAAAAGCATACAACATATTTCATCCTTATGATGAAAATTGGAGAAAGCAAGGGTATATGGATGAAATGTTTTGTAAATATATGATATACCTTATGAAAATTATATAATATTATTTTATGTGTAAAAAAACATGTACTAATCTAATATTTCATAATGATGAATATGCTAATGAATATAAATGTATAATTCCCAAATCAGTAATTACGTCAAGTTTATATCTAGACCACTATTGTAATTCATTTTGTCGTTTTGGGGAATTTGATTCCCTGATCATGACAGCATTTCTGTAGCTACAATATGATGTTCTGGATTCTAAAATAAACTTCACCGATAGAGAAGTTACCTGTGTGAGGTTGTGTAACTTCTGCTTTGTGTGTTGGTTCTTCTTCATGTACATCAGCATGTGAGGGAGCAGGTCTGGGGGCTGTTGGTTTATAAACAGTTAGTCATGCTGTTTGGTAAAAGGTTGATTTATGTTCACAGACCATTTGACTTTTTACATCCTACTTGAGTCATGTATTTGCATATATATTGATAATAGCTCTCTCTCTCTCTCTCTCTCGTTCTCTCACTCTCTCTCTTGTTCTCTCACTCTCTCTCTCTCTCTCTCTCTCTCTCTCTCTCTCTCTCTCTCTCTCTCTCTCTCTCTCTCTCTCTCTCTCTCTCTCTCTCTCTCTCTCTCTCTCTCTCTCTCTCTCTCTCTCTCTCTCTCTCTCTCTCTCTCTCTCTCTCTCACTATCTCTCTCTCTCTCTCTCTCTCTCACTATCTCTCTCTCTCTCTCTCTCTCACTATCTCTCTCTCTCTCTCTCTCACTATCTCTCTCTCTTTCTCTCACTATCTCTCTCTCTCTCTCTCACTATCTCTCTCTCTCTCCCTCTCTCTCGCTCTCTCTCCCTCTCTCTCGCTCTCTCTCCCTCTCTCTCGCTCTCTCTCGTCTCGCTCTCTCTCTCTCTCGTCTCGCTCTCTCTCTCTCTCGTCTCGCTCTCTCTCTCTCTCGTCTCGCTCTCTCTCTCTCTCGTTCTCTCACTCTCTCTCTCCCTCTCTCTCGCTCTCTCTCGCTCTCTCTCGTCTTGCTTTCTTTCTCTCATTCTCTCCCTCTCTCTCGCTCTCTCTCCCTCTCTCTCTCCCTCTCTCTCTCGCTCTCTCTCCCTCGCTCTCGCTTGCTCTCACAAAAGTCATGTCTCTGAATTCTTGTGAATGTAATCAAAGACCAACCTATCTGGAGAGTATCAGCCAAGTGTTCTGGAATAGTTTCTTGTTGTTGCGATTCCATGAGCAGTGTGAGAGGGGCCTCTGAAAGAGTTGGAGTGGTATGTTAGTCTGTTGTTAAATGTGGTTATAAGAGAACCAGGGGAAACCAGATGTAAGTAAGACAATGCTAGGATATATGCCTTTACATCAGAGAGATATATGGGACTTTACTTAGAAGGATAACAAATTTCAGGATTTGTCACAAATCTTAAAAAGCTAAAGAAATTGTGGTGATATTAGGTAATGTCTTGGTAATTTTATGAAATAATATATATAAAAAATGTATTAATGAATAGATAAATGAATAAATATATATGTGTATATGTATGCATGTATATATGTATGTATGTATGTATGTATATATATATATATATATATATATATATATATATATATATATATATATATATATATATATATATATATATATATATATATATATATATATATATATATATATATATATTATATATATATATATATATATATATATATATATATATATATATATATTATATATATATATATATATATATATATATTATATATATATATATATATATATATATATATATATATATATATATATATATATATATATACATATATATATATATATATAAATTAATGTGTCTCAACATTTGATATATATGAAAAAGTTTAAATATCAAATGAAACTTAAAATATATAATTTTTTCTTACAATGGCTCTCTAGATATGAGTGTATGTTTTGTGTAATATGAATAAATAAATGAATAAGTAAATATATATATATACATATATATATATATATATTCATAAGGAGATGTTAATGCTTGATAAATAATATTCTAATGAAAGGATCTGAAATATTGTAACATTTTGCATATCCTGTAAATTATAAATCTTGAGTATTTTCAATAATTATGTGTCTTTCAACTAGGCAATCACAATTACCATGTTGGGAGTTCTGTAAGAAATGTGATGTTCATTAAAGCATATCAAAATATGTAAAGCAGGTATTATTAGTGTATTTTTTAAGAAACAGGACATGAAATAAACCACAAAAAAGCATAAAATAAACTATAATAGGCACATTCCTGAACCTATCTTTGTGTGAGGTAACATGCAAAATATATATTTTATATTTTCATGCTACTTGTCATACACAGATTATGAAATCTATCTTTCTGCAACATATTATCTAACTATTTTGAATATTTGTAAAATATAAGCCATTAGAAAAAATCTATGTGACTTGGAAATCAAAACAAAATAAGAGGTTTAAGCAAAAGAAATTATTGCATGTCACAACAGGCTGCTGTGATAAGAAAAGCTGAAAAAAAGAGTAAAAATGTAAAAATACAAAACAGTAATCATAAGATTAGGAAAAAAAACAAAGGAAAAAACATCATTCTGATGCTGTCATCATGGTTAATGTTATATGCATGTGTAAGAATGCAGGTTGCCAGGCTCCGTGCAGTATTTGAGCTGTGAGTGCATGTTTACAGCTTGGCATTCTAGCAGTAGATGTCATGTGGCACTTACGAGGGGATGGCACTGGTTTCTGCTGTTCAATGATTTGTTGTTCCTGTGTGACGACCTTCTGTTGTGTCTTCTGCTGTACAGTTTGTTGTTTCTGTACAGTGACCTGTTGTGTTTGTTGCACCTGCTGCGCCACCTGTTGTGTCTGTTGCACCTTCTGCTTCACCTGTTGTGTTTGTTGCACCTGCTGAGTCACCTGTTGTGTTTGTTGCACTTGTTGTGACTTTTGCATTTGCATAGTCACCTGTTGTTCTTCATGTACAGCTGCCTTCTGCACAGTTTGTTGGACTTTCTTTTGTTCGACCACAACCTGCTTTTCATGTTGCATAGTAGGTACTATCTGTTCTCTAGGTTTCTCAAGGATGGTTTCCTCATGAACAGTGATGCGTTGCTCATGTGATGGTTGCTGTGGTTGTTTCTCTGAAAATGGAGCAACTGATTCTTGCCTTGTCTGCTCCTCATAACTTATTACTTGAGTTGGTTGCTGAGTAACAACTGTCTTTTGCATGATCTTGGGTTCTAACTTTACTTCAGCCTTTTCTGTAACTTTGAGTCCAGAGGAAACCTCTACTGTTGTCTCTGGTTCTTGGACAACTACCATTTCTTTTTGCACCACAACTGGTTTTTGTACTACAGTTTTCTGTAGCACCTCTGGTTCTTGAATGAATTGAGCTTTTGTTGTCACTACTGTGGTAGTAACTTCTTTTATTTCTTCTGGTTTCTCAGCTGTCATAATTTCCTGTTGGACCAGTGTAGGCATTTGGATTACTGTAGTTTTCTCAAGAACCTTAGGTTCTTCAACTACCATAGCTTTCTCTGCAACAACTTTAGGTTTCTTGACTTCTTTAACTTCTTGGGTTACCAAAGGCTGTTCTTCTGTAACCTTCTCTTGTTGTAGCACCTGTGTCTTCTTCACATCAATTTTCTGCAAAACTTGAGTTTGTTCTGAGACTTTAGCCTTCTGTTGGGTCATCTTTGGTTGCTCCATTACTATGACCTCTTCAGTTGTTTGTAAAGCAGGCTGTGGTTCTGCAATAGTTGTGACCTTCTGTACAGTCACTTTCTCTTTGGGCTGTTCGATGTAGGTCTCTTGGACAACAGTCTTTTTAGTGATTTGTTGCTGCATTGGCTGTGTAATTTGTTGTGTGGTTTCCTGTATAACCTGGGGTGAGACTTTCTGAACTATCATGGTCTTTTCTGGCTCAGTAAACTCCTGTGTCACTACTTTTGTCACCTTCTGTGTTCCCTGCTGTGTCACCTGCTGTGTGACTTGCTGTGTCATCTGCTGTGTGACTTGCTGTGTCACCTGCTGTGTTGCTTGCTGCTGGACAGGCTTTGGCGCAGCAGGTGCAGTTTCAGGACGCTCTGGAATAGGTGTAGGTTGTAGCTGAACAGTTTTAATTTCCTCCTGATCAATAGTCTTTCTCCATGGAACCTGAACCCGTTCCTGTTCAATAACCTGTTTTGGTTTAGGTTCTGGTTTTGGTGTTGGTTTAGGCTCTTCTGGTTTTGGTGTTGGTTTAGGCTCTTCTGGTTTTGGTGTTGGTTTAGGCTCTTCTGGTTTTGGTGTTGGTTTAGGCTCTTCTGGTTTTGGTGTTGGTTTAGGCTCTTCTGGTTTTGGTGTTGGTTTAGGCTCTTCTGGTTTTGGTGTTGGTTTAGGCTCTTCTGGTTTTGGTGTTGGTTTAGGCTCTTCTGGTTTTGGTGTTGGTTTAGGCTCTTCTGGTTTTGGTGTTGGTTTAGGCTCTTCTGGTTTTGGTGTTGGTTTAGGCTCTTCTGGTTTTGGTGTTGGTTTAGGCTCTTCTGGTTTAGGTGTTGGTTTAGGCTCTTTTGGTTTTGGTGTTGGTTTAGGTTCTTCTGGTTTTGGTGTTGGTTTAGGTTCTTCTGGTTTTGGTGTTGGTTTAGGTTCTACTTTCTTTAAAACAGGTTTAAGCTGAACAGCTTCCTCCTCTTCTGGTTTTTGTGTTGGTTTCTTAGGTGTTGGTTTAAGTTGAACAGTTTCTTCTGGTGTTGGTTTAGGCTCTACTCTCTTTAATGGTTTAAGCTGAACAGCTTCTTCCTCTTCTGGTTTTTGTGTTGGTTTCTTAGGTGTTGGTTTAAGTTGAACAGTTTCTTCTGGTGTTGGTTTAGGCTCTACTCTCTTTATAGGTTTAAGCTGAACAGCTTCCTCCTCTTCTGGTTTTTGTGTTGGTTTCTTAGGTGTTGGTTTGAGTTGAACAGTTTCTTCTGGTGTTGGTTTAGGCTCTACTCTCTTTAAAGGTTTAAGCTGAACAGCTTCTTCCTCTTCTGGTTTTTGTGTTGGTTTCTTAGGTGTTGGTTTGAGTTGAACAGTTTCTTCTGGTGTTGGTTTAGGCTCTACTCTCTTTATAGGTTTAAGCTGAACAGCTTCTTCCTCTTCTGGTTTTTGTGTTGGTTTCTTAGGTGTTGGTTTGAGTTGAACAGTTTCTTCTGGTGTTGGTTTAGGCTCTACTCTCTTTATAGGTTTAAGCTGAACAGCTTCCTCCTCTTCTGGTTTTTGTGTTGGTTTCTTAGGTGTTGGTTTGAGTTGAACAGTTTCTTCTGGTGTTGGTTTAGGCTCTACTCTCTTTAAAGGTTTAAGCTGAACAGCTTCTTCCTCTTCTGGTTTTTGTGTTGGTTTCTTAGGTGTTGGTTTGAGTTGAACAGTTTCTTCTGGTGTTGGTTTAGGCTCTACTCTCTTTAAAGGTTTAAGCTGAACAGCTTCTTCCTCTTCTGGTTTTTGTGTTGGTTTCTTAGGTGTTGGTTTGAGTTGAACAGTTTCTTCTGGTGTTGGTTTAGGCTCTACTCTCTTTAAAGGTTTAAGCTGAACAGCTTCTTCCTCTTCTGGTTTTTGTGTTGGTTTCTTAGGTGTTGGTTTGAGTTGAACAGTTTCTTCTGGTGTTGGTTTAGGCTCTACTCTCTTTAATGGTTTAAGCTGAACAGCTTCTTCCTCTTCTGGTTTTTGTGTTGGTTTCTTAGGTGTTGGTTTAAGTTGAACAGTTTCTTCTGGTGTTGGTTTAGGCTCTACTCTTTTTAATGGTTTAAGCTGAACAGTTTCTTCCCCTTCTGTTGGTTTTGGTGTTGGTTTCTTAAGTGTTGGTTTAAGTTCAACAATTTCTTCTTCAGGTGTTGGTTTTGGTTCTACTCTCTTAAGTGTTGGTTTAAGCTGAACTGTTTCCTCTTCTTTTGGTTTAGTTGTTGGTTTCTTAGGTGTTGGTTTAAGTTGAACAGTTTCTTCTTCTGGTGTTGGTTTGGGCTCTAATTTCTTAAGTGTAGGTTTATGTTCTGGTTCAGGTGTTGGTTTAGGTTCAACCTTCTTTGGTACAGGTTTGAGTTCAACTATTTCTCCTTCTGATGGTTTTGGTGTTGGTTTAGGCTCTAATTTCTTAAGTGTTAGTTTAGGTTCTTCTGGCTGTGGTGTTGGTTTAGGCTCAACTTTCTTTAATGTTGGTTTGAGTTGAACAGTTTCTTCCTCTGCTGGTTTTGGTGTTGGTTTCTTTGGTGTTGGTTTTAGTTCGACAGTTTCTTCTTCTGGTGTTGGTTTAGGCTCTAATTTCTTTAGTGTTGGTTTAAGTTGAACTGTTTCTTCTTCTGTTGGTTCTGATGTCGGTTTAGGTTGTACTTTCTTTAGTGTTGGTTGTATTTCTTCTGGTTTTGGTGTTGGTTTCTTTGGTGTTGGTTTAAGTTGAATAGTTTCTTCTTCTGCTGGTTTTGGTGTTGGTTTTGGTTGAACTGGTTTTAGTTTAGGCATAAGTTCAGTTGGTTCTTCCTCAACAGCTTGCTTTGGTTTCACCTCAGCTGGCTTTGGTGTTGGCTTGGATTCTGTGGGTGTTGGTGTGGGTTTAAGTTTCTCAACATTTAGCTTTACTTTTTCTTCTGTTATCTTTGGACTAGTGGGTTGTAGTGTCTTCAGAACTGGTGTAATTTCTGGCTTTTGCTCTATTGGAGTAGGTGTTGGTTTTTGATGTACTAGAGCTGGTGATGGTTTTGGCTCTACTGGAGTAGGCGTTGGTTTCTGCTGTATTAGAGGTGTTGGTTTTAGCTCTACTGGAGCTGGTGTTGGTTTTGGCTCTACTGGAGTAGGCGTTGGTTTCTGCTGTACTAGAGGTGTTGGTTTTAGCTCTACTGGAGCTGGTGTTGGTTTTGGCTCTACTGGAGTAGGCGTTGGTTTCTGCTGTATTAGAGGTGTTGGTTTTAGCTCTACTGGAGCTGGTGTTGGTTTTGGCTCTATTGGAGTAGGCGTTGGTTTCTGCTGTACTAGAGGTGTTGGTTTTAGCTCTACTGGAGCTGGTGTTGGTTTTGGCTCTACTGGAGTAGGTGTTGGTTTCTGCTGTACTAGAGGTGTTGGTTTTAGCTCTACTTGAGCTGGTGTTGGTTTTGGCTCTACTGGAGTAGGCGTTGATTTCTGCTGTACTAGAGGTGTTGGTTTTAGCTCTACTTGAGCTGGTGTTGGTTTTGGCTCTACTGGAGCAAATGTTGGTTTCTTTTGTTCTGAAGCAGGTGTTTTTTGCTCTACTGGAGTAGATGTTGGTTTCTGCTGTACTAGTTCTGGTATTGGTTTTAATTCTACTGGAGCTGGCGTTGGCTTTGGCTCTACAGGAGCAGGTGTTGTTTTTTGTTGTGCTGGAGCTGGTGTTGGTTTTAGCTCTACTGGAGCAGGTGTTGGTTTCTGTTGTACTAGAGCTGGTGTTGGTTTGAGTTGTACTGGAGCAGGTGTTGGTTTCTGTTGTTCTGGAGCAGGTATTGGTTTGAGTTCTACTGGAACAGGTGTTGGTTTCTGTTGTTCTGGAGCTGGTGTTGGCTTTAGTTGTACTGGATCAGGTGTTGGTTTTTGTTCTACCAGGGATGTTGGCTTTAGCGTTGGTTTCTGTTGTGCTGGAATAAGTGTTGGTTTCAGTTGTACTGGAGCAGGTGTTGGTTTTGGCTCCACCGTAGGTGTTGGTTTTTGTTGTGCTGGAGCAGGTGTTGGTTTTAGCTCTACTGGAGTAGGTATTTGTATCTGTTCTGGAGCAGGTGTTGGTATCTGCTTTGGAGCAGGTGTTGGTTCTGGCTCTACTGGAGTAGGTGTTGGTTTCTTTTGTGTTAGAGCAGGTGTTGGTTTTAGCTCTACTGGAGCTGGTGTTGGTTTTGGCTCTGCTGGAGTAGGTGTTGGTTTCTGTTCTGGAGCAGGTGTTGGCTCTGGCTCTACTGGAGTAGGTGTTGTTTTCTTTTGTACTAGAGCAGGTGTTTGTTTTAGCTCTACTGGAGCTGGTGTTGGTTTTGGCTCTACTGGAGTAGGTGTTGGTTTCTTTTGTACTAGAGCAGGTGTTTGTTTTAGCTCTACTGGAGCTGGTGTTGGTTTTGGCTCTACTGGAGTAGGTGTTGGTATCTGCTTTGGAACAGGTGTTGGTTCTGGCTCTACTGGAGTAGGTATTGGTTTCTTTTGTACTAGAGCAGCTGTTGGTTTTAGCTCTACTGGAGCTGGTGTTGGTTTTGGCTCTACTGGAGTAGGTGTTGGTTTCTGTTCTGGAGCAGGTGTTAGCTCTGGTTCTACTGGAGTAGTTTTTGGTTTCTTTTGTGTTAGAGCAGGTGTTGGTTTTAGCTCTACTGGAGCTGGTGTTGGTTTTGGCTCTACTGGAGTAGGTGTTGGTTTTTGTTCTGGCTCTACTGGAGCTGGTGTTGGTTTTAGCTCTACTGGAGTAGGTGTTGGTTTCTGTTGGACTAGAGCTGGTGTTGGTTTTAGCTCTTTTGGAGCAGGTGTTGGTTTTGGCTCTACTGGAGCTGGTGTTGGTTTTGGCTCTACTGGAGTACATATTGGTTTCTGTTCTGGAGCAGGTGTTGGCTCTGGCTCTACTGGAGTAGGTGTTGGTTTCTTTTGTGCAAGAGCAGGTGTTGATTTTAGCTCTACTGGAGCTGGTGTTGGTTTTAGCTCTACTGGAGTAGGTGTTTGTTTCTGTTGGACTGCGGCAGGTGTTGGTTTTTGTTGTGCTGAAATAGGTGTTGGTTTCAATTGTTCTGATGCTGGTAATAGTTTTTGCTCTACTGGAGCCAGTGTTGGATTTGGCACTAGTGAAACAGGTGTTGATTTCTGATGTTCTTGAATAGGTGTTGGTTTTTGCCCTAATGGGACAGGTGTTGATTTGGGCTCTACTTGAGTATGTGTGTACTTCTGTTGTACTGGAGCTGGTGTTGGATTTTGCTCTACTGGGGCAGGTGTAATTTGTTGTGTTAGAACAGCTGTTGTCTGTAACTCTACTAAAGCAGGTGTTATCTCTTGTTGTGCTGGAATAGGGCTCAGTTTATGTTCTAAAATAAATGTTTTTGGCTCTAATGGAGCAGTTGTTGATTTCAGTTGTATTGACTGTGTGGGAGAAAGTGTTTTCTTATCTTTTAGGGAACTTGTTACTGTTTTTGGTTGTGATGGAGTAAGTGTTAGCTGTTGCTTTGTAGGAGCAGGTGTTGTTTTTGTCTCTGTTGGGGTAGCTATTAGATCAGGTATCTTTTGATCTGATTGGTCAAGAGCTAGTGGTTTTATGATAGCTGGTGTTGTTCTCTGCTTTGTTGGGACAGGTGTTTGTTTCTGCTCTGTTTGTGCAGGTGTTGGTTTCTGTTCTACTGGAGCAAGTGCTGTTTTTTTGTCTGCTGAAGCAGGTGTTGCTTTCAGTTGTAGTGTACCAGGTGTTGGCATTTGTGCTGTTGGAGCAGGTGTTGATTTCATTTGTGTTTGAACGGATATTGGCTTTTGCTTTGTTGGAGTATATGTTGGTTTTAGTTCTGTTGTTACATGTGTTGGCTTCAGCTGTACAGGAACAAGTGTAAGTTTCTGATCTGTTGATTGTGGTTGTGTGGGAGCAGATGTTGGTTCTTGCTCTGTTGGAGTAGGTGTTGATGTAACAGTTGTTGTTTTTTGCTCTGTTGTGACAAGTGTTGATTTTAGTTGTGTGGGAACATGTGTTGGTTTTAGCCCTGTTGAAGTATATGTTATTTTTTTCTCTGATGCAACATGTGTTTGTTTATGTTGTGCTGAAACAGGTATTGGTTTCTGGTCTGTTTGAGAAGATGCTAGTTGTGGTTGTGTGGGAGCAGATGTATGTTTTTTCTTTGCTGGAGCAAGTATTGGTGATGATATTGGTTTCAAATATGTTGGGGCAGATGTGTTTTGTCCTACTGGAGCAGGTGTTGGTGCAGGTACTATTTGTTGCTCTACTTGAACAAGTGTTGGGTATTGCACTGTTGAAACAGGTGTTGGTTTCATTTGTGCCAGAGTGGATGCATTTTTTTCATCTGTTGATGTAAGTTTTGGTTTGAGAAAAAGTCTTTTTCTCTCTTCTGTTAAGTCAGTGGTTTCCAAACCTATAGTTGTGGTATGGATTTTAAAAAATCAAAGAAAAATCTTTGTTTTGAATTACATTAAACGAAGTTGAGCTTTTCATTTCCTTGATCTAACATAGATATTATAAGGTATTGATTCCCAAATAAAACAAAATTCTTTTAAGGTAAAATTAAATGAAGAATCAACAAAATTATGTTTTGGTACTGAAGGTTATCAGACTGAAAAAAATATTTAATTCAAAAAAGTTTGGGAAACACTGTTTTAAAGCAACTATACATGTTTTACTCCAGTAAAAGCATTGTGTTTTGCAAATCTATTGGAAAAAAATATTTGAGTATGTGTTACTTTTTAATATGTTTTCATAGGTGTTTGATTTTGTTCTGTTTCAGCACCTTTTTATTTCTATTTCTTACTGTAATTGTTGTTGGAACACATATTGGTGTTTAACTGCAGGTATTTTGGGGGAGAATGTAAGATTGAGTCTTTCTCCTATCATTGTGTACTGTTTTGTCTTGTCTGAACGTTTATCATGTCTTCTCCTGTTGTAGCATATGTTGGTATTGTATTTTAGTGTACTGATTATAGCCCTATCAGTATGGTTTGTGTGTTGTTGCCATTTGCTACTGATGGTACGGTTCTGACAGAGCTGGCTTGATATCTTTTACCAAAGTTGGTGTTTGGGTAACAGCTTTATTTATCATTAGGGATTTATATATCTTATATATGCATTCACATATTAATGGTTATCACTCTCCCTTTAAAGTTTATAAGCAACTTTGGTTTGAGGAATTAAATGCCCATTTTGTAAAGAAAACTCACTCATATGAAATAACAGAGAGAAAAGCTAAAGGAAAATTGTTTGAACAGTGTGCAAAGCTATTTTCAATTAATGGAGTCTTTATTGGTCCTGTGGTATAGTAATTCCCATTTTTCTTTTTACATAACAAACTTTGAAAAAACTTTGGTAAATCATAGACATGATTCTTTGGTGTTAGATAGATCACTGTTTGCTGCAATCTATTCTTCATATCACCAAACTACTTTAAAGATCATTTAGAGGTTTGAATGATAAATTCTTGTGTTTCATAAATTCTGATAAAGTCACTATTCTAATATCTAGAGTTTATATGATGACCAATATTTAAAAAATGAAGTGATGACTGAGGCAAATGCCGAGTAAACTCACTTAAAACAGTAAAATATTATAATTGTCTCCATTGTCCTTTCAAGATAGTGAGGTTCATAGTCTATGGATTCTTTATATTTTAATCTAATACATTTAATATTTAATTGATTTAATTTGGTACACTGCTTATTATCTTAACTCGATATGTTAGGGCAAACATTATAGTCTGATTTTTTTTGGGGTAGACTGCAAGCTAACTCTTTCAGTTACATGCTAGTGTGTTTTATTGTTATTGATCTGGACTCTCTGTTTGTTTGTTTTTAAAGTATATTGTATGTGAACTATATGTGTACATGTGGTTTTGTTTGTGATGAATATATATATATACATATATATATATATATATATATATATATATATATATATATATATATATATATATATATATGCAAAACCTATTAGAATATTGTATAAAAGATAAACTAAAAATAATGAATGGTCATAGTAATGTATGCTGTAAAAAATGTTAACAAGAAATAATCTACAGTTAAAAGTAATATATGGTTTATATTTTTGTTTGTACAGTATGATAAACTGAATGGGAATTAATAATTAGTAACCATATTTTTAATTTCAAGCTGTATGGTCAGTAAAAGAGAAATAAAAATTATGTAATACTACTTGAACTGAAGTATTGTAAAAAGTTCTTTCTGCTATATTCTTTAATATTATCTTAATATAGTAAATAACTGTACAAATGTATTGGAAAAACTGTTAACTAATTTTCTGACAAAGATGACGTGTTTAAATAAAACTGTTCTCTGTATCCCTGTGTAAGAATTAATCTCAAAGGAATTTAAATGGTTACAAAAGTAAAGAAAAGAAATAAGGGCTTAAAATTAATGTTAATTACCACAACTGCTGAGATGTTCTGCTGTACAGTCTCTGTCAGTCTACAGACTTTTGGAACATTAAATATGTCAATATATTTCCCAGAGTTTGTTGGAGGGATTTGAAAAACAGCTTAAAAGAAAATGGAAAGGAAAATTTATAATTAAGAGTAAAGTAAAGATACGGGAGAAATAAAAATGCCTAAGCTGGCCTTACCTGTCCTGACTTCAGATACTTCAGCAATCTTCATCTCCTGCTCATGAATGACTTCCCAGGCCTGTTCTGCCAGCACCCTCTCTGTTTGGATCAGGTGGGTAGCCAAGGTCAGACTTTACTTCCTTGAAATCCTGTACATTCCTCCTTACACTTGCAACTTGAAGATAACTACGCTAACAACTCTAAATTTACAACAACAACCATTCCTTCTACAGTTTATGTTGATGTTTGCCATATTTGTAGGCATGTATGTAACTGGTTAAAATCTAAGAATGAAAGTATAAACATATGTATTGTACTAAGTGTTTGGAAATTTTGCGTAATGATGAGTTCCTGCCTATGTGCTATGACACCTTTCATATTAATTTAGATATTCATGTACTGTAAATCCTTGTATAAAAATGTTATAAAAAATAGGTCTTAAAACTGAAAATGTATGTAGAATGCACTGTCACTGGAAATGTTCTTTGAGTCTCTCAACTAGTCTTAATATTTGAGAGCTCAATGAATCTACATTTACGTAGGAACATACTTAACTATAGTAAACATGAAACACGTTACTAATTGAATACTGCACTTTTCTATGACTGAAACAAATCTTCCTTACCATAAGCCTTAACAACAAAGTTAGATATAACGTACCATCCTTGGCATCACGATAAGCCTCTTCAACCAGCACCTGAGCCACCATGACAGAATGGCCATGCTTCTCCACAATGTTGACAAGAGGTTGCTGGGTCTCAGGCTTCTTCAGTGTTGGTAGTTTACCAGCCACACAAGATGCAATGATTTCCTCGGTCTGGATGCCCTTGTTCAACATCTGTGATACTTGGGTCAACTCCTGAGTGGTTGATGACCACTTGCCCATCTCTCTCGGGATGACATCCTTGAAGAGTGTATCAGGTTTGACGTTCTTGGCATACTTAAGCATACGCAAGAAGGCCTTGAGACCAACAGGATGCTTCTTGGCCTGTTCCTGGATTTCTTCAGCCAGTACAATGGATACATTTCTTTGGTGACCAATGTACTCGCAAACCTTGATAAGGGAACTCTGAATATTTGGTTGTTGAAGTGCCTTGAATTCACCAGCACGGAACATTGACCAGATCTCGTTAACTCTTACATTGTTCTTCAAGAGAGTGTGCACCTTTGCCAATTCATGAATAATCTGTTCATCTTCAAAGAATTGAGGTGCTACCTCCCTGACAACCTCTTCTCCCTTGATGGAAGTTTCTGAAACTTTCACAAAGCACTTGACACCAGGGATCTGGTTTG
>NW_028234414.1:18137231-18139731 GCF_977035675.1 Penaeus japonicus
ATTTTGTTCAATTGTCATCTCTATTTCTGCTGTTATATCAGCTTGTGCTAGTGAGCTCAAAGCTTCAATTACTTGTGAGATAGAATTACGATGTGAGCTTAAGTAATTCGTTAGGACAACCTGAGCGAAATTTGGCGACTCTGTTGGGCGGTCATCTTCCGATACAGAACTGGATGTATCAGCATCAAATTTAAAGTGAACGTGTTTTGCATTTGGACTCATAAGTGAAGTTTTCGATATGTTGAGCGTCTCTTGGTCCTCAGTAAAATGAATAGGATTTATTGTGTACGCACTTGGTCTTCGACTTGTAGCATCACTCACCGTTTCAGTTTCAGAAATAAACACAGAGTCACTACCCATTGAAAGATCACCGATAGATAAGGAACTTGCCACTTCAAGATGAGCCAAGCGATCACCCTGGGATCCAATAGTCTGGGAATCACTCTGACACTCAGTTTCTGTTTGAGAACCATATTCTGTGCCACATTCAGATATGGTATCTCTACTACTCATGCAGGAAGGGTCATGGGATATGGGAGGTCTTTCCAGGCTGTCTACTGATATGCTAGTTACAGATGTACTGGCAATACTACCAACCGAAGCACACGATACATAGCTTGCAGGATCAGCATCTACTGACATTCTAGGCACAACAGACACAATGACAGCACTAGGAACAGAGTCCTGAGAAAGTTTTTGTTCCTCTGTCACTGACATCTGCGACACTGAAGGAGAGGATGGAGGTAGAGAAGGTGTGGACTGAGAGGACACACATGGGAGGGACTGTAATACTGCTTGGGAGTCGTGCAACACTGGTAATTCAGATGTTTTCGAGGATGTTGACTGTTGAAGCCTTGAGCCACTCCTGCGTGCACGAGACCGCTCTACTATACCTGACATCGCCTCCTTCAGCTCTTCCATTCGAGTTACCCATTCAGGCTTTCGGTAGGCTGTGGACGTGCCCTCTGTGTGCTCTGTGGGTGGGAGGAGGCTGTCAGTATGAACTAGAATGACCGTCATTTCCTCACAGTATCAGTCCGTGATTAGAATTTCCCTTACTAAAAGCAAGAAGTGAAAAGCTATCAAAAATAAAAATTGCTTAATGGAGGTAAGCATTGTGAAAGAAAAGCAATGTTCCTAATCCTTTATATGTTAAACTCAATAGCTATCAGAATTCATAACAAAGTATTATGTTTTGGTTATCAGAAATCAGAAAAAATCCGTCGGCTCCTGCGCTGAAAGCAAAATCAAAGGTTATGCAACTGATAATAATACCTGAAAATAAAGTTATTATTTAAAATAAATAAAAAAACTAAATGTAGTAGTTTTATTACAACTACATGATAGAGAAAGCGCTACAGAAATAATGGGTTTCAGTGTCAGTGTTAGGGTGAAAATGTGGTGAAAGTGAAGGCAGAAAGTAGACAAGATGATGGCTGAAAATTTCAGAAGACAGTATCGGCTTTAATAATGATTCTGGAGAGTTTCCTGGAAGAAAATGGGAAACAGATATGCAGATTTTTCTGCATTGCTGTCTCCACATATGATTAATAATATTCTAAGGGTAAAGCTACGTATATTTAATCATAGAGTTCATTTACTATGAGATGGTCAATACATTATATATGATTTTTATTGTTAATTCTGATGAAATCTATTAACTTCAAATATGTCTATGGGAAACATAAGACAGTAATCTATATGACAATGTTATAAAAATAAGCAGAAAACTTCTAATTTCAAGAGAGCATTCCAAGTCAAATAAAACAAGTAACACTATTCCATCTAAGTGATTGCCAAACACTATTCTTCAGTAGCTGATTACAATATACTGCTATCTTGCAGACCAACTGCGACATCATGTAAGAACAGGACGCATGCATACCCGGGAGGACCACCAGGGTTGTGACAGTCGTGTCTACACCATTTCTGTTCATGGCTTCGCACACGTATTCGCCACAGTCCTCCAGAGTAGTTTTGTGTAGAGTTAAGGCTGAGGTGCCATCCTCGTATGTTTCCACAGTACGAGTTTCAGTCACCTCAACTGCAACTCCGTCTGTGTGCCACTTAATGGTCGGGCGTGGGTAGCCAGTTACTTTGACCAGCAGTCTGGTAGAGGGAGAACAAGAAAAAAGTCAGTGGAGATAGTTTGTATGTATGTCTATTGTATAGGTGTGAATAAATAAAAGTGAAAATATATATATATGTATGTGTGTGTGTGTGTGTGTGTGTGTGTGTGTGTGTGTGTGTGTGTGTGTGTGTACATATCTACACACTTCTTATTACTATAACCAGAAATAAATACATCAGTATGACGAAAAGGTGAACACGTACCGTACAGAGGTTCCTTCGACCACTTCGATTTTCTGTTCAAGTTTGTTACAGAAGTATGGCGCGGAGCCTGCCTCTGAACTGTCAGATTCTGTGTCTTTCTCAATTTCAATCGTCTCTTCCTCTTCTGAGACTGGGCCTGACAACACGTTCTTCTCGGATACAGAGG
>NW_028234414.1:18149731-18157231 GCF_977035675.1 Penaeus japonicus
TTCCAGGTTTAAGAGGAACCTTCTCCTTCTCTTCTGGTTCTGGTTTCTTTTTGGGAATGGGTTTCAACTGAGGCTTCTCGGTTTCTTCCTCTGGTTTAGGTAAGCGTTTACCAGGCTTGAACTTGATTTGTTCTTCTTCTTCCTCCGGCTTTGGACGGCCTTTACCAAGTTTCAGTTTCCTCCCCTCTTCAGGCTCAGGTTTGTCCTTTGGTTTGCGTTGATATTTATCCTTCTCTGGTTCTTTTTCTTCCTTCTGTTTCTCAGGTGGTATGTACTTCTCATATTTCTCCAGCTCAACAGGCTCTTTATCTGGAATTTCCTCAGGTTCATAGGTCTCATACTCTGGCAAGGGACTCCATTGGCGCTTTTCTCTCTCAGGCTCAATTATTTCAGGGGTTTCAACATGATCAAGGTCAACAGTCTCAAGCTTTACTTCTTCTGGAACAAAAACATTTTGTGTGGTTTTCTTTAGCTGGACTTTTGGAATTGAATACTCTTCAGGTGGCTCATATAATTTCTTTAATTGCTTCCTCGGTTTTGATTTTGGCTTCTCTGGTTCTGACACCTCTTCCTCCGGCTCCTTTCCAGGTCTTTCAGCCACTTTCTCAGCTTCCTCTACCACTTTCTCTGGTGTTTCTTCTTCGGGTTTTGATACATCTTTTGGCACTTTCTCCTTTCTGAGCTTTGTAAATGGCTCAGTGGATGGCTTTTCTGGCTCAGGGATTTCAGGCTCGTATGGTTTACCAAGTTTAGGTTTGGGACTTGGTTTCGGTTCTTCAGGTTTCTCCTTCTTGAATGGTTTTAGAATTACCTCTTCTTTTTCTTCCTCTTTAGGAGGAATTCTCTTTCTTCTCCAAGATGGTGCTTCAGGTTCTTCCTCTTTCTCTGGTTTTGTCCTTTCTTTCTTAGGCTTCTCGACTGGTTCCTCCTCTGGCTGAGGTGCTTCCTCTGGTTTTGTAGGAGTAGGCTTTTCCTTTGGCTCCTTCTCCTTTTCCGGTTTCTCATATGGTTCCAAAGGCGTTTTCTCTGGTTCAGGGATCTCAGGCTCATATGGTTTACCTGGCTTCCGTTTTGGAGTAGGCTTCGGTTCTGTAGGCTTCTCCTTCTTGAAGGGCTTTAGCACTACCTCTTCTTTGTCATCTTTTGGAGGAGGCAGTCTCTTTCCTCTCCATGATGGAACCTCAGGTTCTTCCTCTTTCTTTTCGGGCTTGGTTCGCTCTTTCTTAGGCTTTGGCTCTTCCTCTGATGGTTTCTCCTCTTCTTTTGGTTTTGGAGCCTCTGGCTCGGATGGAGCTGGTTCCTTTGGTTTTGGCTTAGGCTTCATTGGCTCCTCCAGATCTACCTTCTCCTTCTCAGGAATTTCTGGCTTGGTTCTTTCGAACGGTTCCAGTTCCACGGGTTCACGCTCAGGGATATCCTTTGGAGGTCTCTTTCCAGGTTTAAGAGGAACCTTCTCCTTCTCTTCTGGTTCAGGTTTCTTTTTGGGAATGGGTTTCAACTGAGGCTTCTCGGTTTCTTCCTCTGGTTTAGGTAAGCGTTTACCAGGCTTGAACTTAATTTGTTCTTCTTCTTCCTCCGGCTTTGGACGGCCTTTACCAAGTTTCAGTTTTCTCCCCTCTTCAGGCTCAGGTTTGTCCTTTGGTTTGCGTTGATATTTATCCTTCTCTGGTTCTTTTTCTTCCTTCTGTTTCTCAGGTGGTATGTACTTCTCATATTTCTCCAGCTCAACAGGCTCTTTATCTGGAATTTCCTCAGGTTCATAGGTCTCATACTCTGGCAAGGGACTCCATTGGCGCTTTTCTCTCTCAGGCTCAACTATTTCAGGGGTTTCAACATGATCAAGATCAACATGATCAAGCTTTACTTCTTCAGGAACAAAAACATTTTGTGTAGTTTTCTTAAGCTGGACTTTTGGTATTGAAAATTCCTCTGGTGCCTCACTGAGTTTTAGTTTCCTTTTTGGTTTCAACTTTCCCTTCTCTGGCTCAGAAACTTCTTTCGGTTCTATTCCTGGTGTTTCAGAGACTTTCTCAGGTTCCTCTGCCACTTTCTCTGGCATCTCTTCTTCGGGTTTAGAGACATCTTTTGGCACTTTCCCCTTTTTGAGCTTTGTAAATGGCTCAGTGGATGGCTTTTCTGGCTCAGGGATTTCAGGCTCATATGGTTTACCAAGTTTAGGTTTGGGACTTGGTTTCGGTTCTTCAGGTTTCTCCTTCTTGAATGGTTTTAGAATTACCTCTTCTTTTTCTTCCTCTTTAGGAGGAATTCTCTTTCTTCTCCAAGATGGTGCTTCAGGTTCTTCCTCTTTCTCTGGTTTTGTCCTTTCTTTCTTAGGCTTCTCGACTGGTTCCTCCTCTGGCTGAGGTGCTTCCTCTGGTTTTGTAGGAGTAGGCTTTTCCTTTGGCTCCTTCTCCTTTTCCGGTTTCTCATATGGTTCCAAAGGCGTTTTCTCTGGTTCGGGAATCTCAGGCTCATATGGTTTACCTGGCTTCCGTTTTGGAGTAGGCTTCGGTTCTGTAGGCTTCTCCTTCTTGAAGGGCTTTAGCACTACCTCTTCTTTGTCATCTTTTGGAGGAGGCAGTCTCTTTCCTCTCCATGATGGAACCTCAGGTTCTTCCTCTTTCTTTTCGGGCTTGGTTCGCTCTTTCTTAGGCTTTGGCTCTTCCTCTGATGGTTTCTCCTCTTCTTTTGGTTTTGGAGCCTCTGGCTCGGATGGAGCTGGTTCTTTTGATTTTGGCTTAGGCTTCATTGGCTCCTCCAGATTTACCTTCTCCTTCTCAGGAATTTCTGGCTTGGTTCTTTCGAACGGTTCCAGTTCCACGGGTTCACGCTCAGGGATGTCCTTTGGAATTCTCTTTCCAGGTTTAAGAGGAACCTTCTCCTTCTCTTCTGGTTCTGGTTTCTTTTTGGGAATGGGTTTCAACTGAGGCTTCTCGGTTTCTTCCTCTGGTTTAGGTAAGCGTTTACCAGGCTTGAACTTGATTTGTTGTTCTTCTTCTTCCTCTGGTTTTGGACGACCTTTACCAAGTTTCAGTTTTCTCCCCTCTTCAGTCTCAGGTTTGTCCTTTGGTTTGCGTTCGTATTTACCCTTTTCCGGCTCCTGTTCTTCCCTCTGTTTAGCTGGAGGTACAAACTTCTCATATTTCTCCAGCTCAACAGGTTCTTTGTCAGGAATTTCCTCAGGTTCATAGGTCTCATACTCTGGCAAAGGACTCCATTGGCGCTTTTCTTCCTCAGGTTCAATCACTTCTGGTGTTTCAACATGATCAAGCTGGACATCTTCAAGCTTAACTTCCTCTGGTACAAATACGTTCTGTTTAGTCTTTCTCAGGGGAATTTTAGGGATTGTAAATTCTTCTTTTGGAGGTACTTCTTTCTTTGGACGTCTTGCTGGTTTTAATTGTGCCTTGCCGGGTTCTGCTAGTTTCTCTCTCTCTGTCAAAGGTAGTTCTTTTTGTTCATCCTTAGGTTGCTGGAATCCCTCAGGTGCCTTTTCTTTTTCTGGCTTACCATATGGTTCAAGGGGAGTTTTGTCTGGTTCGGGAATTTCAGGTTCATATGGTTTACCTGGAGTATATTTTGGAGATGGTTTTGGTTCTTCTGGTTTATCCTTCTTGAACGGCTTCAAAATAACTTCTTCTTTTTCTTCTTCTTTTGGAGGAACTCTTTTTACTCTCCATGGCGGGACATCTGCAGTTTCGTCCTTCTTCTCAGGTTTATCTTTTTCTTTCTTAGATTTTAGTTTCTCTTCTGGTTCTACAATTTTTTCACCAGATGGTTTAACCTCAGGTTCTGATGGGACTGAGTCTTTCTGATATGGCGGGAACTTACGTGGCTTTTCGAGTTTCACATCTTCCTTGTCTGGTATCTCTGTTGTGGTTCTCTCAAAAGGCTCAAGCTCTATCGATTCCCGTTCTGGAATCTCTTTAGAAGGTTTCTTTCCAGGTTTTAGAGATGTTCTCTCTTTTTCTTCTGGTTCTGACTTCTTCTTGGGAATTGGCTTTAATTGAGGCCTTTCAAGCTCTTCTTCTGGAGGCTTAGGCAAACGTTTTCCAGGTTTCATTTTGATTATCTCTTCGTCTTCCTCTGGCTTTCTCTGACCCTTTCCAAGCTTCAATTTCCTTAGCTCCTCAGTCTCTGATTTATCCTTTGGCTTCCTTTCATATCTGTCTTTATCTGACTCTCTGTCTTCTTTCGTCTTCTTTGGATAATCTTCCTTCTCATAACTTTCAAGATCAACAGGAATTCCATCTGGTATTTCTTCAGGAACATATGGTTCTTTTTCAGGCAATGGACTCCATTCCCGTTTTTCTCTTGTATCTTTTGGTTTCTGCTTCTTTTCAACGTGATCTAGATCGACTGATTCGAGCTTTACTTCCTCGGGTACAAATTTTTTGGGAACAGTCTTTCTGAGTGTTACCTGGGGTATTGAAAATTCCTCTTTTGGTTTTTCAAATGGTAATTTTTTACCAGGTTTTCGTTGTGTCGGCTTCTCTTCGTCTGTGGGAATAGCATCTTTTACTTCTTGGCTGGGCAAAGGCCTCCTGTCCTTTTGAACTTCTTCTCTGTCGAGACTTTCCTTCTCATGTAGCTCTGTACTATATGGCTTATGCTCAGGAGGTTGCTCTATTTTCTCAGGCTTTTGTTTTTCAAATGGTTTCAGCACTACCTCCTCCTTTTCTTGCTCTTTTGGTACAACCCTTTTTCTTCGCCATGAAGGCACCTCTGACTCTTCTTCTTGCTTCTCTGTTGTTTTTCTCTCGTCTTTTACCTTAGGTTTAACTTCATCTTTTGCTTTTTCCACATCATTAACCATAGGTGTTATGGTTTCTTTGGGTTGTTCCCCTTTCACTTTCGGTTTAGATCTTATAGGTCTACCCCATCTATCTAATTTTACAGGTTCATCTTGGATGTCACTGGGACGATATCTTTCTAAATCTTCAGTGGATTCATACTTCTCTTTCTCAGGTTCAGCTTTCTTTTGTTTTTCCACAGGCTTTAGATCTACTTTATCCAGTTGATTTTCGTCTGGAACTAATTTTGTTCTGTGTGTTTTCTTCAGCTGAACTGTAGGTAGCACAAACTTTTCTGGTTGCTCCTTTTCTTTTGGAAGACGTTTGCTTACCCTCTTAGGATATCTATCATCATCCTTAATCTCATCATCTGTTGTAATTCGTTTGTCAGTATCATACTCGTTATCAGATACTGTGTAAGCCTCAAGAGGAATCTTTCCGTCTCTTGGTTTTTCTTCTTTGTCCTTTTGGATGGGTTTCAGTGTTACTTCCTCTCTTTCATCATCCTTTGGAGGAACCCTCTTCATTCTCCATGAAGGAACTTGATCATCCTGAATGTCTTTCCCTTCCTCCCTTGGCTTCCTCTTCGGAATCGGTTTCAAGTGTGGTGTCTCACCTTCCTCTTCCTCGGGTTTTGGAATATATTTTCTTGGTCTAAGGCGCGTCTGTTCTGTGGAGTCTTCATCAGGTTTTAGCTGTCTTCTACCAAAGGAAGAATCCTTGCCATCCTTTAATCCTTTCTTACCCCTTGTTTTGCGTTGATACTTTTCTTTTTCTAACTGTACCTTTCCTTTTCTTCTGGGTTCTGTTCTCTGTTTCTCATATTCTTCTCGGTCAACTACTTCACTCTCTGAAATACTGTCAAACTCATAGAGATCATATTCTGAATCAGAACTCCAGTCTTCCGTATCTTTAACAGAGTCTTCTTTCTTATGCTTTTCAACGTGTGTCAGTTCAACTCTCTCAAGTTTGGCCTCCTCAGGGGACAATTTCTTTGGCTGAGATTTTTTCAATTCGACCTTAGGAATTGTCAGTTTATCTTGTCCTTTCGGCTCCATTTTCCTATCAGTTGATTTCTTCAACTTCCGAGCAGCCAACCCTATATCTTCTTTTGGCCTTTCGTAAAGCCAAGGCGCCTTTTCTCTCTTTTTCTTCTCCAATTCATCTTCGGTCGTCTGCCTGCTCTCTCCTGGTCGTGCTGGACTCCGGGAGAACCATCTGGCAGGACTGGGAGATACCCATCTATGTTTCCTTGACTCTCGCTCATCTCTCCTACTGGTGCGTCGGATGGAATCTTCCTCCTCTCTATAAACACCTGGAGAAAATCAATCCCACCTGTAAGCAACATATATACCACATCTGGCACTAAAGGATGCATGAAGGGATTTGTCATTAGCTTGGTACTCAGACATTTCCTCTGTCGTTATAAAAGTTTATATTTAGAACGGTACTTCAAAAAAAAAAAAAAAAAAAAAATCAAATAACTGGCAATGAGTCACTTGACTTTACAAACGCATGATTCATTCGCGTTGCGGTAGGTGGAGTTGGTGGGCGGAGTAAGAAAATGACGTCATCGTCGAGACCCGGCACTCTAAAATGATTCGTGCTCAGCATAGGGCAAACGCCAATCAGCGTTCTCGCTCGCCAGTACTGCGCTCTCATTGGGCGGATGCCATGCGTGGCAACTGTGACGTGGGTGGACTGGCCATTCTCCGTACACCTATTAGAGCTCCTACAGACGACGTGAAGTTTTAGTTTCGTCGTGACATTAGTGTGGTGAACTACAACATGAAAATACTGTGACTCTCTTGAATGGCCACGGTTTATTACTTTGGAAAAGTCGAACGCTGGAGCGATAAACAAATACTCGATGTTATTTTACCGAAGATTTTAAAAATGTTTAAGGCGAAATTGTCTGAAATACGTAACAAGTTAATTGTATATCTTGCTTGAGGTAAACATTAATGGATACAATTGACATGGATGAAGAAAAATAGGAAGAAAGACTTGAGTCTGAGCAAACAGACAGATTTCGGAAACAAAGTTGTACGAGAATAATTACTGGACATTATTAGAAAATAACCCCACGGTGCATATGTTGCGGAAAAAGTGCTAATAACCGTCATATGAGGAAAAGTACAAAGACGAGAGGAATGAAAAGAGCAGAAAAGATGGTAGATAGGTGCACGGCTTTGTTTACAGAAGGGTGGTGTGGCAGCTGGCACCGTCTGCCAGAGCGTTCGAATTTTAAAGAGACAGACTAGATTGAGGCGACAGGTTGAAGAACATTCATATATTACAACAACACAGGATTTCCAACCTGAGTTTTGTGGCCTATTGCTAAGATTAGAAATTTATATAATTAATTGCTTTCAGGTGTGTCATAGAGTTATCACTGTGGGATAGATGACAGTATGACATGTTTATGAGGTATGTGTCACTGGTAATGTGTTTCCCTATGTGATCTTACTTCACTCAAGAATTAATGTTAACAATGGTGTTTGCAGACCACATGAAGTTCCGTTTAACGCATTAAGAGTTTGTGAGTGTATGTTGAATACCCTTTCGAGTGCTTAAGTGAGGGTGACGGATGATTCATATCCTTTCTTAGCATCCGTGACTCACTAAGGCCGACCCTACACCCAGGCACCCACCGAGGTAGAATTAGTCACTTGCTATATGACCACATTTGGCTTTCCGCCTTTAG
>NW_028234414.1:18162231-18164731 GCF_977035675.1 Penaeus japonicus
AAAGAACTTGCATAAAACCGAGGTCTCTTACATGTGTACACTGGCCATACAAAATGGTCTGCAGGCCTATATAATAAGACTAGAAAGAGCAAGCGTAAGACACCTCTTGTTTTATATCAAGTGTGGATAGGTAAAACTGGAAGTTTTAATCACTGATTATTTTATTTATGTTTCCCAAGTTTTGTACATTATAAGATTATGTTTAGCATGTTGAGGAAACAATACAGTTCTAATGGCAGTAGCCAGTCATGCATCCCTTCACCTCTAGTTCATCATACAATAAGGTTTAAAGTCCCGAAATCTCGGAGAAATATATTAAACATAAATTAAGAATCTGGGGCTATTCTAACCCTCCACTGGACAATAAATACATTATCAATTCCTTATTCAAATGAGCAAGTAACGCGTTTACTTTCGCGTCAACAGAAATATGACAAGGCTTATTTAATGTAACTTATATCCAGACGTTAAGCATACAAAAATAACAAGATTATTCAGTCGTTATTTTGCTCAATAAAACAATCCAGGGAAAGTCTAAATTGTAAATATCTAAAATATAATAAGATAAAGAAATAAAATACAGCCAACATCTATGATAAAGCACCAAACACATACAAGGTCAACTGGTTCAGGTTTTCCTTTTCAATTCTTTTTATCTTGGAAATATTTTCTACATTTGATATTGATAAAGAACTTTCACGCTAGATATGATTCTTTCAATGTGACTTTCCAGATAGTAAACAGAAGAGGAAATAGTGGATTTAAATAGATGAAATTGGTAACAATGCAGCAGCAACAGTAATAAATCCATTTTCTTCTTCTGTTCACAGCAGGAAACAACGAATATTTTCTAAAAATCCCTCATCTACTCATCTTTTACTTTTCCATGCACATATTTATCATCTGCTTATTGTGTCTCTTGGAGAAAAGACAAATAAAATAACAATAAATAAATCACAAACATAGATAGACTCAAAATATGAGGATAAATAATATTGCCGGCATCCTTCGTCACTGTGTTCTTGAACCACACCTGGGATGCCATAACAGCGTGATTTATCCTATTTTTGAGTCGTATATGGCCACGTGGGCCGCCTACTGTCAACGGCACACAAAGGAAGGGGGTGTGACTAAGGGGAGACACTTTTGGCGCGATGTGGGGGAAGGGCTCCGAGGGAGGTACATCGGTATTACTGGCAGAGGGGACTTTTTTACTTTCCTTGTGATCCGTGGTTGCTGGCCTCGTCCAGGGGCTCGTCAGGCAGCGGCAGCAGCAGCACCTTGGCTTAAACAGGTGGTTTCATGATTGACTAACAATCTACACTGACTGTGATCCTTCCTATTTGGACTTATGCCCTCGACCAGCAAGCACGGGGACAAGGCCTCCCTCCCTCCCTCTCACACCGCGCCAGGGGAGGTGGGGGACCTCCCTCCCCCTCACACACTGACCAGGAGGGGGGACAAGGCATCCCTACAGGACGCTGGCTTAATCGGCCTTACTTTTAACCGTGAGCATGGAGGAGGTCTCTGCCTGCCCCGCAGAGTTGGTGGCACGGCAGGTGAAGGTGCCGGTGTCCTCGGGGTATGTCAGCTTAATGTCCAGGACGGCCGTGTTGCCCTCCATGAACATCTGCAATGACAAAGAAAATTTCATCCTGATTAATCCAATTCTATGTTAATTTACTACAGCCTAATCATTCCAATACTTTAAAGATCGATGTATAAACATCCATATCTTGCGAAAATTGTGTTCTAGAGAAATAACAAATACACCCAAAGAAAAAAAAATGATAATCTATAACTTGAAATGTTATAGTTTGAAAGTTTTTATGCCATTCATAAGGAGCTAAACAGTGTAAATACTATCTCCCCTCCCGTATCCATACCAGCATATTCAAAAGATGTTTGCGCGCGGCGTCAAAACAAAGGGAAAAGGCCAGACTCTATAGAAAAAGTAACGTTCCTCCGACACGAACATGAACAACGGAATTCATTTACCGCTTCGTAATTGCCTTTATAAATAAATCGACTTTATTGGCTCAGTCTATCCTCTAGCTCGCGGTAAACAACGGCATCAATTGAAGTTTTTCCCCGTGAACAAAAGCGAGATATTCGTGGTAACAGGGCGACTTGGCAACAACTATAGCAAGGTCAGAGTGAAAAATGATATAGAATTTCCGTGGGGCGTGTGTTGGCTTCGCAGGTCTGTTTAGACTCGTAGCTCGGGTTACCCTTCCTCAGATCGGCTGGACTTCGTCGATAAGAAGAAGGAAAATCAAATGACTATTCCTAAAATGTCTTCAGTATGAGGAAGAGTTCGTCGTTTTCGTTCTGACAAATATGAAGTAAAATACTAGCGATTGAATCCAGACTTAGTTTTAGAAATGTCGGTAAAAGGAATATGTTTTGAGAGAGATGGTACAGTCAGGCAGTGGCGTAATGGTCGGAATTCATACTATCCCCAATTTCAGACGTAAAAAGAAGGAAGGCTTACCAAATA
>NW_028234414.1:18169731-18177231 GCF_977035675.1 Penaeus japonicus
TCTCAGTGGTCTCAGTGGCTGTGATCTTACGGGTGATCTCAAGGTCTCCCTTGATCTCCTTCTGGGTCTGCTTTTGAGTGGCGGTGTGGATCTGTGGAGGGAGAAAGGTGGCATACATGGTCAGGCTAATACGCAAGACGATATTATTTTTTTTAGATCAACTACAACCACGTCAAGCAATAAGGAAGACAAACGACAGCGATCTCACTCACCTCCTTGCCATGCACAGTCGACTCGGAGGGCTCGGGCTCCCTTGGTGGGTACTGTTGCTCATGGCGCACGTCCTTGGCCTCCCTTTGGTCAGAAAGTGAGCAAGACACGTAAGATAATGCACGATTGTCATTGAAAAGAGTCCTATTGAACTGAATAATGCTATATCGCCGACTCCGTTATTCATTTTGAAATGTGAAAGCGATATTCGCATGATATTTTTTTTTTTCAGGATTTGTTGCTTGTTGTATTAGATCATCTAAGTTTGCATTTGTTCACGTGTGTGTGTGCGTGTGTGTGTGTGTGTGTGTGTGTGTGTGTGTGTGTGTGTGTGTGTGTGTGTGTGTGTGTGTGTGTGTGTGTGTGTGTGTGTGTGTGTGTGTGTGTGTGTGTGTGTGTGTGTGTGTGTGTGTGTGTGTGTGTGTGTGTGTGTGTGTGTGTGTGTGTGTGTGTGTGTGTGTGTGTGTGTGTGTGTGTGTGTGTGTGTGTGTGTGTGTGTGTGTATGAATGCTTATATATATATGCACCTATCCTACAATCCTATTTCAACATCACAGAGGCAAATAGATATTTGAAATTAAAATGTGAATGCATGTCATTCAAACCATGAGAAGGACAAACAGCAAAGCTTGCAACAGACGAAACTGAGCATGACCAATCCCATGATAATGACTCTACCCCCTCCTTTGGATACAACTTTTGTTTATCCTTGTCATGACTCCTGGTAAAACTACGTGTATTCTGGCATTCGGTAACATGCAACTACGGGGCGACATGTGTTCTACTTGGTCACGTGACAGTGGAGAACGGGACAGAGGTATTGTCAACGGACGACGAAAGGTGTCATGGAACGAACGCAAGAAATTTCTACCACGAAGGGAGTGTCAACAATGAACGAATAATTTCACGTGAAATAAAAACATCAACAAATGTTTACAAATAAAAGTATAACATTAGGCATTTATAATTTTGATATATGTACAACTTAAAGACTGGAAATCAAAATAAACAGAATACAGACCGGGAGAAATAAAAGAAATAGTTAGAATCCTATAAGGCTATGAACTGAAACAACAAAATGATAACTACGCAGAATAAATCAACATCGTCCTGAACGTAACAATAAACAGGACAATAAAAAGAAAGAAAGATAAAGAAAAGAATAAAAATCGAAACTTGAAACGAAGTTCAACGAAAAAAAATAAACAAATTGAAAACTAAACGAAAACATTGAAGATGCATCCCACTTTGAAATCAAAATTTTCTGCTACCTTAATATCCTCTTAGGCCTTTGAAGCGGCTGCTGCTGTTTGGCAGACACTGTGTCGCTGTAGGAATGCCGGTAATATAGTCAGTATGGAGGTTAGTGCAATCTCTCAGTGCCAACTTTCAGAGTGAGAAATAAAATGTTGCTTGACTACGAGGTGCTTGGAGTGTTAAGATGAATCAGTATTGATGAAAATGTAAATGTTAAAGACCTTATTGTAATATCTTTAAAACAACCATTACGTTCTAGCTCTAAGAAGTATTTGAACACTGTCTAGGCTTCTGCAGAATGGGCACCCCAATGAAAAGGAGTAGATGTTGCGATTACTGCGTTAAAATGTTGTCATCTTCGAGACAAGAAGAGAAACGAGCGAGCCAAGCCATGGCGACATGTGCGAGAGGCGGAAGTTAACCGAGCCACTGTTCCCTAACTTATGACCCAGCTCGGACTCCCGCCCACATGACACGCCCACTTTCATGCTGCCACAATAGGTCGTGGCTGTACTTACAGCTGCTCCTCGTAGCAGGATGCCATGCCCTTCGCCAGGGAGTGCTGGGCCGCGTGCTCGAGCGGGGAGGCGAACATCTTCACGTCCTTGTTCTTGCGGTTCACCCTCCGTGTGTCCTCCAACTGAAAAAGTGCAATATGTTGGAGGTTGAATTCATGCAAAAGCGCCAGCACTGCATTTCTTATTGAGAATATAAAACATGACAGAAAAATAAGCGTCGGATATCATTTCAACTTGAACGAAATTCTTCAGTAAGAAAAATATTAATGTGTAATGATTATATATTGATCTGAAAAATGCAGCGACATTTACATTTTTTTTCTACTTCATTCCACCTACAATGCTAAGACCACCGACCTGCTTAATCTTTTCTCCTGCGTTCTTCTCACGAGCGAGCTTCTGCCACTCAGTCTCCTCAGTCTTATCGACTGGTCTGGCCATGTATTCACCGAATTTCGACTCGTGAAGGATTGAGTAATCACTGTCGATCCTCTCCTCGAAGACACGGTCCAGCTCGGTCTCCTGGCGTTCCTTCTGGTAACTCTTGAGGTCATAGTCATACCAGGCTACAAAAATACCACATGTTATGGCCCGCCCTCCCGCCAGCACGGCAGGGCGCATGCTCAAGCCACCACCGAACTCTGGCTAACAGGGAATCAAACAGAACAACAACAGGGTGACTGGTAACTCTAGCAAATGATTGTAGGAACTATGGGGAAGCTACTCGACTATAGGTGGCAAGTGCAGCACACAGGTGAAAAAAGGGTGACAATATTTGATAAACAGGTGATAGAAACGTGTTCATTTGAACAAAAGTGTGACTGTATTATAAGACAGACAGCAAATGTTTTGAGGAAATATGTGGTCTGATCATTGGTCATCACTTCAGTCAAGAATAAACCTGTGGAATGGAATATGTGAAGGAAGTATAATATCAACAACATGCAGAGGGCACAGCAATACCAGCATGAAGAAATTGATTTTCAAAGAAATGCAGATAAAAAACAACAACATAGTCAGGCGGGATTCACAGGCCTTTGAAAAGTGGCAAAAATCATTAGTGACTTCTAGTAATTACATTAGTGAACTAGTACAGAGGAAGGAGAACGGGAAGGAGTAAAGGACTAAACGATCAAAAGTAAACTAAAGAGGAAACTAATCATACATGGGAGTGGAAAACACAACATGGCACTCATAACTCAGACCGCTTAACTCTTACCTTTGCCGACTTACCAAATAATAATAATGATGAGAAAATGAAGAAATAAAATTTTGGATTTGTAGGGGAATGTTGTTAGTTTTGAGTGACATAAGGATATAAATTGTGTAATCAATTGTGAAGAAATTAGAATAAAGATATAAGTGTAGCGCATGTGTGGTTAGCGATGAAAGTCTAGCGAGAATTGCTGTATAGCTTCCCTGAAACTGTGGAAGGAGCGGAGTGTGACACGCAAGCCAAAACCAACCTAGCAGAGAAGGCGCCAGTCTGCTAGGTACAATTTTGACGAACGTGTTAGCGGCCGCCTTAGAACCACAGTTTGGAGAACACATACACGCAGAATAATGCTCGTTAGGAATAGATCAAAAGAGGTTATGAATATATAAAACACCGCCACAGCTGCCAGATCTGTTCCCAAGCGATCCTGTAACCCTGGAAGAGACTCTTACCAATGTTAACCATATTACCTTAAAGCGATAGTGAGAGACAGGCAGATGATGGATGAAAAAGCAATTTCATCGAAGACACGAGACGAAAGGTAAAGATCAACGCATTATACAAAGCCCCGGTTGATGTCAAGATAACCAGGACGCCTGTGTAAGACGCGACCCATCTTCCACCGTCTCGCACCCTCGACTAGCCTCCGTCTATGACGTCGCACTTACGTTTCGGTGAGTTCTTGAGGACTGCGCGGTAGTCATCCTGGCGCGGCATCACCTTCAGGTCGCAGCAAGCATAGCACTCGCCCAGGGAGTTGCGGCAGATGACCTCGACCTTGCCGTTGTCGTACTGGCGGGTCTTGGGGATGTCGAGGTGGAACAATCCGTCGTACCAGATCTTGAAGCGGTTACCCTGAGGAAAGAGGCAGGCGTCGCGCATGATTTTAGTCTTCTGCAATAAATTCTTAGACCTATAGACCCTTTACCGTCTTCAGAAAAGTGGGAGAAAAAGTATGCTAGCGAATACTCACGCTCATGGCAGTGGAACCATTGACGATCCACATGACTCGTGGCTTGGGGTAGCCAGAGATACGGACGCTGAAGCGGGCCCAGTCGCCCTCCTGCACCACCAGGCTCTCGGGCTTCTTCAGGACCTCGGGCTTCACGCGCGGCTTCTCCTCGTCCACGTGGGTTTCGTGGTGCCTGTTGAGCGGAAAAGGATCACAGATTTCATTAGAGACATCATAACATTATATTTTGCACAGGCACTGTCTTTTTTACATAACCTAACCGTTATTATTCAATCATTACCATCATCATCTTATTATCATCATATTATATAATTAAGTAGTATCATAGTCATCATTATGTTATTCCCTTATTCCCTCCCTAATTAGCTATTTCTTATAGTTTATCTTGATTACTATTGCAACCCTTATATAATATCGTATTTCTTATCCCTGAATGTCAATAAAGTAATAGCACTCAAAATACGCTCATCATTTTCTACTTTTTCCTTTTATCTTTATCATCGTCATCCCAAAATAGAAAATATATAATAAAATCAACGTACTGTGACCAAGAGGCCTCGAGTTCCCTGATCTTCTCGAGGGACTGCATGCCCTTGGGGATCTGCGAGTCGTAGATGACACCGGGGCGCCCTGTGGCCTTGAGGGTGGCGCGGGTCTCGTCCATGCCCCACTTGTTGGTGGCGCGGCACAGGTACTCGCCCGAGTCCTCGCCGAAGACCCAGTTCATGACGAGGGCGACGTAGCCGAAGTCGTAGATGGGAGTGAAGCGGTTCTCTGAGGACGGGGCGGAGGAAAAGACAGATCAGGAGGAGGGAGAAGGAAATACTCTTCGAAGTAGTATTGGTAGTCTGAATGTAGTATTATGTATGTATGAATATATGTATGTGTGTGTGTGTGTGTGTGTGTGCGTGTGTGCGTGTGTGCGTGTGTGCGTGTGTGCGTGTGTGCGTGTGTGCGTGTGTGCGTGTGTGTGTGTGTGTGTGTGTGTGTGTGTGTGTGTGTGTGTGTGTGTGTGTGTGTGTGTGTGTGTGTGTGTGTGTGTGTGTGTGTGTGTGTGTGTGTGTGTGTGTGTGTGTGTGTGTGTGTGTTTGCATTTCTTTATTCTTCATCATTTTTCTCATTGATGAAAGATACGTACTGTAAGGCAGAGGACGGCCATTGAAGAACCATTCAACCTTCATGTGCGGATCTCCGACAGGTGCCAGCTGGCAGTCGAACTTGGTCTCCGCCATTTCCTGGAGGTCCCTCACGTCCTTGATGTGAGTGACGAAGCGAGGTGGCTGCCTCTTCTCAGGCTCGTAAATGTCCTCCTGTGTGAGCATGACTTCCTTGCAGTACTTCTTGAGGGTTTCCTCCATCTGCGAGGCGAAGTCTTGGCCTGTCTTCATGCCCTTTGGCACCTGCGACTGGAGCACCACAGACTGGCCAGCTGTAAGGAAGTAGACGCAACGAATTATAACATTTTGCTCACAAAAGTCTTGCGAATCTTCAAAAAAAGATCCACGAATAAATTGAATGAATGATAGATGATATGATGATTATCTCATGCACGCGATTGCAACCTTACCCTTGGATTTCAGAGAAGCCCTGGTGATATCCTGTCCAAGCTTGTTGTAAGCACGGCAGACGTATTCACCGGAGTCCTCAGCGTAGGTGTGAAGCAGCTCAAGGGTCACGTGGCCCAGTTCGAAATTGGTCCTGAAGCGATGGCCAGACTGCAGAGGCTTGCCGTTGTGGTACCATTCGATGCGCAGATTAGGGTCATTGCGTGGCTCAACACGGGCCTCGAAGAATGCGCGCTCTCCCTCCTGCATGGCCTGGCTCTTGATGGGGACGGTGAACTTGGGAGGAGTCATCTCAGCATCGGCGTCATACTTCTCGGTAAGAGGTCCGCGCTCCAGCTCCTTCAGTTTCTCAGCGGTCATGCCCTGAGGCAGTTGTGTGCTGAGGTCAACGCCATGCTTAGAGCGGACGTTGAGTGTAGCCTTGGTGGTTGCCTGACCCCACTTGTTGGTGGCACGGCAGATGTACTCACCTGTGTCGCGGGCAAAGGTCCATTCCAGGTCAAGAACAACAAAGCCGAAGTCATCCATCATGTGGACGCGAGAGCCAGCCGCAAGTGGCATACCATTATGGAACCACTCAATGCGCATGGTCGGGTCTCCCACAGGCTCGACACGGCAGTCGAAGTGAGCAGGCTGTCCCTCAACCAGATCGGTGATGTTCTCCAGCTGAGTGACGAAGTTTGGTGGGCAGGGCTTCTCCTCCTCATCGGGGGCCCTCTCCTTCTTGTACATGCTCTCTTCCAGCTTCTGGATGGACTCGGTGCATCCCTTAAATTTGGAAGTTGCCTGTGGATCGAGGATGATTCCACTCTTGCTGGAAACAGTCAACTTGCACTCGACAGATGCCTCACCATGCTTATTGATTGCCCTGCAAGTGTAAGTGCCAGAATCATTGGAGTAGCAACCAGCAAGTTCCAGAATAACGTAACCAAAGTCATTGATGGTCTTGATGCGAGATCCGGCCCTCAGTGGGCGGCCGTTGTGATACCACTCGACACGGAGATAAGGATCACCCACTGGCAGGAGACGACACTCGAAGTGTGCCAGCTGGTTCTCGAGGATGGTGCAGTCCTGTGGCTGAGTTACGAACTGTGGTGGCTGTCCGGACTCAGATGGTGTGCCCATATCAGGTGACTTGATCATGAGACCCTCCAGCTCAGCAATCCTTTCCATGCCCTTCTGCATGGACTTGGGAAGCTGGCTTTCGAGGATGACAGAGCGCTTACCCTCACACTTAAGATAAGCCTTTGTGACAGCCTCACCATAGTCATTGTAAGCACGGCACATGTATTCACCAGAATCCTCAGGATAAACTGGGGAAACCTCCATGATTACAAAGCCGAAGTCACAGAACTGACGAATGCGAGAGCTGTATTTCATAGGCTTTCCATTCCAGTACCATTCAACCTTCAGGCGAGGATCATCAGTTGGCACAAGGCGGGCCTCGAAATGAGCATTTTCACCTTCCTTCATGTTGTCAATGTTATTGAGAGGAACTGTGAACTTGGGTGCCATGCCTACTCTCTCAGATGTGACGGATTCGCGTCGCATCCAGGCAGTGTCCTCCAAAGTCTGGAGCTTCTGAAGGCCGCCTTCCATTCCCTTTGGCACCTGAGGTGTGAGAATGAGGTTGGTCTTGCTAAGGCACTTCAGGTTAGCAGTTGTCTTGTCCTCACCAAGCTTGTTCACAGCCCGGGCCTCATACACGCCTGAGTCCTCCTCATAGCAATAGAGGATGTCCAGGATAACAATGCCAAAGTC
>NW_028234414.1:18182231-18194731 GCF_977035675.1 Penaeus japonicus
CTCGGTAGATCATTATACTTTGAACATTTGGGATGAACGAAGTAAATGATAACACAGGGCATAACTTACCTCGCGTGTGTGTGTGTGTGTGTGTGTGTGTGTGTGTGTGTGTGTGTGTGTGTGTGTGTGTGTGTGTGTGTGTGTGTGTGTGTGTGTGTGTGTGTGTGTGTGTGTGTGTGTGTGTTTCTGTGTGTTTGTGTTTCTGTGTGTTTGTGTTTCTATGTATAGATAGATAGACATATATATAAATGGATTGACTGATAGACAAATAGAGAGATGGAGATATAAATAGAGATAGATAGAGAGAGAGATAGATAGATAGATAGATAGATAGATAGATAGATAGATAGATAGATAGATAGATAGATAGATAGATAGAGAGAGATAGTGAAAGAGAGAGAAAGAGAATATCTGTGTAATCATGTAGGTATTTATCTAATATATAAAGGACCGCACACATGCCCTCCTAAATATCCAAAAAGAAAAGAAAGATCGCAAGTACCTGTGACGAGCTGGACACTGTTCTTGAACCATTCGATACTTAGATGAGGATCGTTGGCTGGCTGCACCTGAGCCTCCAGACGCACCATGCCACTTTCCTGTTGTTGGAAAAGAGTTCATTGATATCTTCGCCTCAGACACAACAGATCGAAGCCACGTATATTAAAGATTAACTACAAAAGGAACATGATTTAGGGATTTACCTGCAGGCGTTCGTGACTCTCCAGGTGCTTGGTGAACATGGGCGGTTCCAAAGCCTCAGGAGAGGTTGGTGTCTGGGGCACGCGGTTCCACTGAGCCTCGCGGAGCTTGATGGTCTCCCAGCCTGGGTGAAGGACGTCGCCCAAGATGCTGTCCTTGGCTGGAGGAGGAGAATAGGCGGAATCGTCATGAGATTTACTGATAGCGAAATAAAATATCCATCTGACTCTATATTGCTGGATCAATGATCAATCTGACTTTATATTACTGGATCCCTGGCACATCATTGTATCAGTGGCACGTACCCAGAACCCTGGTGGAGCAGGAGCTGACGGCCTCTCCAGCCAGGTTGATGGCCTTGCACATGTAGACACCAGAATCCTCAGCGACGCACTGAAGGATATCAAGGGTCACGTATCCGAAGTCGCTGGTGGTCTTGAACCTTGAACCTAAGGGGAACACACAAAGATTGTTAGACTTTATATCTGAGCTAAATGCCTGATTATGTTGTGGTTCACGTCATGGTTAGATAACCGTGAATATAAAAGAGGGCATGTATCATCTTCTTTTGGATTTGTACTCACCCATCTTGAGCTCAACGCCGTTGCAGTACCACTCGTATCTCATGTTGGGGTCACCCACTGGCACTACGCGGCACTCATAGTGGGCACTCTGGCCCTCCATGATTTGGGCAGGTCCAGCCAGAGTGGCCGTGAATACTGGCTTGTCGTAGACCTGGAAAAGGCAATGAGTATATAGAACTTAATTTCCGTATTGTATTGGCAAATCCCATTTCCAGCATTACGTTTTCAAGACTGTGTAAAGTACAGATGCGTGATTATTTCCATGAAATGTATATATATATATATATATATATATATATATATATATATATATTATATATATAATATATATATATATGTACATATATATATATATATATATATATATACATATATATACATATATATATATTTTTTTTTTATATATATTTTTTTTTTTTACCTTATCGGATTCATCGCCACGACCAGTAGGTTTGCGTTCCTCCAGAGCCTGAATCTTCTTCATGCCCTCAGGATGCTGGGTCTCCATCTGGATGGTGGCGTGAGCTGAAAAGGATATTGAAATAGAATGAATTATTTGATCTGTCTAGTTTGCACAAAAAAATATGTTCAGATAATTACGTCAAAATATCCTTCGATCATAAAAAAGGAAATTTCTTTTATTGAAACACCAACTTTTACACATAAGGACAATTTCATCTTAACACTTACATTTGATCTTGATAGAAGCTGTGGTGACAGCCTCGCCAAGATCGTTGTAGGCGCGGCACATGTAGATGCCTTCGTCGTCAGCTCGGACGCCAGAGATATCAAGAGCCACGTAGCCAAAGTCGTGAGTGCGGTTGATGCGTGAACCTGGAGGGTGGAATAGTAATCAGTGCATAAATATACTATGAAAGCGTGTATGTATTTATATTTTGTTGTCTGTGTCTGTCTATTCACTTTTCGTGTCAATAGAAGAGAGAACAAAAGGAAGTGACTTACTGGTTTCGATGGGCTTCTCGTTCCTGAACCATTCAACCTTGAGGTTGGGATCCCCGACAGGGATGAGACGGCACTCGAAGTGGGCGGTCTCGTTCTCTGTAAGGTTGTCCAGGTTCTGCAGAGGCTGAGTGAACACGGGGCGCTGGAAGGTGCGAACTTCCTCCGACACCTGGAATGAAGCGAGTAAGGATTATGCAATCACTGGAATCCAACAAAGATAAAGGGCACTTTATTGCGCATTCGATATTGATTCAACGATTTTTCACATAAAAAAAAAATCGAGGAACTTACCTGGCGGCCATAGCGAGCGGAGTCTTCCAGTTCGCGGATCTTCTCCAGACCCTCAGGACGGGCGGATTCGGTGATCACACCCTCCTTGCCTTCCACCCTGAAGGAGACGGAGGACTGAGCCTCGCCCATGTGGTTGAAGGCGCGGCAGGTGTACTCGCCAGAGTCTTCGGCGTACACAGTGGTGATGTCCAGAGCGACGTAACCGAAGTCGAAGGTGGTGTGGAACCGAGCGGCCGACTGGAGAGCCTTGCCCTCGTGGTACCACTCGACCCTCATGCTCGGGTCATGCACAGGCTCAACGCGACCCTCCAAGTGCACGTGCTGGCCCTCGCTGAGCAAGGTGTTGTTGGCCTGAGGAGAAGAAAGGGCGCATTTAGATGGATCTCTATTACTCGAAGCCATACTATGACATCTGGCATCCCTGTGAACGCAACTGTAATATTAGATGAGAAATCTTAAACGGGCATTTCCTCGGAAACAAACCCTGAGCTCGGATGTGAATCGTGGTGGCTGCATGGGCACATCGGAGACTTCGATGCGCTCGTAGCGGCCGCGCTGTTCCAGGTTCTGGATCTTCTCCCAGCCCATTGGGTGCTGAGTGTCCAGGTAGATGGAGCGACGAGCTAAAAGAACAAAGTGACATTATACACACATGTCAATTAGAAAGCAATGTCGACAAAGAACCGACTGTTCTTTAGTCAAAGTAAAGACTTTTTCCACACTAATAAACCATCTTTGCAAATAAATGCGAACTAACCAGAGACTTTAACATTGCAAGAATTAACAGCCTCGCCCATCTTGTTGGTAGCCTTGCAGAGGTAAGTGCCGGAGTCCTCAGCATAAGAGTACAGGATATCCAAGGCAACATAGCCGAAGTCATGGGTGGTGCGGAACCTGTGACCTGAAAAACACAAATAAAACATTTGTTAAATCTTCAGCATGTGTAAATGCGTATACTAACGCGTAAATAAAAATATGCATGTACTATTTACTGATGCTTTTCAAGTATAAGGATGTATACACATGCATCTATTTGTAACTTACCAGCCTTGATCTCCACGCCATTGACATACCACTCGACCTTGAGGTCAGGGTCGTTGATGGGTTCAAGGCGGCACTCAAGATGGCAGCGCTCTCCCTCAACCAGGTTATCCACGCTGTAGGAAAAAGGTTTTGATTAGTTATTGCGCTGTAGGATAAGTGCTTATGTAGTGCACTTAATTTTTGCCCATTGGAATATTTCCGTGCAAATTGCATCGGGTAATTTCCCTCTTTCTGTATTCTCTCCTACTCCCTCTCCCTGTCCCTCTCCCTCTCCCTCTCTCCCTCCCTCCCTCTCTCTCTATTCTCCATCTCCATCTTTATATCCATCTCCATCTCTATCTCCCTTCCTCTCTCTCTCTCTCTCTCTCTCTCTCTCTCTCTCTCTCTCTCTCTCTCTCTCTCTCTCTCTCTCTCTCTCTCTCTCTCCTTCTCCTTCTCCTTCTCCTTCTTTCCCTCTCACTCTCACTCTCACTCTCACTCTCTCTCACTCTCACTCTCACTCTCACTCTCACTCTCACTCTCACTCTCCTTCTCCTTCTCCTTCTCCTTCTCCTTCTCCCTCCCCCTCCCCCTCCCCCTCCCCCTCCCTCTCCCCTTCCCTTTCTCTCTCCCCTCCCCCTCCCTCTCCCCCTCCCTCTTCCACTCCCACTCCCCCTCCTCTTTCTCTCCTTCTCCCACTCCCATTCCAAATCCCTCTCCTCCTCCCCGCTCCCTCGCTCCCCCTCCCACTCCCTCATACCCTCGCTCTGTGTACGCACCTGGTGAGTGGAGTGGTGAAGATAGGCTTCTGGAAGACCTGATCCTTCAGTTCCTGGGGCTTGTGACCCATGGCTTCCAGCTGGCGAATCTTGCGCAGGCGCTCCTCGTCCACGGTGTCTAGCTGCATGCTTCCGGTGCCTGTTTGACGAAGGACGCATGCGACATCTCAGGCCATATACTATTTTAGCTTTTTTTTATTTTTTATTTTTTTGTTTGGTCATTGTGTAACCGATTGTATGAATAATGATAGGAATTGTATTTTAAGTGATAATCATGTCGTTCATACCAAAATCACGATTCAATTGTTGATACATTGTCATACATATTATAAATTATCTTGTGTCCCTTCATGAATATGAAGCAAAAAAAAAAAAAAATCATTCACATCTTCGGAAGGTTATTTCATATAACCTACTAAGAGGAAATCCAATTGAATACACAAACTATACAGTTGAATATGAGATTCTAGAATAAATTTCTAAGCATTTATTAGTTTATTAATCATGTCTAATCTAGCAGTTTGTGTTAGCAACTCACCGGAGGTCCAAGGTCATCTAAGGTTAGTAGGAAGAACCACAGCCTCGGTACTTCCAAGACAGAGAAGGCATGTAAAGAATACTTGTTCAAAAAGCAAGTATATTATGAGTAATATTTCAGATGTTAGGCTAGATATATCGTGGTTCATGGTGTTTTCTAAAACGCTACGGAGTCTGTAGGATGGTATATTATGTATATTCTCAGGGAGAGGTATGGTATGGTATATATTCTCAGTATTTTGTTTTAATTTCTGAAATGCATTTAAACGGAAAATCTCCACTGTTTGTTTTCAAACTGCTCTTTCGACAACGGAAGTTGTTTCAGTTCAGCATAAACGAAAAGATTTTTCTTTGCACGGCGAAATTTAACTTGGGTCAGTCTCCCTCTGTTCTACACGTAAAGATACGTTACCAATTACCTACAGGGATATTAAATATAAATGTGCGAATATAAAAATCACGAAGTGTCAAATTTGATTAATTAAGATGTGTGGTAATAATTATAGCTTCGAGGAAAGCTGTAAGCCGTAAAAGAAAAAATCAGAAGATCTTAACGGAAACAAAGTATCTTTAAAGCGCTATTTGGCAACCGTCCAGACTTCACACTAGCTGCCAAAACCAGACAGTGTTGGAAGACCGCCTCGTCTGGATTCTGATCCATTCTTAAATAAAGATATTTCCTAACTACTGAGGTTGGTCTGTTTTCAGATCATTTGTACCAATGCCAAGCTACATAATTAAGCATTCGTGCAAATTCAATTAAGAATTAAAGAGCTGCGAAATCGGTCTGAAGCAATTAAGATAAAAGAGGTTTGAAAAATAATCTATTTCGATTGGGCGAGATACAACGCAGCTAGCGGTTTAAAAATAAGCTTTCCGCCATGATTCCCGAGTGCCAAGAACATCTGAGAGTTTAGCATTACGTAAACACAGGCGCCAGATGTAGGGCTGCGTTCGTCTCTCTTCGCCCGCCCTACTCCGTCAACACGCGCTGAAAACATCCGGGAATCTTCGCCGCGTTTTCTAGCTCGTTCGGTAACGCTGCGTGCCCCCCGATCAGGCCGTGGCATTTCCCTCCGAAACGGGATAAATTTAGCCCAAGGTGATCCCAGTCTTAATACGGAGATCTCGAAGAAAGCGACGGTAGGTCTTTCTGTTCGTCTCCACCCATGAGCGAGCCACGATCAGCTGTCCGTCATCCCCGCCACCTGCGTCGCAGTACATCGCCTCATTAAGTTATCCCCGTAGCGTGAGTTCTGAGGATGTGTCGCGTTCTAAAAATAATGCCAGGCGCCGAGATGGTGCAGCTTACTGTAATGAGTCAACCATATTTTTAGTTTATCCATCATGTACCTGGGATCCCTCCCCGCCGCCCTTCCTCCTCCTCCTCCTCCTCCTCCTCCTCCATGGTGCCCACAAACCCCCCTTCCGCCCTAGCCTCACGACCTACTGCCCTCAGTCCCCCGCACGACCAGGTACCGACAGGTGGTGGAGAGAGAGAGGCTCGTCCTCCGCGGATACTTCACGATTTGCTTGCGCGAGTTACTGCCTTCAAGTTTTAGATTTTTCTTTCGAGTATGACTGTGTCACCTTTGCTCTTATTGGCCTTATTGTTACTATTATCTTCTCCTTTTCATCATCTTATCTTCTTCCTCTCGATATGATTTATCTCTATATTTCTTTCTATTTGGTGTGAATGGAAACACTGGAGCCTTGTTTTGTTCTTTATTAAAGCCTCTTTTTTTTCTGGTATAATTAGTAACCATACATACATTGCAATTTTCTTCATGAATCTTGCCTAAGAAACCGTGAAAATATAACCAGATTTCGTAATACTCCGTAAATACTAGCGTGACCTACAGCGACTACTTGGCACTGTTAAGAGTATGTAGGCAGAGAGACGAGAGTGCCAAATTTGGAAGCAAGTTTTAGCTAATTCAACGTACGAAAATAAGCGAGCAATAACGATGTACAACGATAATTCAGTGACACAGGAGTAGATTGATATTCGTGTATAGAGAGAGAAAAGTGGAGAAATAAATTGGTTCTACGTGAATCAGATAGGGAATCGGTACAAACAAGCATTGAGCAATGATCTCCGTTATAGTTCTGTTATAGTTCTTAACACATATCTACGAATTGTGGTTGTGGTTGCTTATTAATGTATATAAAAAAAACATTAATCAAAATAAAATAAAAAATATAACCTGCGAAATTATAACGTGCAAGTCTACACATACATAAGATAAATCTACTTACCAAAAAATACTGGGCAAAGGGACTAGAAATAAACGTATTCCAACGCAAAAAGGAAACTTATTTAGAAGTTAGTCATGCACAGGTGAGGTCATGAGACGTAAATGATAAGGTAGGTGTTAGTAATGAAACAATATTCCAACACACATCATGCACAGCCTTTTTTAGTGTCATACAAGCATCATGGGGATTTGTGCATATGTCGAGTGCTTTCGTACTCTTAAATCACAGACATTGGTAACTATGGTTTACTGAGTTGACTAGTCTACAGGTTTCAAACCTAGTTAGTTACATTAGGCAATGGTTATTTAAGTTTGCATACATATATTTCTTTAGCTAAATCACCAAACTATACTATTTAAAATTTTATACATGGTCATAGACAATTTGTGAATTTATTTCTCCATGACGTGCTTGTGAGACAACCAATTTATACGTATACACTTGAATTAGGCATCTGCTACTACCAACATCACCATTTTTAAGTTCTGCACTCTCTTGAGACTGAAATTCCTTTCAAAATAGATTATGCCCAAAAAGGTTTCCAGAGCGTTAGTGTTTATGTAGGATGTTTGTGCAGGAGTTTAGTTATAAGGAGTGTGACGGGGAGGACGGAACGCTGGTGCGTCCCCAGTGTAGACGAAGCACCCGTGTACACGTCGAGCCATCTCCAGCTTACCCTCCACCTTGATGCTGCACGAGGTCACCGCCTGGCCTGCGGCGTTGGTCGCCTTGCACATGTACGTGCCACAGTCCTCGGGGTACGCGTACAGGATGTCCAGAGCCACGAAACCGAAATCGTAGGTTGTGCGGAAGCGATGGCCTGTAAAGAGACGAGGGTTTTTGTGGTGGTTGAATTAATTGGTAGGAAGATGATTATGTCTTGTGCTTAACTGCGTAGTTCTTCTTTTCTTTTCTTGTACAGCTATAGTCAATAAACTATCTTTCTCGTTGGTACAAATAACACTTTCATTTACCTATAGTGTGCATGCATATTCAAATGAACGAGACTTGCCTTGGGGAATGGGTTGTCCATTGAAGAACCATTCGACCTTCATGGTCGGGTCGTTGACAGGGGTGAGGGTGGCCTCCATGTGGATGGACTGGCCCTCGATCAGATGGTCCTGGTTCCTCAGAGGGCGGCCGAAGTTGGGCTTCTCGATCACCACGGCGTCCTCGGGCAGCCTGTGAGGTGCCTTCTGCTCCAGCCTGGTGATCTTGGCCATGGCCTCAGGGTGCTGGGTGTCCACGATGAAGTCGCTCTTGGCTGGAAGATAAAGGGCGACTTTTGTTAGCGAATGAACATTTGCGGAAGAGAAAAAAATCATTTGATTTTCATTTAGAAACCCCACATAGAATGCGTTATGTAAAGATCGTATGCTAATACTTACGCTTGACTTCAATAGTAATTGATGAGGTGGCAGTGCCGATGCGGTTGGTAGCCCTGACCTCGTAAGTGCCAGAGTCTTCAGCTACGGCCTGGAGGATATCCATGGCGCAGAAACCGAAGTCATACATTGTCCTAAATGGCGAAGAAAATATATGAAATTCATATAGAAAGGATTAGCAACTTTACACTTAAAATCTATTACTTTTTTACTCTCACATCAAGATAAGCTTCAATGAAAAAAAAATCATTTTACGTATATTTATGATTAAAACTGGCACTCTACGTACCTGAACCTGTGGCCAACTTGGAGAGCATTGCCGTTGTGGAACCATTCGACCTTCATGCTGGGGTCGGGGTAGGGCTCGAGGCGGCACTCGACGTGGGCGCTCTGGCCCTCCCACAGGGTCGTCAGGCCGGAGAGCTTCACCACGAACCTGAGGTTGAGGAAATGGTTATTGCATGGCCACACACGCACGCACGCACACACACACATACATACATACATACATGCAAAAAGATATAGATATAGATATAGATATACTTATATATATACATATACAGATATGTGTATGTATGTAAGTATGTGTTTATATATATATATATATATATATATATATATATATATATATATATATATACATATATACATATATACATATATACATATATACATATATACATATATACATATATGTATATATATATATGTGTGTGTGTGTGTGTGTGTGTGTGTGTGTGTGTGTGTGTGTATACATATATATATATATATACATTTATACACACACACACATATATATCAATATATATATATATATATATATATATATATATATATATATATATATATATATATATATATATATATATAATATATATACATATATCAACACTGTATGTACATGTACATTTGCCATTAGAGTAGGGTATCATGTACTCACTTTGGAGCCTGAGTAATGACGGTCTCCTCGGTGGTGGACTTGGTGTAGCGAGAGGAGTCTTCGAGGTAGCGGAGCTTTTCCAGGGCTTCGCTGTGCTGGGTTTCCATGAGAAGGGATTCCTTGGCTGCGAGGGGAACAGAATCGATGTTTATTATAAGTATTTATGGAGAAATTTATAAACTAATTATACAAACAAGTGGAAGGGAAATTCACCTGTACATTGGTAGCGCATAAGCGAGCGTATACTTACATGTCACAACAAGAGAGGCTGTGGTGACAGCCTGGCCCAGACGGTTGGTTGCGCGGCAGGTGTAGGTGCCGGAGTCCTCTGGGTTGACGTACTTCATGTCGAGGGCGACGTAGCCGAAGTCGTGCATGGTGGAAATGCGGTTCGCCTGCTGGATCGGGACGTTGTTCTTAAACCATTCTACCTTGAGGTCGGGGTCACCGACGGGGATGAGACGAGCCTCGAAGTGAAGAGGCGCGTTTTCAATGAGCTGCTGATCCCTGAGAGGAGCAGTGAACACAGGAGCCTGCATGGTAATCTCCTCGGTGGTGATGGTTCGCTGAGTGCGAGACGATTCCAGGCGGGAGATCTTGCTCATGGCTTCCGTGTTCATGGTGTCTGACAGAATGGAGTCCTTCGTATGGCAAACAAGAGTGCCTGTCGAGATAGCCTGGCCCATGCAGTTGGTGGCCATGCAGGTGTAGGTGCCAGAGTCCTCGGCGTAGCAGTACATGATGTCCAAAGCCACGAAGCCGAAGTCGTTGTACTCGGTGAAGCGAGAACCGCTCTTGACGGGCACGTTGTTGTGGAACCACTCCACCTTCATGGTCGGGTCGGATGTGGGGATGAGCTTCAGCTCGAAGTGGGCGCGCTGCCCCTCAAGGATCTCAATATTCTTCAGGGATGTGGTGAAGACGGGCGCCTGCTTGGTAGTCTCCTCGACCTGTTCAGTGCGGGAGTACTTGCTGCGGTCTTCCAGCATCTGCAGCTGCTCCATCGTCATGGTCTGGTTCTGGGACTCCATCACGATGCTGGCAGAATCTTTGGGAGAAACGGTTAGATTAGTTTATGCTTACACAGATTTAAAAGTATATCTTCTCACTTCAAATGAAATCTATATGCGTAAAGAATAGCATTAGTTATAGTGAAAGTGTGAAATGAGTTAAAAGATTTAAGATAACAGAACTGTATCTTGACATGCAGCGTTTGTTTGTTTATTATGTTGTGCAGTTAACCGTCGTTAGTGCTATCAGTGGAGAAACATTCGCGTTTTATTAGACATTATTTTTTTCGACTATCGCTTTATTTCGTATGGTTGTTTGCAGAAGCCAGTTTTTTTTAGCAGTAAATACTTCTAGTAAAGTGGTTAAATATTTCGTATCTGATAATAAGCTTCTATGTTCTTGAATTTCTGTTTCAAGAGGGGGAAAATACGTATGTTGAAGAAAAAAAATATTCCATTAAAAAATGTATGGAATAATTTGCATCAAAAAATTATCTTGTTATTATTAATATACGTTTAACCTGAAAAGAGGCAGAGGATAAACGTTGTTAGGTAACTACAAGCGGTTGCGCTGAGCCGCGAGGGCGGCGAGCAGAGAGGAGCAGCAGCAGGCGAGAGAGTGAAGAACCAGTCGTCCTCTAGCCATATCCCGAAATATAACAGCTACTCACTCAGAACCTTCAAGTCGGCCGTAATCTCATCTTTGCCCATCAAGTTGGTCGCCACGCAAGTGTATGTGCCGGAGTCCTCCTCGATCACACGCGAGATATCTAAAGCCACGTAGCCAAAGTCGTGGATCAGGCGGAACCGTGAGCCAAGCTGGATCGGCATGCCGTTCCTGTACCAGTCAATCCTGAGGTTCGGGTCGGTGATGGGTTCGATCTTGGCTTCGAAGTGAGCATTCATGCCCTCCTTCAGAGTCACGTTCTTAATTTGGGTGAGGAAACGAGGCTTGATTTTCACGGAAACCTCCTCCATGGTTTCTCGCCTTTGGTACCGTGAACTATCATCAAGGTACTGAAGTTTCTGCAGACTATCTGGGTGTTCTGAGTCGAACACTAGATCCTTCTTGGCTAAAGGGGAAGGGGCCAAGGTCAGGTAGGATATGGTAAAAATGAAAGTAACAGGTGCAACTAAATCAGACTAAACTACTAGGTGGGCTGAAGGATCACAACTCCCAAACAACAAGAGGGAGTTGGTCATAGCAAGGAAACTACATACAAGAATGAAATAACACTAAGTAACACCAGGTAGGATATCACAAACAGGTCTGAAAACCAATACTTTTTTTTCATGAAAGGCTTATACAAACCAAGCCTGGCACTCAAACTTCAAGATATTTACATTACTGAATATATAATCTGGATAACTCTAGAACTCAAATGGGAGAACACTAAGAACTTGGGAATATCACACTCAGACATGCATGATGACTTTAAAAATTATTTTTTCCTTACCCGTGACTTTGACCGAAGCTGAGGTGACAGCCTGTCCGAGTCTGTTGGTAGCCCTGCAAGTATAAATGCCGGAGTCTATAGGATACACACTCAGAAGATCCAGGGCTACATAGTCGAAATCGTATGCAGGCCTGAAACGATGTCCAACTTTAAGTGGTTCGTCATTGAAGAACCAGTCAATCCTCATGGATGAGTCTCCTACAGGCTTCAGACGGGCTTCAAGATGAATGTTGGTGCCTTCAACAGTCTCGATGTTCTTCAGAGACTTGACGAATGTAGGGGCTTCGTTGATCTCTGTTTGCTCCTGCATTGAACGCTGGTGGCGTGATGCATCTTCCAGGTAATGGATCTGCTCCATGGCATTGTCGTGCATGGATTCAGAGAGAATGTCGCCAGTACCAATGACGCGAACACATGCTGAGGTGTGTGCGCTGCCAAGCACGTTTTCGGCGCGACACGTGTACTCTCCAGAGTCTGTGGTATAAACTCCAATGATATCGAGGGCAACAAAGCCAAAATCGAAGTAGGTCTTGAAGCGGGAACCAATGGTGATGGGCTTTCCATTGAAGA
>NW_028234414.1:18199731-18202231 GCF_977035675.1 Penaeus japonicus
ACCTGCCTCGTTAACTAAAACCTTATGGGTGGCATCGTCCGCTACAAGCTGGCCATTGATGTACCAAGTAACCTGTGATGCAATACAGGAAGCAATTGTTAGTGTGCGGTTACGAGTAAAAAATTCTTCATTCCTAAGAATATATTTTCAGTAAATATATGTAGTAAACATAAGCTTTAGCAATGGCGACATATGAATATAACCACATATGTGCGGAATGACGTTCGATTTAAACAAATTCCCTCCACAGCTGCCTTACCTCAGGATAGGGCCTGCCGGAGCAGCGGGCGTCGAAGCGCACCAATTTGCCCTCCTGGACTTCGCGGTCAGCGGGGCCGCGGACGAACTTGGGCTCCAAGGACTTGCCGCTCTCTTCTCCGGTGTCCACCTCCATCTGCTGTTGAGCCTGCTGCTGCTCACTGCGGGATGACGGAAAACCGCATTACGACTGTTCATCTAGCATTATATTCTGCATGGATAAGTTCACATGATAACGAAGTAATAACGAATCGGTTTTCTCTTTTTGAAATCGTGAATATCCAACTTACATCCTTTCAGGACGGATGACCTCAGGGGATGGGGCGCCGTTGGTGATCTCGCCCCGGGGCACCACGGCTAGCTGAGCGGAAGCCACGGTGCACCCAGAGGAGTTCTCGGCCAGCATCGTGTAGTAGCCACTGTCCTGTGAGTTCACCTGCTTCACCACAAGGGTCACCTGGCCGGCGGACTGGGTCATCAGGTATTTATCGCTTTGCTGAAGACCGACGCCGTTCTTAAACCAGATAACCTGAGGAAGAAAAGGGTAATGAAGTCAGCTGGACATTGGCAAGGCGAGTAAATTCATTAATTGATGGAAGTTTACTACTCAGTGCTTCCCATCCCAGCAGCAAGCGTAATACGAAAAGAGGTCGTACCCTGGGAGTCGGGTAGCCGTTGACATTGACGGTGAAGGTGGCGTTGCCTCCGTCGGAGACCTTAGTGGAGCGTGGCTTCTGCTGGAGCTGGGGAGCCTGAGGTGGGCCCTGGATGGCGCCAAGGTCCACCTCCAGCTCTCCAGCCACGGTGACCGTCAGAGAGCGACGGAACTCCACTTCATGAAGCAGTCTGTATTCGAAGGTGTCCACGCGGAATGACTCCATATGTCCATTTTGCACCGACATCATTTGTTGCTGCTGCTGCGAAAATGTTTGCGACATCTGCTGTTGCTGCATCATGGACTTACTTTGTTGCATCTGCATGGACTGACGTTGCTGCTGCATCATGTAGGCCGCTATGGAGGGAAATCAAGTTTTAAGACATTCTATCAAGTCATATTAGGCAAATTTGTTCTCACCGACAACAATGGGGTTTCAGGATACCAATCAGAACATAGGCCTAGCACTGCACTCACCCTCAGGCTGGATATAGACGGTGCAGATGGCCTCGCCGTACTGGTTGGCTGCTGTGCAAGTGTACTCGCCCTCGTCGCCGGGGCCGATAGCGGTGATGTTCAGAGTCACCACACCTGTGTTCTCGTCGTGTGTCACCTGGAAAAGCACATCAAGTTATAGAGCAGGACACTTCATTGCATACACATTTCTTACTCCACGTATGTATATTTCCGAGCGGTTCCGAGCAGAGAGTTGTTCAACATACCTGGTACTTGTTTCCGGACACGATCTGTGCTCCCTTGCGGGTCCAGGTGACAGTGGGCTTGGGGTTGCCCTGGACCTTGCCCTCGAACATGGCATCGCCGCCCTGGGCAAAGCGAGCATTTCGGAAGATCTGCTCGAACACTGGTGGTGACGCCCCGGCTGGCAGACCCACGCTGAGGGAAGAAGGATAGGAGACATGTTACTAACGCACTAATCCAAGGCTCTCGAACGAACAGAAATTTACAGCCACGAAAAAGAGGCGATTGAATAAACCAACGGATTTCCTTATATGATGTGATCATTACTTTAGTTTTCATGAACGGACATCTTTGTCCGCTTTCGCTGACATCCTGTCTGAAACTTCCTAAATGAGATCGGACAAGGGGCGAATGCCAAGGACGTGTCAAAGCAAGACGACAAGGTATGTGCAAATGACAGGACAGTGCGAGATCGCTCTGGCCGTCAAATGTCCGTGTTGGCACTCCTGCCGACCTAAGCGTTTGATCTTTGATATAAACACTCAGCTCGTTCCATTCCTTTAACGCAATGCGATACTCGTGTGTTTCTAAATATCAAATACGAAAAGTCTACATCCAATGAAAGGAATACTCCTATAAAATACATTTACTCTTATTGAAAATATAGGATATCAACGGAGACTTTCTTTTCAATTCATGCAACTAAACTGAAGCACTTGAGCGAAGAACTTACCAGTATGTCATACTGGTAAGCTGTTACCAATCCTCACCTATACTATGGCTGTGTGTGTGTGTGTGTGTGTGTGTGTGTGTGTGTGTGTGTGTGTGTGTGTGTGTGTGTGTGTGTGTGTGTGTGTGTGTGTGTGTATACATACATATATACATATA
>NW_028234414.1:18212231-18219731 GCF_977035675.1 Penaeus japonicus
TGTGTATATATATATATGTGTATATATATATATATATATATGTATAAATATATGTATATATATATACATATATATATATAATGTTAAATATTTTGTGATTAATGTAGCTGTGAGTGTGAACGTTCAGCATGAGGCTTAGAGTGCTATGTGATTAGTGTGGCTGTGAGTGTGCGGGTCTAGTTCTGTCGTCTTGTTAGGTTCAGAAGACAGAAGGAAGTCAAATAAGCAGCGATACAAGAGCGGGTTTCTTTGGGGCTCGCGCCCTTGCAGCATCAAGAAGATAAGTACCGTAGAAGGACATCTTGGTCCCGGAAGTCACCCTCGTCTCCTTGCTCTCCATCTCTCCCTCCTCCTTCCCTCTCTCTCACTTTTATCTGTCTCTCTCCTCTGCTCCCTCCTACCAACCCTCTTCCAGCCACTCCAGACGATGAACTGCCTGCCGCTTTCCCCTCGCGCCGCCCGGGCTTCGGTGGGCGGGCCAAGGGGAAGGCCAACCACGCCCTCGGAGTCCAATATGGGCGGTGACTCACTTCACCCTATGCCCAATTGAACGCCTTCCAGGGTATTCCATTTTTAAATAGTTCTGGTCACGCGTAGCTCATCACCGCGAATAAAGTATCGAACTGCACGGGCGTTCGGAACACGTGTTCTATCGCAAGCAGAGTCTTGTCCGAGATTAAAGAAATCGCAAGGAGAAAGCGATTATTTATGATTAAAAACGAACCCTTGGCTTTTTCCAAAAAATTGCGGAGAAAATCAATTGGAAATATTATGTCTGGCTGCATAAACAAGAGACTGGCCATGTTTTGGCATCATTTACAAGCAAGAATTGTTATCTTTAATTGCCTTCATATAAGGAGTCATAAAAGCATTATCTTATAGGCATCTGGCAAGCTCGTCAGCCTTCATGACGAAGCATGTGCGCTTACACGTCTATTTTATGGAGAAAATTCGAGTGCGCATGCGTGTCGCTGGTTCACTGCGAACGCTAATTTTGGCCGCGAGGGCCTGCCACCAAGACTACTTATATCTGCACTTTGTTGCGTGTCTCGGTGCTACATTAGTGCCACTCACTGGTCATTTTTGTAGTTTATCTTTTTCTATCGAACCAAAATATTCTAAGCTAGACTTTATATATAATCAAGTTTCTCTGCGTTAGCTTACTGCTCATCTGAAACGCCGCCTTCTAAAAACGGCAAATAACGAAACAGACAGCGTGGAGCCTAAGTGCTATCTATCACACGAATCAGCTTCCATTCCTTAGAGATCCTGAGACCCAGATCCTCTGTGTGATTTATTCAGATGAGGAAATATCGAGCTTTCTTCTCTTGTTCTTAATTAACATTAGCATTGGGCGAAAATGACCGCGTTTCGAGCGTAAGTAAAGTGCCCTCACATCATAAAGACACGGTCGGGTAACTTGACTCACCTTTGTCTGACCATTTTGGGGCCAAAGCATAAAAAAAGGAAGAAAAGGATTTGCCTTCATTTACATGATGGATACTCTCGGGTTCGCTTTCGCTTTGATTTTCTTGGCTGTGTTTCGTTTGTTCGTGTTGTTTACTTGATAAATCTATTTTAAATAAAACAAATGATAACAATAATGATGATGGCGATGATGAGGAGGATGATGATGATTGATGATGATGATGATGATGATGATGATTGATGATGATAATGGTGTCGATGATGATAAAAACAACAATAATAATACCAAGTGAATAAATGAAAAAAAATAGATAGACGAATAATTAAATGTAAATGAGCGAATTACTCTTACAACCATTTCTGAAATACGCAGAATGCTAAACAGAAGTTCCATCATTCAGAACTCAATACTCCCCCGCGGTGGTAACTAGGCGAACATAAACAGAAAGACTATTGCAACTGCGGTTACGTGGCTAATATCCCGTTACACACCCCAGAATTACTCTTCTCTCTCTCTCTAACACAACCCGAGCGCCATCACATCCCTCTCACGCCCACGACACGCCCCCCTCAGCTGCAGAAGAGCCGAACCGGTTTGCGAGTAGTCCGGTATGAGGCGTGACGCAGTCTACCGTGTCCCCAGGTCGCGTGTCTCCTTCCCTCACTCCCTCACTCCTTTCCCTCCTTCCCTGCTTCCTTTCCTTTCCCTTCCTTCCCTTTCCTTTCCTTTCCTTCCCTCCCTCACTCACTCATTCCTACTTTATTTCCTTCCTTCCTTCTTTCCATCCTTCCCTTTCCTTTCATTTCCCTTCCTCCTTCCCACCTTCCTTCCTTTCCGGCCCCCTGATCTGACCGCCGCCACCCGGCCCCTCTGACCTCAGCGCCTCCAGTTAAAGGTCTCCTATGTTTCAACAATATTTGCAACAGATACAGATGAGTTTTATTGAGTGACGAAAAATAATGTAAATTTCGGGTGAACGATAAATACCATATAATTAGAAAGTTTGCAATCGCAGTTCACTACGTCGTGATATTCCTTTTGTCATTCAGAATATGAGTGTAAATATAATTTTTATTCAATACAATCCCACATTGAGATAGCTCTTGGATATGAAGATCAGCTGATGCGTCAATTTACGGGGAGGAACAGTGAAAACCTGATCGCAATTCATATGAATATAGACGCTAATTTAGGTCAGTCACCTCCACTATAACTACTGTTGATCTAAACGCACTGGAACCTGTTAACAAGGTCGCTTCATGCTTTCTAGTGTCAGTCACCCACCATGTCTGCCGTGGGTCTGACGCTCTGGCTAAGTGGCGCGCCGTTTTAACCCGGTGTCACTTGATCTCCGGGATGTCGTGATCGCCCGTGAAAGGTTAGCTCGGTGTTACACATGTCCGGGTAGTTCAGAGTTGTTGGGATCAGCATGTAATGTAGTGGCGTTGATAATACCCTAATATACTATTTTCATAATAATTAAAAAGAAAGTAAGTTCGTATAATAATATTTGAACATTCATAAAGCTAAGTATGTAACCATAAAATGATTTTTTTTTTAAATAAATCTATCATCTATCACTAGTAATTAAAAAAAGTATATATATCAAATCCTTTATCTAGAAGTACTGTCACGTCAAGCAGAAGCGAAAGAATGAAGTCCGCAAATAAGCGAGCCATCAAGTGATAAACAACACCCTCACTTCTCGGATGTAAACAAAGCCACGCGCTTCAGTGTCCTTAGCAAATATAGCGGTTTAGACACATGGAAACATTCATTCATAAATATACATACACACATAAACACACACACACACACACAGTTGTGTGTGTGCGTGTGTGTGTGTGTGTGTGTGTGTGTGTGTGTGTGTGTGTGTGTGTGTGTGTGTGTGTGTGTGTGTGTGTGTGTGTGTGTGTGTGTGTGTGTGTGTTGTACTGAACATGAAAGTATACTGATACCCTTTCATGGATATTTCAGTTCACAACTTTGACTATCGCCTTAAAAAAAGCAGAAACATCTTAGATTCTAAATGCATCAGTCGACTACTATTAGCCAGCTTGCCACCAGTCACTCTAAAAACTATAAGACTGTTTATTATATTAACTTACTGTAAGCTCGACCATTTCTCATTACAAATAAAAGGCTGTCATCGCGGTGATCACGGGTCGGTTCCCCGTCCTCGTGTCTCACCATTACATGACTCTGAGATGCTGGTGATTCCTTATCCGCTTTCCCCTCTAAGGACGCTTGGACGTCAGGACTTGGTGACCCACCCACTCCCCCCTCCGGCGTCGCCTGGCTGTCAGGACTTCCCTCCAAGCTACACGGACTTTCCTCATCCTCTTTTCCCATTATTGACCTTCCAGTAGAGCTCTGTGACTCTCCGTCTAAGTCTGTCTGAATGTGACTCGATGTCTCCTCTGTTTCGCCTCGTTCCAAAGTATCGTGAAGTATGGAAGACTCTCCTACCGAGGTTATCTGGCTGTCAGGTGTTGAAATCTCTTCTTCGGATGTTGCTTGACTGTAAGGGAATGAGGCGTCTTTTCCTTCGGATGTCTGTACGTCAGAAATTGAAGGCTCTCCTACAGAAGGAGCGCGGTTGTCTGGTCTTGGTGACTCGATCTCTGTGTGGCTGTCAGGAGTTGCAGCCTCTCCTACAGAAAATGCACGGGTGGCAGGCCTCGTGTGGCTGTCTGGCACTGAAGCCTCTCCAACAGAAGTAGCACGGCTGTCAGGTCTTAGGGACTCTGTAGTCGTGTGGCTGTCAGACGTAGAAAACTCTCCTACAGAAAGTGCACGGCTATCAGCCATTGGTGACTCTCTCTCTGTATTTGTTTGGGCGTCAGATGTAAAAAAGTTTCCTACAGGAGTTGTACAGCTGTGAGGCATTGGTGACTCTCTCTCTGTAGTCGTATGGCTGTCAGATGTAGAAAACTCTCCTAAAGGAGGTGACTCTCTCTGCGTAGTCGTGTGGCTTACAGATGTAGAAAACTCTCCTAAAGAAGGCGACTCTTTCTCTGTAGTCGTTTGGCTGTCAAGAGTCACAGCCTCTCCTACAGACAGTGCACGGCTGGTAGGTCTTGTGAAGCTGTCTGGCATTGAAGCCTCTCCTATAGAAGTAGCCCGGCTGTCAGGTCTTAGTGACTCTCTCTCTGTAGTCGTGTGGCTGTCAGACGTAGAAAACTCTCCTACAGAAGTAGCACAGCTATCAGGTCTTGGTGATTCTCCTTCTGTGGTCGTGTGGCTGTCAAAAGTTGAAGCTTCTCCTACAGAAGGGGCACGGCTATCAGGTCTCAGTGACTCTTCTTCTGTAGTCGTGTGGCTGTCAGACGAAGAAAAGTCTCCTACAGATGGTTGACGACTATCACGTCTTGGTGATTCTCCTTCTGTGGTCGTGTGGCTGTCAAAAGTTGAAGCTTCTCCTACAGAAGGGGCACGGCTATCAGGTCTTAGTGACTCTTCTTCTGTAGTCGTGTGGCTGTCAGACGAAGAAAAGTCTCCTACAGATGGTTGACGACTATCAGGTCTTGGTGATTCTCCCTCTGTGGTCGTGTGGACAGATGGTTGACGACTATCAGGTCTTGGTGATTCTCCCTCTGTGGTCGTGTGGCTGTCAAAAGTTGAAGCTTCTCCTACAGAAGGTGCACGGCTATCGGGTCTTGGTGACTCTACCTCTGCAGTCGTGTGGCTGTCAGACGTAGAAAACTCTCCTACAGATGGTTGACGACTATCAGGTCTTGGTGATTCTCCCTCTGCAGTCGTGTGGCTGTCAGACGTAGAAAACTCTCCTACAGATGGTTGACGACTATCAGGTCTTGGTGATTCTCCCTCTGCAGTCGTGTGGCTGTCAGACGTAGAAAACTCTCCTACAGATGGTTGACGACTATCAGGTCTTGGTGATTCTCCCTCTGCAGTCGTGTGGCTGTCAGACGTAGAAAAGTCTCCTACGGATGCTGCACGGCTATCAGGCATTGGAGAGTCTCTCTCTATAGTCGTGCGGCTATCTTGACTTAAAACCTCTCCTACAGAAGTGGCACGGCTATCAGGCCTTGGCGACTCTCCCTCTGTAGTTGCGTGGTTGTCAGGTATTGGAGACTGAACTATAGGAATCATATGGCCACTTGGAACTGAATGTTCATCTACAGAAGTTGAAAGCTTGTCAGTCATTGGTAGCTCTTCTTTTGCAGTTGTTTGGCTGTCGGGTATTAGAGACTCTCCAACAGGAGTTATGCAGCTGTCAGTGATTGAAGATCTTCCTAAAGATGTTGTATGGCTGCTAGTCATTGATGACTCCTCTGTGGTCATGTGACTGTTTGGAATTGGAGTCTCTGGTGCTGAATGTGCGTGGAGTATAGACTCTTCTGAAAAAGTTGTGTGGCTGTCAGGAGAAGGAGACTCTCCTTCAGAATAAGTGTGGAAGTCAGACAGTGGAGTCTTTCCTTCTGCAGTTGCGTCGACGTCAGGAACCGGAGATTCTGCTTCAGTCATTATGTGGCTGTCAGAGATTGAAAGCTCTCCTGCGACAGTCACTTGCTTGTCATGAATTAGAGCTTCTCCTTCAACAGACATGTGAATTTCAGGAACTGGGGACTCTGATGACACATCGAGAAGAGAGTTAAAAGTCCTTTCTTCAACAAGAGTTAACTTATCAGGTGCAGGTGGTTCACATGGTACCTCATCTGCGATTGAAAATTCTATCCCCTCAAGTGTGCAAACGCCAGTGGACGAACAATCGCCCTCAAAAGATGCATGACTAACAGATCTCGACGACGCACTTTCAGTAACTGTTTGACTAACAGAGGTGAGAGATTCATCCTCAAGAGACATGCCAGGTGCAAGAGATTGTACTGAGGATGGAGTATGACTGTCGGGATCTGAAGATTCTTCCTTATCAGCTCTGTGGCCATCTGAAGCAGAAGACTCTTCTTCAATACATATGTAACTTTCAGGTATTGGATATCCCCCCCTACTAAAAATGTGACGGTCAGAAACTAAAGACTTTACATCTCCTAGTGTTTGAATGACAGGGGTGGGAGACCCCCTTCCATTAGTTGTTTGACTGTCAGATATTAGAGATTCTCCTTCACCTGGCGTGTAACTGTTAAGGCTCAGAGAGTCTCCTTCACCTAATATAAGATTGTCAGGAACTAGAGACTCCCCTTCACCTGTTACCATGTCACCGGTAATTATGGAGTCTCCTTCAACTGCTCTGATGTTGAAGGAAATTAGAGACTCTGATTCAACATAACTGTCGTAAAGGCCAGTCTCTCCTCCAACGGACGTATGACTGTCTCGACTTCTAGTCTCTCCAGCAAAAGACGCACAACTGTCAGAACATGTGGTTTCTCCTCCAGCAGACGTGTAACTGTCATGACCTTCAGTCTCTCCTCCAACAGACGTACAGCTGTCATGTCTTCCAGTGTCTCCTCCATCAGTCGTGAGGCTGTCAAACACTGGGGATTCCTGAATCGCCGTGTATGTGTCAGATTTTGATGAACTTCCTTCAACAGTCGTATGACTGCCAGAACCTGGAGACTCACCTTCACTTGACACGTGAATATCGATGATCTGAGTTCTCGAAGTTATTGCCGATGGTGTTTTGGCGACGCGCGAGTCCTCTTTTGTTCCAGTGCTTTCCGTAGCACTGCCGCCAAATGCTTTTGGGATTCTCCACTCGCCTGACCGCTTCCCCTTCTTAAAGGTGTAAGCCACTTTCATCTCGCTGATAAAAGTCTGTGACCCCTTCTTATCCCCCTCCATTTGGACCTCGTCGCCATTTCGTTTTGTTTCTTCCATCAAATTTTCCAAACTGTCGGAACTATGCGATTCCTTTACGCTTCCCCTTGCAAGGCCATCCAGGCTGTCGAAGCTCGTCGCTTTGCCTTTTCTTTTCCTTGTGACACTATCAAGGCTGTCAAAGCTTTCATCAGAAGTGTTGCCCCTTCTTCCTACAGCTTCTTCAAGACTGTCAGAACTCGCAGATTTCGCCCATCCTAATCGACACGACACCCTTGAGACTGTAGGGTATTGTAGTTCTCTTTCTCTGTCGCTCATTATGCTCTCCAAGCTGT
>NW_028234414.1:18239731-18244731 GCF_977035675.1 Penaeus japonicus
ATGTTCTATTCCAATTCGCGACCGGGAAAATGAGTGGAACGAGTCGTTATTCCATGTTCAGGTGAGACAGGTGAGTGGCAGCTGCGAGAGAGAACGAAGTGCCTGTCTTTTCAGCGTTAATGTGTAAGCGCAAAAGCCCCTCAACGTGTCAAGAAACGTGTTAAATTACCATCTCCTAGACTAACAAATCATGTTCAAAAAGGTTGTCGAATCATAAGAAGTGTTCAAATTTTCCTCACTTTCAATTTGCTTATTCATCATTAGCATCATGTTCAGCGATCAAGGTCTCGTGATGTTCACCTATTATCAACAACAATAATAATAATAAAATAAAAAAAACATGAATAAGATCCCTTAGGATGTGCCATTAATGACCATCCATAGTGGAATTAATAAATCTATATAAATAATAATGATGATTAATAAAAAACAAACGCTTTTCCTCATATACTTCAATAAACAAATACTTAACCACAACACCGAAGACCGTCCTAGATGACATCGAATTCTCTTTTCTTAACGTAACTGGATTGTATTTTTTTTCTTCTTCTTCTTCTTCATTTGGTGCTCATGATCATTAGTTTACATGATGACCAAACCATGCAGAACGTGGGAAAGAAGCAACAGGTTCCCGTCATGCAAGGAGTTGGTGAGTTAGAGGTATGCAACATGAGAAAGTCCGGGAAGTGTTATTATTTCTGTGATTCAACAAGGTGGTGATTTCTATTTGTCTATCTTTTATGGAACAGAATTCCATCTTTGATTGGTCATTTGGGCGGTTCGGAAATAAATCCTTTCTCTCTTTCCTTCTTCATGTTATACCTTTTCAGCTTTCATATTTAACTTTTTTTTTTTTTATTCTATCATATATATTTCCACATACTTATTTCTGTATTTCTTTTTTACTCTTTTGTGGACATAAGGCACACGATAATCTTCCGGAATATTTGCCAGACACACATAATAATACATAAATACCATTGTACATGAAAGACATGACTTATCGGCATGTAAGTCAGCGAGGAAAACTGAGCATATCCCGTATGAATGTGAGTGGGGGAGATGGTTGCCAATGTCCCTGACACGTTGGCAAGCCTGTCTGAATTGTCACTCTGACCACGACTTCTACAGGGGTGTTGGCACTCCTTCCTCTGCCCTGGTCCTCCGTCTCTTCGCCCCAATAAACTTTTCAGAATAGCCAGTATGAGACGTTGATATTTCCTCCACTTGTTCAGGCGACAGGCACTAAGCTCATGTGTTCATGCGACGTAACTAGACAGTGGAAAGGTAGTACAATTCCATATAACCTGGTCATTGAACTTGTAGGTTTCTCCTTCGATTTTCTCTCTTTATTTACTATAGGTTTACGTTCTTTGCCATTCCGATTCAACTAAGAATCACAAAATGGATGGAATTTCCAAAAATAGTCTTTCACCTGTGGGGCGTCATGATCTCTGCATGGCACATTAAACACGAGTTAACCTTTGATCTTCATCAGGTCTACCAGCCTCTGTTCAACAATCTCTAGCAGGAAGAGCTTATACATCACGTTCAACAGACGAGAAAACATTTATTCATTCAGCATATAGCAGTCTTGACAATCACTGCTTGACATGGCTAATGACTGCTCAAAATAATACAACATTTGTAGAACTGCCTTAATTATTCTACTCCGTAAAACCCGGTCACTCAGACTTCTTTCTCTGTGCCAAAGCTGAGACATATGTTTCGAGATATAATCATCGAATAATTTTGTCTGTGTCGTGTAATTTGTCACGTGAATGATACCTCAATAATCCCGTAGCAGGCAGCGTTTACTTTCGTTCTTTAACTTGGATACTTTGTGCATTCGTGGGCATTTACAACACCCTATTCGACATCCTTTATGCTACTTTTGGTACACCCTAATTGGCAGTTTTGTTTCGTGTATGTACATTCTTCAAATTCTGATTCTGATTCTTATTAAAAAAAAAAAAAAAAAAAAAAAAAAAAAAAAAAAAAAAAAAAAAAAAATCTTTCCTGGTGAAAAAAAATGACTATAAAACATGTTATTCTCCATCAAGAAAATGCAAAGCGTCTACACATTCTGCTTCCTTTCTTTGTGTGTTTATCAGAAAATGGCTCTTCTCGAAATAGTTAACTAAAACAAGGAAAACAATATTAACCATCTTCCTTGAAAAAAAAAAAAAAAAAAAAAAACGGAAGGAAGAAAGAAAGAATAAGTGTGTGTGTGAGTGTGTGTGTGTGTGTGTGTGTGTGTGTGTGTGTGTGTGTGTGTGTGTGTGTGTGTGTGTGTGTGTGTGTGTGTGTATCCACCAAAGGAAAATTACCCTGAGATTCTCTCTCTCCTGCGTACATGCGTGCGTGGATTAAGTCAAGTCAGTCTAATGACCTTAAGACCGCTGGGGCAAGTGATCCGGGCACTAATCTTCTCCAAGCATCTTTTAGTTCTTAGACCTTCATTCACACTCCTGACCCATTTCTGGTTGTCCTATACCCAGTCTCTTCCTGTTCCTTCATATCTAGTGCACTCCCAAGGAATGGCATTCTATGCAGGGGCTCCTGCGTTGCGGGTGTCACGACTGCATCCTCCCAAAACCCGACCTCGAGCCATCTCTAGGAGAGGCTGTACACTACGTACAGTGTGTGTACTTCGTACTTCTTCTCTTTCTGCCATCTGTTTTCGCGTACTTGAAGGTTATTCTAGATGCGGGCGTGGTGCTTGGTTACATCCAGGTAACCAGTCTGCTTGCCATTCACAAGTGCGAATCAGTCAGTTCATATTGCACATCCGAAGTCAAGCAGAGTCTTCGCAACACCTTGCTGCTTCGCCAGTCAAGAGCTGCACCTCGGCCGCGTCCCTGGTGTCAGCGGCCCCGCCAGCCACTGCGCGGTCGCCGCCCTTCGTCTCCAGTTATAAATAACAAAACCAATTGAAAAGTAAACAAAGAACTGCTACTTATATCTCATACCCACGGTTCATGCCCTTGTTATTCCCTGATGTAGAATGCTCTGTGGCTTGCATTGGGCCCCTACTGTTCTTTTGAATACGTGCTCTCAGACACAAGGAAATTTGCTCTTTTTCGGCGATGTATTACTGTCATCCTTATTTTTCGTAACATCTAAATTACCCTTCTGTGTTATTGATTTTTTTTATTTTTTTATTTTTTTTTGCCTGTTACTGAAAGATCTAACGGTAGACGGATTTGTGGATACACATGCAAGAAAAAAAAAAACGCATATGATGTTTACACTATTCCCTATGCATGCAGTTTATACACGTATTTCTTATTGTTGAACCATTAGCCTTCCTCGTGTTTTGCCATTTTAAGGCTTATATATAAATCGTTATATGATCACACATGATACCCCTTCAAATTATAATAAATAATAAACCAGAAGTAGGTCCAGTGGATAACAAAAAAGGAAATTACGCTTTGCCGTGTCCGACATTATTCAAACAGTTTTTCTTATCACCTCCTCATGATATAATATCTAACGAATAAAATATAATTTCCAATAAACCCCCGATCTGTAAGGTCAAAGATCCTGGCGCAGGTGTTGCCAGAGGCGGGAGGGCGGCGATGGCAGGTCCGCGATGGAGGTCACTGTCCGTGGGCACATGTGTGGCACGACGCGCGGGGCCTTGCGCTTCCTTCATTCCTTACGTGGGCGTCTGTGTGTGTGTGTGTGTGTGTGTGTGTGTGTGTGTGTGTGTGTGTGTGTGTGTGTGTGTGTGTGTGTGTGTGTGTGTGTGTGTGTGTGTGTGTGTGTGTGTGTGTGTGTGTGTGTGTGTGTGTGTGTGTGTGTGTGTGTGTGTGTGTGTGTGTGTGTGTGTGTGTGTGTTTACAGGTGTGTGTGTGTGTGTTTATGTGTGTGTGTGTTTACAGGTGTGTGTGTGTGTGTGTCGGTTGTATGTGTTCGAGTGTTTGTGTGTGTGTGTGTGTGTGTCAGTTGTTTACAGGTGTTTGTTTTGTATGTGTGTGTGTTTACAGGTGTGTGTTTGTAGGTGTGTAGGTTTGTTTGTGCGTGTGTCCACACAAGGAAATTTGACCCTAGTTATTCACGTGTATATTTTCCAATAATAATATTACTAGAAAACCATAAATAAAAACGAAACACGGACATTTTCTGGCATGTCTTGTTGCAAACGAAACTTGTGTACTTCTTATTCTTAACCATTTTGCCTGCCTATGCTACAAGTACTCACACTTCCTTTCTGTGTCGAACTGTTTCCGTTCTGGCTAAAAAGTAATCAATGATGATCGTAGCGGCCATTCCCAACGAAAAGAAAATAAATATCTCGTGCAAGGAATGCCGAGAAATGTAAATTTTCGCTAAATATATCATCCCACGAAAACCTATGGAAATATTTAGCCTTCCTCTCTCGGTGTTTTTCTTCTCATCCCATTATGACAAATATTTAAAGTGCGTCAAATATACAAATATTTTTTTTCGAATTTCGGATTAAAAATAGGCTATGTAAGATTAAACAACATCCCCCGTTTATAGGCCCATTAGAATGAAAATTATATAGACACATTCAATTATCTTCGAAACACCATTTACCTCCAAGATGTATTTCCGTAGTTAACCCCTTAAGCCATAGACGATATAAACTAAAGAAAACACAAACAATTGAAACACGTCACAATAACCTTTGATAAAGAGAGAAAAAAAAATCAACACTTAAATATGTATAAAAAATAAAAAAATAAAAAATAAACAGATTCACAACACGCCCCGCTTTATTAATATAGGTTTACCCCCTGCTGGGTATTTTCTTTAACACCAAAGGAATAAATTTACCCCTGGTTGAGAATGAAGGCACTACTGGCTTATCAATATTTCCTTGTTTTCAACTTTAAAGATGGCGCGAGGAGAAAGCTTGTTGGCATATTCTGACATTAATATTAATAAGGCTACCGTTAAATTCTGCAAGACTTCTTAAAAGTATTTTTTTTTCTTTTTTAGTCTATTTTCCATTTTAATTGGCAAAA
>NW_028234414.1:18277231-18279731 GCF_977035675.1 Penaeus japonicus
GAAAGAAATAGCAAGAGGAGCCCGACGCAGGTACGGTCACCACTCACGTGCCCACAGCCATAGGGCGTGGCTGGCCCTAGGTGGGTGGAAATCGCTACAAGAAATATATATGAGAAGTACATTAACAGAGAAGTACTATAACAGCTATAACTCTTACTTGTAATCTACTTTAATTACAACATCTAACCTACTTTTACAGACGAACCGATTCCAACATATTTTTGGTCTGTGGTGATAAACATGACTCATAGACTCTTTGCCAGACATCTCACATGTGGAATTAAAGACAGACGTTGTAGCTTTAATCTAAATATTCTGACGTTCAGCAATTTTGATAGATATTTCACTTTTCCCCAAGATGCATCATAAAACATTGCTCGATTTCTCACTTTCAGCGTTCCTCGTGACAAGCAGAACTTGGTTCTTTGTTAGTTTTCCTCGGTACTAAATGTCAAGTAAACTCAACAGGCGAAGATATAAAGATAATGTCATCACTTTGGCATTGTATGAAGCGCTGAATCATTCCATAACCTTCGCTTCACTGTCCTCGCACATAAGGACATGCCTCCCACTCCAAATAACGAAGCTTTCTGCCACATTGCAATTTCAACTCATTCAGTAGAAGGAGCCTGCAATCTCTGAGTCCTCGCACGAACTCGGGAGCAACAGCAATCCTTCCAGTGAGAAAATGGAAAGAATGCTTTCAACTGTGCCTAAGTAACATAAATTTAGTCTATGAATTAAGAATGCAATCGTGACACCCACCCACGGGACCTTTTGACAACAGCTGGCCACTAACAATGTTTACAAGACGCCCTCAGGTGATAGTAGTCAGCTGGTCGAGAGTCATGCATTCCATTACAAGCCCATGACGCGGCTGCCCAAAGTTCGGCCCGGAGGATGGAGTCACGTGTGGAGGTGGTGGTGAGTGGGCTGAAGATGGTTGAAGAGTATGGTGAATGGTGGTGGAAAGTTTTGAGGGTGTTTGTGGGATATGGTTGTGGTAACGGCACCTGTCTTGAATGCCCTGTCGGGATAGTGAGTGAAATGTCGTAGAGAAAAGGGACATGTGTGACGACAGCTTTGGGTGGGCCGTCTGCCTAAAACAAAAATCTGGTTTAAACTGAATTTCAAACTTAGCAGCAGCCGGATTATTGTTTGCTTTCGATACGAGATTAGATCAAAGACGGCAGCTAACTAGATCTAGCCAAGATCGCGACGAGAGGACAATAGACTTGAAAATATGCGAAGCATTACTAAATAAAACTGCATAAAATCGCTTTAAACAAAACGAAAATAAACACTAAATAGTCTACTAACATTAAGATAGTAATGTATTTAGATAATCTTTAAAAGCCCCACCCCCATCTGAATAAAGTAAATCTCGAAAAACGGTTTTTCAATTACCTTTCTTTTACAGGACAAAGAAAATGTAGAGACACATAACTTTTCTCTTTCTCCCTCTCTCTCTCTCTCCATAAACGCTAAGAAAGACAAAATCGAAAGGCAAATCGAGCATTAATTTTCTCACGACAATTTACGAAAGCAAGAGAGAAACCCCATCAGTACATTGTGGCTCCATATATGGCACTTCTCTTCCGTCAGCCGCAGGTAGGTAGGTTGTCACTCGGGGCGAAGGGTGTTGGGAGGGGTATGCCAGGTGCAACTCGGGTGAATCATGACCACCCGAGGCACGGTGCCAGCTGGGTGCCTAAGGGGACGGCCTACAGGCGGATCTAGTAAATGTAAAAGGCCCGACGGTAAACATTATGGCGTTTGAACTAAGAGATCAGGCACTTTATCGTGTCTGCTGCGCGTAAACACACTTCTTACGAGGAGCGCGTGTTTGCGGATGCTTTTGTGCGGTTGAGGGTTTCCTTCTCTTTAAGACTAAAGGGCATTATGAACATAATTTCCCATTGTTTATTATTTATGTTCGTCGTGAATATAACTGCGTGTGTGTGTGTGTGTGTGTGTGTGTGTGTGTGTGTGTGTGTGTGTGTGTGTGTGTGTGTGTGTGTGTGTGTGTGTGTGTGTGTGTGTGTGTTTATATATATATATACATATATATATATATATATATATATATATATATATATATATATATATATATATATATATATATATATTATATATATATATACATATATATAGATACATATATATATATATATATGTGTGTAAATATATATGTATGTATGTATGTATGTATGTATGTATGTATGTATGTATGTATGTATGTATATATGTATATTTATATATATATATATATATATATATATATATAAATTATGTATATATGCATGTGTATGTATGTACAAAACACAAACACCCAAACCAAAACACAACACACACACACACACAACACACACACACACACACACACACATATATATATATATATATTTATATATATATATATATATATATATATATATATGTATGTATGTATGTATGTATGTATGTATGCATGCATGCATACACACACAACACACACACA
>NW_028234414.1:18294731-18317231 GCF_977035675.1 Penaeus japonicus
CCAATGAAAATAACTTTTATAAAATCTAAACTAAGCTGAATCCCCTTGTTATTTCTCTACACCAGGAGAGTCACAAAAGAAACTAATGCCAACACCAACACTACACAAATTGAGTTTGCAAAAATGTAGTGTTTGAAATCTAGACAGAACAAAGGCAAGGGGGGGAGTGGAATAGAGGCACAACAGTAGCATATTTGCTACCTTTTATTATACCACCACCACCAAAGACAGTCTTTAACAGAACTCCTGAGAAACCCCAACAGCAGAAGTACCAGCAGCAGGAGTAGCAGAAGTAGACTCTATGTGGCGTGAGGATTACTTCTTCTCACCTGTAATGCAGACTGTGGCGCTGGTGGAGTCCACCCCCAAAAGGTTTACAGCTGTACAGGTATACACCCCCTCATCCTCTTTAATGTGAAAAAGGGAAAAGCATTATAAACCAAAAAAAAGGAACAATCAAAGAAACATATTTGCAAACAAATATATAAAACAAAATACCTTTCCTACGGTTTTACTCACAATAAAAAAGTTTTAAATATCTAATGATAAATTCAAACAAATATTCTGAATGATGGCACTAACCTGGGAGCACCTGAGGAATGATCAGCCTACAAACACCGTTTCTGTACACTATCTGGTAATCTGGCCCGTTCTGAAGAACGTTGCCCCCTTTGGACCACGTGACTTGTACTGGTGGATCTGCCTGCACCACGCATTCTAGACGTAGAGTCTCTCCCACCAACACCGCCAGGTCGCGTAATGGCTGCAGGAATTTTTTTACGGGTTTTAAAAATATGTGTCAGATTTAATTCTTCCTTACATAGGTTTTGATTAATATATTATTGAAGCATGAATTGTTAATTGCTATGCTGTGAAAAATATGTTTTGTTATAAATTGCAGAATTCTTGAACTGCTACACTGACATGAAGGATATATTTGAAAACAGATATTGCATAAAATAAACATAAAGAGAGACACTTTCTATAATATGATATGAAACAAAAAGAAATATTCTGTTTTAGGCAATAGGTGACACAATAAATATTCCTGTCAACCATCAAAATTATCTTTAAGGAGTGTGTGTGTGTGTGTGTGTGTGTGTGTGTGTGTGTGTGTGTGTGTGTGTGTGTGTGTGTGTGTGTGTGTGTGTGTGTGTGTGTGTGTGTGTGTGTGTGTGTGTGTGTGTGTGTGTGTGTGTGTGTGTGTGTGTGTGTGTGTGTGTGTGTGTGTGTGTGTGTGTGTGTGTGTGTATGTGTGTGTGTGTGTTTGTGTGTGTGTGTGTGTGTGTGTGTTTGTGTGTGTGTGTGTGTGTGTGTGTGTGTGTGTGTGTGTGTGTGTGTGTGTCTGTGTGTGTCTGTGTGTGTCTGTGTGTGTCTGTGTGTGTGTATGTGAGAGTGAGAGTGAGAGTGAGAGTGAGAGTGAGCAAGTGTGAGTGTGAGTGTGAGTGTGAGTGTGTGTGTAAGTGTAAGTGTGAGCGTGAGTGAGACTATGAGTGTGAGTGTGAGTGTGCATTTGATTGTGCGTTTGATTGTGTTTGATTGTGTGTTTGACCGTGTGTTATTGTCTGTGTGATTGTGTGTGTTTGTATGTGTGGATGAGTGGATGTATGATTGTAGATGTGGATGTGTGTTTGTTTGTGCGGGTAAGTGTTGGTTGGTGTGACTGTATCTCTGGGAGTGGGTACTGAAGAACATAATTCATGTGTTTTTGAATTGTATTACTAGACATGTAGTACTCTTAGTTGTAAATGTATTTAACAACAAAAATTGGAGGCATATTCCCCAGGTTATATCAAATGACTTCCACATTATTTTTGACAATGAAATGGCATACAATAAAAGACAAACCATTTATTTGCATTATTTAGTGATAGCACAATATATCTTGTGACATCTCCAATGAAAGTTGCCAGATTTATAACCATGACACAAGGTCATATATTAGTAGCTGATTAGAATCTTTCCATGCAGTAAAAAGAAGTTTATATGCATAATCATTATAATCAAAATTTAGAATCTGAAAAAAATCACAGATTCAATAAAATATAAGTATGAATTTCACTTCTTGCAAAAATGAAGTCCATCTACATCATACACTTCAATTCAGGGTATGAACAGGTAGGCTATAGTGTCTCATGATACCATATCCGTTCCTGCAAGGTATTTGTATCTAACCTAAAATCTGCAGAAAGTGTAATAGTGCTTACTACTTACCTAAGAGTGAGAAGTGTAAATGGGTTGAGACTCACTTACCGTGATGTATTGTGGAGGGCGTTTAGGCTGTGTAAGAGGACCAGAGCGGGGTGATGAGGGCGTGGAAGGGGGGGTAGCGCTGAGGGGGGACCCAGGTGCTGTAGGAGGTGAGGTAGAGATGCCAGGGGTTAGTTATGTGAGGGGGGAGGGGACAGTGCGCTGTTAGCAACACAATGTGGAGACAGGAGCTGTGCCTTGCTTACATACCAAAGTTTGGTTAAGCAAGCTACAAATCAAAAGGTTTATAACTTTAAAAAGAAACAAAGCACAATCCCATTTAATAAATGAGACTTGTCAGTGATTTGTTACTTTAAATAAGGTTTACAGAGGAAATAAAATAAAAATAATTTCAAAATGTTTATATATCAATACAAAATAATCTTTGCCATGCATATTTAATGGATATTCATGGATAGTCTTTTTAATGTACCTTTACTTTGGTTAGGATGCATTAGGTGTCACGTGTATTCTGTATTCATTTAAAAATATTGAGGGATAAATTTTCTTAATAACAAGTTTCCTGTGGTTAGGGTATTTCTGTTTCAAATATGTTTTGTACTGTGTACTCTGAATATCTTTCACACCAAACACTGATGTCCTGATGTCCATTCTTGTTACTACATATCTACTATAATGCTTTATAGACAGAAATCTATAATAACTTAAAATTATCTTCATGCAATACAGAACTTAATAAAAAGAGTTAGTCTGTCATTCATATGCATTAAATAGGCAGGCGGATGGAAAGAAGAACATCATGACGTAGGGACACAGGTCACCAGTACCTCCCAGTTCTGTGATTGTGCTGAGCGGATCCACTGGAGCATCGTGGATGGGGCGTACTGACTTGGGTTGAACTGCTGCACCAGGAACCAAAGGCACAAATCTCTTAGGGCCTGTATCAATACCATGAACTGGCTCTGAGATCTTGGATGGACTTGGGTGATCAGACTCAGCCTCACTATCTGAGTATGGGTCACCCGAAATTGGACGGAACTGTGCTTGCTTCTTGGGCACAAATTCTGGAATCATCTTGCCCATATACTGCTGATACTCACGGTCTGTTTCCGAGATGTCTGACTGCAGCGATGGCTGAGGAGATGTGTGGTCCTCTTCTGGAGCCTCTGTTGATAAGGTCTTGCCTGTTGAGTGTGGGGGCTCTTCTTGCAAGGATGCTTCCTGAGGTGTCACAATGTGTCCATTTGTCTTGGTGCTGCTTATCTCAGATTTACAGGAAGTGCCAGATTTCTCATGAATTACTGGGATAGGGATGTCTGTGCTGCGATCACCATTAACTTCTTTCTTCTTTTCCAACTTCTTTGCCTCTCCAGGTAGAATTACTCCAAACTCATATCCAAAGTCATATTTGAAGTAGATCAGACCTGTGTCTGGATCAATGTGTTTTGTGCCTAAAGGAAAAAGGTGAAATTTTTTGCTCAAGCCTTCAATTAGTATACCTACATGCATCCCAAGTGAGCATTTTGTGCCTTACATGTGAAGGGATATAACATGCAAAAGAAATTACTTGCCATCCACAACCCCTGTATAGCCATATATATAATGCACTAATATGAATAATCAAGTAAAGTTGGGTAAACCATCACCTAAGTACAAGCAGAAAGCATTATGTGCTAGAATAATTTTGTAATAACTGAACTTCCAATTGAAAGATAACCTTCAAGTTCCAGAGGAAAAAAAAAGAAGTGCTCATAACTTCAGTGGCAGCTGTTATCACCATACATTCTTGGCATTATTTCCTTCTAATAAAGTCATATTAATCACCTTATTTTGTCTCATATTCTTACATAATTTATCTGATAGTCTGCATTGCTTTAATTATGTAAACAGATAATATATACATGTACATCTGGTTATGAATGAACTGTGGAGCTAAAAATCATATTTCATCTTTGAAATCTTTTCTCAATGAGAAATTGATTCTTTGGTGGGCATGACTCACTTCTCATTTTCATTTAGAGCAACCAAGCTGCATTAACAATGTATTGAAAATCAACTGCCACTGAATTTTCATGCAAAGCCTTAACTGAAAAAAAAAAATCATAGGGACTCACCAAATTCTGAGACCCTGGATTCATCCCTGTAAGCCTGGGGTTCCTGGACATCAGTTGCAAGTCCATCAGCAGCAGTAGGAGGTGCAGCAGTGGAGACTGGTGAGACGGACTGTTTTTTGAGTTCTTCGGGCATGGATGGAGGTTCACCTGCAGGCTCAGCTGGAACTGAGCCCTCCCTGGCAGCAAATACCTCAGTCACTAGCTGCTCAGCAAATTTCTGGGCTTTGTGGCGGAATGTCTGTGTCATGTCCTCAAACTGGTGGCTAACTACCTCTGAAATTGCAAGTTAATACATCTTAACATCAAATAATTAAAATTTCAGCAAATGTCACATAATGCAACTCCATTATCATATTTCTTAATAACATTGGATTGTGAACAGCATCATAATTATGCTAACATCAATACTAAAAAAATACACTTCCACTTACTCTGTGCAGACTTAGCATACTTTTTGTCAATGCCAGTTTTGGTTGGTGATAAAGGCTGTGTAAATGCTTCTGGTTCTGTTTCAGTATCTGTAGTATGAGAGACGTGAGGATGATGTCTATTTTCATCTTCCAGATCAAATGGTTTAAATTCTACTTTAGGGAATCTGGGGATCGAATATTCTTCCAAGGACTCACGTCTTTCCCTTCTTGGTATATCTGAAAGTTCCACCACTGGGCGTGGAGGACCTTCAAATTGAGGGGGTTGATCAAACTTGGAGGGAGGTGATGGATCCCTGCCTGAAGATTCACTTCGTCGCTTGCCAGGATCCCCAGCAGGGGGTGCAACTCGTCTGTACATTGGCTCTTCTCCTTCACTATCAGGAGGAAGCCATTTTGGAGCAATAGGCCTGCTGTCATAATCACTTTCATAGTCACTGCCTTTGAACTCTCCTTTAAGGAATTTCTTTGGCTGTGGTGGTGGAGGACCCCTTTCACGTTTTGGTCTGTGTGGCTCTGGCTCATAGGGGAATGGTTCTAATTTGGGTAACTGCTTGCCCTTCCCTAATTCTGTATCTGTTTTTTCAAGTTCTGACTCAGAAACAAAGTCATATATATCTGTAATATCAATATCAATCTGGAAACCTTTCTTAGCTTCAATCTTTTTCTTGATCATTCGAATGTGTGCATCCTCTTCTTCTTGAACTATGGTTGTTGTTCCACCATCAACATATCCAATTTCAGGTTGTGGTCCTGGTTCAGGTAAAGGAGGAGACGGAACTTTGGGCCTCTCTGGCTCTTCTTGTTTTGCCTTTAATACAGGAGCTTTTGGAACCACCTTTGGAGTCTTACTCACTTTCTTCTCATCAATCTTAGGTATGATGATTTCAGGAGATGTTTCCCTATATACTTGGACAGGAGGTTGATCTACGGGTTTAATGACTGGCCTCAATGGCTCACCTGATGGGGGTGGGACATCAAATTTAGATGGAGGAGTTGGAGTTCGTTCTTTGCTTTTAGAAAGTGTTCGTTCTCTAGGTGGTGGAGGTCTCACTGGAGTGTACTCTGGGTCTTCTGCATCACTGTCAGCTGGTTTCCACTTTGGCTTTAGCCTTCCTTCATAATCACTTTCATAATCACTCTCCCTAAACTCTCCCTTGTAAAACTTTTTGGGTTTTGGTGGTGCTGGGCCTTTATCTCTCTTAGGCTTAGGCTCCTCAACTGTGAATGGAAATGGTTCTAGATCAATGAACCTTTCAGTTTCCACAGTTACTTGCTCTTTCTCAACTGGAGGAGGAGGTCGTTCTGGAACTTGCTCATACTCAGTTTCAGTAGTTGTTCTTCTTTCCATTTTCTCCTTCTTCATCCTCATTTCTTCTTCAAGTTTAATATCAGTGAATGTCTTCTCTGTTCTTTCAATAATTTTTGTGTATGGCTTTTCTTTATAAGTCTGCACTTCTTGCATTGGGGGAGGTATCATTCTTGACTTTACATCTACTTTGTCAACAACATACTCAGTTTGCTGAAGAATAACTCCTTCTTCTGGTGGAGTTCCTGGAGGAGGTAACTCAGGTGATACTGGACGTTCTGGAGGCTTCTCAGTAGTCTTGGTAACCTTTATAACAACTTTCTTTGTTACCTCCTCCTTTTTGGGAACCTCTTGTGGGATAAGAATTTCTGGGCTTGGAACCCTCTCTGGAATAATTTCGACTCTCTCAACAGATGGACGCCAAGGTCCTTCTTCAGGTGGAACATCAAAAACAGTTGGAGGAGTTGGAGTTCTCTCTCTTGTTTTTGAGGGTGTCCTGTCAGACCTCAACTGTGGTTTAACTTTTGTGTAATTTGGGTCATCAGCATCACTATCGGGAGGTTGCCACTTTGGTCGAATACGTCCTTCATAGTCACTTTCATAGTCACTCTCTGTAAATTCACCTTTTTGGAACTTTTTGGGTTTTGGTGGTGGCACACCCCTATCTTTCTTAGGTTTTGGGTGATCAGGAGTAAATGGGAAAGGTTCTAAAGCTGGTAATGGTTCCCTTTTTGGTTCTTCTCTCTTTGTAGACCTTGATTTCCGTTCAGAGGATGATGTCTGGTGACTTTCAGTTGAAGTTGTTGCTGTCCTGGAATCAGTGAACTTTATAACACGAGTTGTTTGCTGCATAGTGACAAAGCGCTTATGATAAGCACTAGAGTCTGCTATCTTTGTTATCTTTGTTGACTCAACTCCAATTGCATTTGAGAATGGTGATTCCTTAGGTTTGCTTTCAGCATAAAGTTCCTCAGGGGGAGTACCTGGCTGTAAAACAGGTGATGGTGATCTAGGCGGAGGTTCCTTTTTAGGTGGTTCCTTTTTAGGTGGCTGTGACTTGAAAATCTTTGGTTCTTTTGGGGCAATCTTCGGTGGCTCAGGAGGAGCTACATATTCTACTTTCTCTGGAATGACAATCTCTGGTGACACATCTCGTTCTGGCTCAGTTTCAGATTCAGGAAAATCAATTTTAGGCCTTGCTGGTCCCTCAAATTGTGGTGGCTGGTCAAAAGCTGATGGAGGTGTTGGTGTTCTCTCATGTGGCTGTGAAAGTTTTGACTTTCCACGTGGTGGTTGAACTTTCCCATAAACATTGTCTTCAGCATCACTGTCTGCAGGTTTCCATTTAGATGGTATTTTTCCTTCATAATCACTATCAAAGTCACTATCATGGAATTCCCCCTTCTTAAACCTGATTGGCTGAGAAGGTGGAGGTCCTCTAGGCTTTTTTGGTCTCTCAGGCTCAGGTTCAAATGGGAAAGGTTTCAAATCTAATTCTATCTTCTCTTTTTCTTGTATAGTGACTGCCTGTTTAACTAGACCTGTTGACTTTAAAGGTTCAATTTTGGGGACTTTTACTGGAGCTCTCACATCCGTTTCAGGCACTGTTTTTGGAATTGTCTTTTTCACTGGCTTAGAAACTTGGGGTAAATCTTGTTTTTCTGATATAAATGACCGTTTTACTTTATGCTCCTTATGTTCACTGACTGATGATGTTACTTTTATTTCTTTTTCACTCAGTTTTTGCTCTGTTACAGGTTTAGACTTTACTTTTGTTTCTGAAGCAGGGACAGGTGCAGATTGTTCAGCAGGTTTTGAATCCACAACTGCTCTCTTTTCGTGCTTTTGCTCCATTTTTACCACATGTTTTTTCTTGGGTTTTGGTGAGACATCAACACTTGTGCTCTCAAAGACTTCAACTTTCTTATCTGACATAACCTCTACATGTGTTTCACTTTTCATCTCGACTTTCTTCTTAGTTCTTCCCCCTTCAGTAGAAATATCACTCTCATCCTTCATGGCATAAAATGTGTCTTCAGAATAAGGGCCTGTTCCTGGACGTCCATGTGTTTCTCTTCTGAACTCTTCGTGTTTTGGTTTCTTGTCCTCCTTTGCTGGTTTGGTTTCTGGGGTGGGTTTGGGACCTTGGTCTCCTCCATGCCTCTCTTCATGGACCTCCTCTGACCTGCTAGTAAACATCTGCAAGAAGAAAATGGCAGCCAACATTTAGCAGAATATGTTACAGACTCTGAAAACATATTTGGCTCTAGGCAAAGGTTCTGTTGAAATTTCGGCTCTTAAACAAGAATTTTTTGGTGCCAAACTTTAGTAGAATAAGTATGTTATTCATTTGGTCAACACTTGCTCAAGGTCATTAAATCTAATTTAGTATAAAAACTCGTCCACATATCCAAGTATAATACAGTATCGAGAAAGCATCATGATCCAGGTAAGTTCACAAGGTTGTGCTTAAAAAGGAATTCATTCACCTAGGCCTATTTGTGACCTGTCTTCTTCTGCGGTACTTACAAGGAGGGGAACTGCTCATGGCACATCACACTGTCTGATCAAATCATCATCAGATGGTAAACATGAATGGAAAGACCAGGAAGGAAACAAAAGAAAGATGACCCAAGAGAATGCACATGTCACAAGGCTAGATTATATAGCTTACTATGTATTTAGTATAAAATATTAATTGGTTACAGCCAGGCGAGCACAGCGATGGAGAGAAACACAAAATCTCATTTACAGGGAGAAACAAACTTACTTAAAATCTCACGTTTTTTTTGCATCAATTGCAGTTTAGCTTGGGAAATGACCATAGTTTTTTAACCTGTCCAGGAAGAAAATTTCATTAGAAAAGAATATTGGTTTGAAAGGCGCATTGTATGCCCAATATGCAGGTTCTGACGCTCATGCTGAAGTGTTTGCATGCCATTATGAAGAGGAAGAAGTAAAAAAGAGAAAGAACAAAGTTAAGAAACAAGAAGGCTACATAAATATGACCCTGGGTTAGACGTTATTAGTGATATCGAGAGCTAACACTGCTAACTGCAGAATGATGCTACACTATGGCCAACGAGCGCTAGAAAGCGCCAGGGGAAATCTAATTTACGAACCTGGGAAGATTTACTTTCAGATGACTTGAATGTACTGGAGAAGTGCGAGGTCTGACCTACTGAAGAGGCAGGAGTCGAGGGAAAGGAAAAGGTACCTGGGGTACCACCAGATGGGAAACCAGGGGGGAATGAGGTTGAAGTGGGTTGGCCACTAAACTCAGAACTGGAGAAACTTTTGCTTTCACTCTTTGAAAAGGATGATGACATGAATGATTCACTTTTAGAAAATGAACTAGTGCTAATATTTGATGAAGAAGTTGATTGTACAGTCTTTCCATGACGTCGGGGCAAGGTGCCTTCTGTATCTGCTGCATAGCCACTCTCTTCTAACTCTAGAGCACTCTTCTGAGTAGTTTCTGTCTTTTTACGAGACTTAGGAGATGCGGGCTTTGTTTTCACAGTACCCTGAGTTGAAGATGACTTTTCAGTCACATCACTTGTTTGTGATATGTGAACTACTCTTTCAGAAGGTGGCTGTGTTGGTTTATCTTCATGTTCAATATAGTCTGATGTTAGAACAGGGGTTTCACTCAAAGGGCCACCACGTATTGGAGATGGAGACTGTATCCTTGCATGACGGCTTAGTGTAGGTGTTACACTTTTTGGTGTAGGAGATGAACCACCAGCTTCTTCAAATTTCTTTCGCATACCCACAACACCAACATTCTCTGTTACTTGCTCCTGTACCTGTGATTTCTGAATGTGAATCTGCTCTGTATGTCTGACTGTTTGTGATGGAGCTGCAATGACTGTTTTGGGTGCCACAGCTGATATCTTAGGCACAACCTGTGGAACAATACTTTTGACTGGTGCTACTTTAGGTATTACAACTGGAGTCTTTGGTTTAGCAGGCATTGGAGCTACTTTTTGTCCCAACTTATTCTCTGGTGTTATCTGTGAAGCAAGCCTTTTTACAGTCTGTACAATATGCTTACTTTGGATTCTACCAGCTTCAGGGACTGGTGTTGATTCCTTTGAAGTTGGAACATCAGATTCAACATCAGAGAAAAGGTATCCAGGCGGAGGAAGAGTATCGAGCGATGGTGGGGGACCAAAAGCAGAAGGAGGTGGAGGGGAAGGCTGCTTTGATTTCTTGGACCTTCCTTTCTTCAACTTAATGTTCATTGGCTTATATCCAACAGCCTCACTATCACTCATGTATAGTCTTGATGCACTTCCTGGTACAGACTCATAATCACTTTCATATTCACTTTCTGTGAATGAGCCTGGAATAAACCTTCTGGGCATAGATGGGGCTCTTCCCCTTGGTTTCTTTTCCCTATCTGGATCTACAGTAAATGGGAAAGGTTCCAAAGGAGGGAGTTGGAAAATAGATGATGTAACAGATCCTTCTCTTGCATGAACTTTGGGTTTTATAGTATTTTCCTTTATTGGTTGTGTCATCTTTATAACTGATGGGAGAACAGGGCCTTGTTTAGGTGCTATGGATACTGGCTGTCTCTGGACTCCAGACTGCATAGGTGTTATCACAAGGGGAGTTGGGGCTGGTGCCGTATCTTGTTTTGCCAGAGTTGTTTTGGCATCATATTTTTCCAGAGTTGTCTTGGAAGTTTGCTGGGATGTTTGAGTTATCTCTTCCTGAGTTGTTCTGCTCGTAGATTCTCTTACTGAAGAGGTGGTGATAGTTTGGGTCTGAGGCATTGGTTGTGGTGGCCATGACATTCTCTTTTCCTTAACAGTGATATTGCTAGACCAATACACAGATGGTGGGGCTTCATGTGGCCTTGTGGGTAAAACTTCAGGCTCAGTCACAGGTGGTCTTTCTAAAGAATGAGAACGTGTCCTTAGTGATGATATTGCCTTTGGTGTTTCTACTTCTTGCACTTTTGGAGGCCATTTCTCACTTACCTTTCCAGCTGTGGATCTTATCAATTTTTCTTTCACACTAGATTTGACTTCTGTCCTCATAACAGTCTTCTTTACAGGTTCTTGTACTGGTTTTGGTGCTGTTTTGGAGACAGGTTTTACTGCTGGTACAGAAGGTATAGTAACAGGCGCTGGCTTTGGTAAAGTAAGAGGTGCTGGCTTGGGTGTAGTAACAGGTGCTGGCTTGGGTGTAGTAACAGGTGCTGGCTTGGGTGTAGTAACAGGTGCTGGCTTTGGTGTAGTAACTGGTGCTGGCTTTGGTGAAGTAACAGGTGCTGGTTTTGGTGAGGTAACAGGTGCTGGCTTTGGTGTGGTAACAGGTGCCAGTTTTGGTTTCGTAATAGGTGCTGGTTTTGCCACAGGATCCTGGGATATAACTAAATCAAATGGAGGTGGTGGAGCTGGTGTCGGAGCTGATTTAGCTGGAGTTTGACCACGCTTTGGTGTTGGCGCACGGACTGAACGAAAACCAGGTAAAGTCACATCTACTGGAACTGCTGGAGTGGGTTCTGGAGATATGATAGGAGCAGGTTCTGGATGTGAAACTGCTTTTGGTTTAGGAACTGGCATAGGTAATGGTTTTGGTTCAACATACACTGGAGGAGGCTCTGGTGTGGGCTCAACATACATAGGAGTAGGCTCAGGTTCAATAAACGCTGGAGCAGGCTCAGGTGTAGGTTCAACATACACAGGAGTAGGCTCTGGTTCAAGAACCACAGGAGCAGGCTCAGGTGTAGGTTCAACATACACTGGAGCAGGCTCAGGTGTAGGTTCAACATACACTGGAGCAGGCTCAGGTGTAGGTTCAACATATACTGGAGCAGGCTCAGGTGTAGGTTCAACATACACTGGAGCAGGCTCAGGTGTAGGTTCAACATACACTGGAGCAGGCTCAGGTGTAGGTTCAACATACACAGGAGCAGGCTCTGGTTCAATAACCACTGGAGCAGGCTCAGGTTCAGGTTCTACATACACTGGAGCAGATTCAGGTTCTATGTACACTGGAGCAGGCTCAGGTTCAATAAAAACAGGTGCAGGCTCAGGTTCAATATACACAGGAGCAGGTTCAGGTTCAGGCACTACATACACTGGAGCAGGCTCAGGTGTAATATATACTGGAGTGGGTTCTGGTTTTGGAATATGAGCTGGAGGTGCTTCTGATTTTGGAATAAAAACAGGGGTAGGTTCTGCCTTTGGAACTACTACTGGAGAAGGTTGAGTGGAAACTTTAGTTTCTTGCTTCATAACTTTGGTTTCCCGTTTCTGGTAGGATATGGAAGTTTCCTGAGAACTAAATTCGGAGAAAGAAGAAATCATACTTTTCACTGATCTTCCTCCCACTGCAGATTCCTGATATGCTGCATCTTCTCCTTCGGGTTTTGGTGGCCATTGCTTCACTAGTGTTCCTTGCGGTTCTACAATCTTTTCCTCCTTTTTCTTTGCTGGCTCAGGGACTGGTGGTGCAGGTTTCACTACTTTAGGTTTTTCTACTATTGGCTGAGGTACCACAACTGGTTTTATCTGTTTTACTTTTTGATCCGGCTTATCTATAGGTACTATTGTTGGAAGAGGGATAGTTTCCTTCTTTGGTTTTCTTGGTACTGGCTTCACTATCTCATGTTCTACTGCTCCAGTGGCTGCAAAGAACTTTTCTACTACCTTGGGCTTTATCTTTGGAGTGACAGATTTTTTAGTCTTGACTATCTCTTCCTCTTTTTTAAGTACAACTGGTCTCATTCCTCCTTCAAACACTGGGGGGCTATCAAATGCTGAAGGTGGAAGAGGATCACGGCCAACTGAATGAGGTCTAGCAACCTGTTTAGCAGAGGCATCAAATTTAATTTTCTTTAGATGAAGTCGCTGTTCACTTTCCATGTCACTTTCATACTCACTATAGTCACTGTCTGTAACAGTACCAGGAATAAATTTTCTTGGAATAGGTGGTGGTAAACTCCTTGGTCTTTCTCTTCTGGGAGCCTCCTGAGGTTGAAAAGGAAATGGTTCAAGTTCTGGGAATTTCTCTGGTTTAAATTCAATGGTCATTATCTCTTCAATAGTAGGTGTTGCCCTAGCAGATGAGGTTTCTCTCGTTGGTGTTGGTGTCTCACGGACAGGAGTTGATGGCTGCTTGGGACTTGGGAACATGCGAATTCCGCCTGGTACTTCATCTGGAGACATTGGCACAATTGTTTCTTCCAATCTCTTTGCAATCTGGATGACAGATTCTCTTTTCTTTTTGGGTTTCTTTTGCTCCTTTGTGTCATCTCGTTCTGGAGCTTTTGGAGGCTTTACTGTTTCCTCTACACTTGACTTTCTTTCAGGCATTATGAGAGGAGTGAGTGGTTTCCTTGGTTCTTTCACAACTTCTGGTTGTGGCTGAAGGGGCATTGGAGAAAATGTCCTAGTCTGCACATCTGATGATGTAACAAACATGGTCTTTGTATCAGAGGACATTGAAGAGAAGGAATACATTTGGGATGTTGAACTAAAATTTGACTGTGCCTTATTTTCATATGTTCCAGATTCAATTTTTGATTGCCATGACTTTGCTGGCATTTCCTTTACTGGCTCAGCAGTGAATTCAACATTAGCATCAGGTAATGTGGGTTTAGGATCCATTTTAATTGGTACAGGCTCTGGACTAGGTTCCTTAGGAGCAGGTAGTGGGGAGGGTACAAATTCAATAACCTGTTCACTTTCAGGAACAAAATACTCAATAGTATCCTCACCTTGTTGTACTTCTACAACTGCCTCAGAAATAGTAGGTTCAGGCATTACATTTGAAATTACTGGCTCTGACATGACTTCCTCAGGCTCGACAAGTTTCTGATGCTCTGGTACAACAGGTTCTATAACTGAACTTTGAATCACATGCTCTGGTACTAATTCTTGAACCACTGGTTCTATAATTTCTGACTCTGGTACTAAATTAGGAGCCACATACTCAGGGAGAGGCTCAGGAACTACTGGTTCTGGAACAGGCTCTTCCATCTCATGAACAACTGGTTCTGAAACAGGTTCCTCCACCTCATGAACAACTGATTCTGGTTCCGGTGCTTTATCCTTAACTATGAAGGGTTCTTGATCTACCAACTTTGGAATTTCTGGCTCTGGAATTATTTCAGATACTGCTGGCTGTGCAGGTTCTTGAACAAAGGATTCAGGAACAATGGGTTTTTCAACTACTGATTCTGGTAGGGATGGAACTGTGGCTTCTACTTTAATATCACAGCTCAATTCTACAGGATGTTCAGGAGGAGGACTTGTTATTCCAGTTGTAAACACTTTGGTTTCAACTGTTGAATAAGTGGATGATGAGATAGATTTCTTTGTTTCATAAAATGTTGATTCACTTGAGGTTACATCTGTCTTTACTTCTCTTACTATTCTGGGTTCAAATTCAGCTGCATTTGGATTTAATTTTGATATCTTAGTTTCTTCATCTGAAACAATTGGTTCAAGTTCTGGGACATCAAGTTCTTCAGTACACTCTTCTACAGGTTTTGGCTCTGGACTGATAATAACTGATGGTTCTGATATTACTTGAGGAACAGGAGACAAAGGTTTGATTTCTTCCTCTTTAGGTGTTGGTTCTGGCAATATTTCTGGAATGAAGCCAACCTCTGGTTCCTGAGGTACAGTTTCTTCCTCTTTCATTGGCTCTGGTTCATGATAATGCTCAATTGTATATTCTATTTCTGGCTCTGGTACAACTTCTGCTTCAGACTGCATTACAACTTCTTCATAAATAGGCTCTGGTTCAGGAATTAGGATTGGTTCAGCAGGGAGTGTAGCTTTAGGTTCCTCCTTTATTTCTGGTTCTGGTTCTTGACTTACATATCCATATATTGGTTCAGGCTCAGGCTCAAGGTAGATATCTGGCTGAACAGGTGCTTTAGGTTTTGGAAAAGGTTTGGGGGCAGGCTTAGGTTTACTTGGCACAGCAGGTGACTGAGCCTCCATTGCAGAGAAAGAAGATATGAGGGATGATACGTTCTTACTAACTATCTCAACACTAGTGTCCATCCGCGTTGTACATTCAAATTCATCATCTGAAGGTGCTGGTGGCCACGCCTTCTTCAGTTTACCTGGAGGCTTTCGCACCTCCTCCTCTGCCTCACTTACAGCCTCAGGAGATTGTTGTAAGGTGATTGGGGGTGCTGGGAGAGATGGTGGGGGGGCAATGGGGGGTTTGACAGGAGCTTTAGGGGGGGCTTTAAACATTTTAACAGGAGAGGTAGGGGACGGTGCCTCAACTGCAACTTCCTCTATTGCTCGCTTTATTGTTTTCACATGTCCTTCTTCCATAGATTCACTTTTTCTCTGTATAGTAGGAAGATGAAAAAGGATAGATAACAGTTTGTCCTCCACCAAAGTGAAATTAGAAACAGAATATATACAAAAAGAAATGATGTGCAAGTGCAGAAATATTCATTCTTTATATCCCAAACCAAAACTGCATGTGAAGAGAGTAAAAGCATAAAACTTTGCAATAAAGAGTATATAGAAAAAATGGAAACACAGTTGCAAGAATGTTGTAGAACTTCTAGAAAAATGTGATTGCCATCTACTAGTGCTAAGAAAAATCAGGATTATTGAAAATAATAATCCAGATAATAGGAATTTATTCTGGAGTCACTAATACTTAAATATCAACTAAGTTATGACTAGAACAGATTTTTCAAGACTACCTAATTCCATTACAGCCTGATGATGTACTAGCATCAGTGATACATCATATATTTTCTGCAACTTGGTAGTTTCTCTATAGCTTTAGCATTTGAGTCAATAGTTCTTGCTTTAAGAATGACTCCAGACTATCTTCCTATGGAATGTCATCAGTAGAGCAGTTATATCATAAGTGAAGTAAGTAATTTCCATCACCATCTGCATTTTGACTCTGTCATATCCATTTTACAACTAGCAAATCAAACATGGTAAGATCTGTACAATCCACTATTTAGCACATCAGAATGTTTATGTACAATGTTCTGTCACCATGAATGGATTCTGGTATGCGATCGTCCATGCTCAATTCCAGTTACGTATGTACAGAGAAGCATAATAATGTAAGGAAAAGTGCAAATAATATTTACCTTAGTTTCGTCAGTTACATCTGTAAATACAATCTTGTGTGACTGAGGCGTCTCATCTATGATCAGCTGTGTCACCATAACATCTGCCAGAGTCTCTGCACGACCAGCTGGATTGGTAGCAATAGCACCATACCGACCAGAATCGTCTAATTGAGCTGTGGAAAATTCAATTGTCCAGAATAATGTATCAAAATAAGTATATCAAATAGAAACTTTTTGCTATAAATGTCTATTAATTTCCATAAAAATTTCATGACATCTTCATCACTTCAAATACCACTACTTGCAGGTATCTCTTACATCTAGTTTTGACAATGGCATTAACTATGTACCTTCCTGGATGATGAGAAGGTGTCTAGTACCCTCAGATCGCTGAGTCAGGTGATCACCAGGAGTGAGTGGTTGACCATCCTTCATCCATGAAACTTCAGGTAAGGGGGTACCTGTCACATCGATCTCCATGTGTAGTCGTTCGTTTACACCCACCACAACAGGTTGCAGCCGTTTCGATATCACGGGTGGGAACTGTTTCTCTGTTGATTGGAGGTGTAAGCCAAGATAAGCATTGTAACCTTTCATGAATCTAATATAAAATACAACAGCAGAAAAATATATATTAAACATAAGTACTAAGTAAGTAAAAATTGGTTTAGTTCACAAAGGATGTAGTTTGTCTGCACTTTTGGTTGTAATAATAAATTCTGACATAATTCTGAAGTTTAAAATTCCAAAACTGTTGCCCATATAATCTTATAGAGCATGTACAGTCTTTCTATTCATGTGTCTTTTCTTTTCTATTCTTTTTCTCTTTCAGGGAATAAATCTACTGGCTATAAAAAGTCTGTTTCTGTTTCTTATCTCTTTTAGGTTTAAAATAATACAAAATCAAAATCATAAATCTGTAAATGTAATACAAAATATCTTTTCATAGCACTTACTCTTAATTATAACATCACAGGTGCACTGAGCAGAGCCACCTTCATTCTGTATGAAACAAGTGTAATGTCCACTATGTCCCTGACTGACCCTGGGAATGGTCAGTGTTGTTTTGTTTAGCTGAGTCTTAACTTGAATATCATCACTGAGAGGGCCATCATTATGAGTCCATGTCACAGTTGGTTCTGGATAACCTGTGAATTATGAACAAAATAGATTATTGAATATATACAGGCAATTTCATTTTAATAAATCACCTATCTGGGTTGCCCCTCCCAATCCTTATCACAACAATGATTTACAAAACTAACGACATTAAGTTCTTTTTATACCAAAAAAAAACATTTCAAAAATGAAATAAATAAACAGCATAAAGGAATTTGCAGTTTAATGAGCACTTCAAGTAAGTTATAAGGAATGTATTCAAAATATTATTGAAATCATGATAAAAAAGAGAATTATGCATCACCATCAATTGTGCTTTCCAAGACAATTCGGTCATCCTCCTTGGCAATGACACTCTGAAGAGGAGTGATAAATCTTGCAGGGGCTGTCTTCCTCTTGCCTGTTACAAACTTCTTTGGAGGAGGAGTAACAGGAATGCTCCCAGAATCCTGGCTCACTTGCTGGACAACCTTGTCACCCTCAACCTTCACCATGCTTACCTGAGTGTGAAGAAGCTGGTGAAATCTTGTTTTATGGGTATCATTGACATAATCAGTTTTATGAGTCATATAAATCAAGATAATCAAATACTGTTTCAGTGAAACTTACTTTATCACTGACCACAGCTGGTGCAGTTCCATCTTGCTTTACTTCCTGGAAATGTGCCTTGTGAACCTTGAAAAAAAAAATTAATGAGCTCGAAATTTATTCCATTGGAATAACAAATGAAAGCACTTAATCCACATTAAATTCATGCTTCACAATGAATTATATCTACCATAAACTGAGCATCAATAATTCATCTTTTATTTTTCATCATCTTTTAACTCTAATGCAAAAAACATGAAATCACCTCTGTTGCTGGCTGTCCAGAGACCTTCTGGACCTGTGAAGTGGTGGCTGCAGACATGCTATGTTTCTTCTCATCCATGCCTCCACTGCTCATGACAACCCTGGTAATGTGGCTGGTTTCCATCATGCTGGACTGATGGAACATGGTTGAGGATGATGTTGTGGATGATGTGTAGCTCTCCTCCTTCACATGATGCTGTGGCTTTGGCTTTTCTTGAGGCTCCATTGTGGTTTGTGTTGCTACTACTGTTGGTGGGTCTGAAATGGAAAAAGAAAAATATTCAGTGTCTAAAAATATTATTTTTCATTCCAATGCACTTATATTAATTTAATAAATGTAATCTACAAATCCTTCAACCTTTACTTTTTGGCCAACATCAACTTTATTAAATGCCTGTACTACAAGAACTAACGATTTCTTGTACCAAATGAACCCACTAACATTTTTGTACCTAAGTTTATGGTATCCTTCATTCACTGAATTTCCAATCCACCTACACTTCACAAGCTGAACTCATCATCACAAGTTAGGTATAATGCTAATGATATTGTACTATCGCACACTTTATGATTTCTTAAAATACCTGAAGGCCTTGATTTCCTAACCTGGTTATTTAATTACTTTTTGCCATTGTCCACAACATACATAATTTCTACAAATAGCTGATTGTCACTTGGATTATTTATTTGTGCTTATAAATTGTATACCGGTTTCTCTTAATATGGGGGAGGTGGATTGAGTGATTTCCAGGGGGAGGGGTGGGGGCTGGAGGAAAAAAAGGTAGAAATTTGTCTAATTATATTTTGAATTCTTTTGACAAGTGTTGCTACGTATACTGTTGTATACCATCACAGTAAATCCATCACTGTCCATATTATAATGATATGTCTTGGAAACATCAATTATATCATTACAAAAACAATATATAATCGAACTATTTGTTCAATCAAAACTATTATATGGATAAGTAATCAATATAAAGTTTTAATATAACCAGCCATTCCACTTAGCCTCATTATCAATATACACTGTTTCAAGATAATTACTATTACATTGACATAATAATAATGACGGATCCGGAAAATTTTTCAATTCACCTTCCACTAATATCATGCAACAAGCTTTTGTATTCAGATAAATATCGCAGCGATATTAGAAATGCTAAAGGTACTGTAATGCAAACTAACAAGTCCACGTGACCCTGCGCACCAATACAGACAGTTTAAAAATTGTGAAATAATTTGGAAATTACTTATACAATACTGTAGAGTTAATTAAAAAGTGTTGCTGATTCATATACACTTCTTAGTGTCTGTAATAATTGCTGAAGAGTATACTCGATAAACGCAATGTCCCTACAAAACTAAACTCTTACCCTAGATGCAGAGTTTTTCAAAAAGCGGTAAGAAGATAAGAAGATACAACACTCCCTCAGCGGACACGTGTTTCCGCTACCGCACTCAGTCGCTTGGAAATTGTCTGAATGTTGCGAATGCCGAACTCGAAATCATGGTAAGTACCAACACCAGTGCGATTTACTCACTGGTCATTTCCGATTGAATCATTGGATTTCCACTGAAGTATTTCACCTAATCCATGCACAATTTTCCGAACTGTATCACGTCGATCGATCGGTCGTTATTTCGAACACACGCGTTTCGGGGTTGGCCACGAGAAGCAATTAATCACTGTTGCATTTACTATTTTCGAGTAATTTAATCGTCACAAGGCACGACTCTCCTCCACAGGTGCTTCATTGTTAAAAACGTCGGACACATACATGTATAATATCACACCAATTATATTCCAGGCAGTGTATCATTTTCAAACCGAGCATGTTTTTTCTTTGGAACTCCAATTCGTTAACGGCTCAGTTCAATTCAGAGAGTAACGGAACAGGTATGATGATGTGTAAGCTGATGCCGTCGAGGCGGGTCATCTGGCTGCCAAGGGAAGGAAGTCCGCGGTAACTGTCATTTATCAGCCGTTACGTCACATTGCACTTGGATCACACTCCGATCCAAGTCTACCTACGCCCCTTGACAAAAGCACCGTGGCCAACCCGGCAGATCAAGACGAGGTTAGAGGTGAACGAGGCTGACTTCCCCGTCCACAGGTTGCGAGACGCACTTCTAACCTGCATCCAGACGGTTTCCCTCCACTCGACCCGCGACACGCCCTCACTTCACCCACTCTCCCTAGCCCAACCTCCTCCTCATGCCCCTTTTTGGTAAACTCGGAACGCTGGGGATAATTACTTTACCGTGATCTTTGCTCGTCTGTTGCTAAATCAAGGACTGGATAGTAATTCCAATCTAGAAAATCAACACTTTCTTGTGAAGAAAGCAAATAATATAAAGGTTAAATCACTTCGTAAAATATTTCAATTTATATCGATAAAACTTCCCCATGCCCCGCTTATGATTCACCTGTATGCCGGGAGTGAAAAAATAAAAAAAATGTTTATGATGGCTGCCAGGAATAAATGAGCGAGAGAATGTGTTCATAGAAACACCGAGAATTTCTAGGAGTGATTCCCCAACTCGCTAAACAAATATATGTGAAGAGAGGCTCTCCACATATGTCAAGGTTTAATTTTGTCATTGTCTATAAAAACTCCATACACCTGCTCTCCATGTCTTGCTAAAAAAAAGAAAGTCTTTTGCGCATATAAAATATTTTATGTCGTAACTTTAACAGTACATGAACAGTCTAATAACTGCAAAGCATTTCTGGTTAAAGGCCCACCGTGTACCTAATAATACAAGCTGTTTACATGAGCGGTCAACATCCTCTTCACCGGCTCCTGAAGATGACTGACTCGTGTATTTATAGTCTCTGAATTTTTACTCGAACTATATCAACCGCCTGATGTGCCATCACCACGGGCTTGAGCTCCAGCTGGTTCCCCAGTGCATCAAGAATCACAATTCTGTGTCTCACTTAAAACGGAAATCGCCACTCGTTTTCCAAACCAAGATAGCCTATCTACCAGGGGCGTATCTAATAGTTTTATTGGGGAAGGGGCGTGGTGGACTTCCAACTTACCGAAAGAAAGAGCATCGGAGCTTCGGAGCTTCGGTTCGCTTACGCTAACCACCAATGCATCAACATAATATAACCATGCTGTGCTTCAGCATAGGTTATATCATGCTGAGAACTATTTATTGGTATAAACACAAGTGTAGCAGAAGTTAATAAGAGGCATGAGTGAAAACATATTAAAGATCAACCTCTCAGTATTTCCTACATATTCTGCCGTGCCTTAAAGTTCCCAATATGCTTTGCCAACATAAACTATCTCCACCTACATTTCTGTTAAACTGATAGCATGTTTTCTGACGCATTGGCTGACTCGAAATTTACGACTCCTCCTACATCAACTTATTTTCAGTATTTCTAAGAGTGAAGCCTGAGATAGTACGCACTCGAACTGCAGTTAGACATTGTACAAAGAAATATATAATATCTGACCTACAAATATATAATTGTATCCCAACCAATGTTTACGGAAGTTATGTCAGGCATCCAACTTCCTCTCCTCTTGTAAACACGAATACCCTCCGATGTCTGCTCAGACTTTTTACCGTTAGCAAATACCTGAAAGTTGCGGGTTTCAATCTTAACCACCACAGCTGGGTCTGACAAGCAGCTGGGTATATCATCAAAGCTGTAACTAAATTCCGCTTCAAAGAGTTACCATATATTTACATTTCCCAAATTCCGAAATATATCGCCTAGCATCTTTTTTTTTTCTGGAACTACAAACCAATATCATATTCTTTGATAAAATGTGGGCTCCGTGTGACAGGCGTTAATGAGCTAAAAATCTCTTATGCCTTCTCTTGTCAACATTCAGACAGCGTTAATTAAAGTAAATAAAACAAAAAGTAAAACTGACTGAAGTTCGACAAACAAATATGAAAAGGGAAGGCATGTGAAACACACCCTTGAACAGTTCCAGAAATAACTAGGGTCGCCCACTGAACACCGCATGACACGGATCTCGGCGATGCGATATGAGGGTGTTTACCTTTTTGCCTTGAACGTTTATAAATATAGTAGGATAGCGATTAAACCAGCCGGAGAGGGAGGCACGAGTAACGCACAAACAGCTCGCGGAAGTTAACGATTGCTTGTGGATGGGAGCATGCACTCGTGGGCGTCTGCATGGGCTGGGGATGGCCGTAAGCAGAGGGGAAGGCGCGGCTCAGCAGGAACGGGGTGTTGCAATTGAACCCTAACTTTGGCAAATGGTTCAGAGTGATGTGTTCATCAACAGAGTGGGTTATCGCTTCATCTGCGTGTGTGTGTGTGTGTGTGTGTGTGTGTGTGTGTGTGTGTGTGTGTGTGTGTGTGTGTGTGTGTGTGTGTGTGTG
>NW_028234414.1:18327231-18332231 GCF_977035675.1 Penaeus japonicus
AATGAAAAAGCTAAAGACAACGGCGGTGTTCCCCATAGTAAAGACGGAGAATCTGTCTACGTGTTCTTTGTGAAAGGCCTGAACAGTGCTCTAACAGGAGATAAAGATAAAATATTGGAAAACATAGCCCAAGTGTTAAACAAGCATACAGTTTCGGTTGCTGCCAATGAATATAAACTTTTCTGCCGCCCAAGGTCGTTGTCATCTAAAGCCACAATGAAACATATCTGTCTTCACACTGGCATGCTAGCTGTGAGCGAGATGTTGGATGAAGGAGTAATGGATGTTTCCAGGTATGGTTTGGTGGGTGCAGCTCAGTGCCTCTTCCTCACCCTCTATTTCAACAAAAATATAATTTCCATGGGAAGGAATGCCTGGAACAGCCGAATTGCACAATTCCTTACTGACACCTGGATGAGTTTTGGCTGTGTGGCAGCGGTTATGATATCAGCCTCTAGACATTGATAATCATTTGACAGGACCAAGTCTTAATCCCTTAGAAAATCTTACTTCTATGAAATATTTAATGTAATTATTGTGATACCAATAACAGTGATACTTTTGTACTCTGCTAGTGATATGGCACCATCATGACCTTAAAAGAACATCAAGTTTCAAAAACCGAAAAAGGTCTTATTCTGTTAATGGACCAAATCTGTGATAGTTTTATCATGTACTTAGATAATGTTGGTATTTTTTATTAGTGAAGTCACTTTAGAAAGCCTTACACTACCTCAATATGTGTATACCCAAAAGAAAAATTAACTGCCCAAGTTTAGTATGATTTGGTGTAATGTGGTTTTGCAAAATTAGTTTTCAGTCAGAATTTTCCTTTGTACTATTGAGCTATAATATTTCAACTGTACACTACATGCCATAGTGCACAACGTATATTGTGGAAATGTATGTTATATAACTTTGTTACTTATGTTAGACTTTACAAAATACCAATACATATCTAACTAACTCTCCCAGTATTTCAGTTGTAATATAATATTCCCATAATTCTTACCTTCAATTTTATCATCAACATCAGAAAAATTATATTTTGTAATAGTTGATGGTTTAAATAGGCCTTATCATTTTCCTTTTTAACTCACATGAAATGGTCAAAACATTTAGTAAGCTTGTAACTCCTAACATGCGCCATATTTTCAGGTGAAGAGTATGCTTAACTAATATGCTAGGTTTGCAAATCAGTGAGACAACAGGTCCTCTTTCATATGCTGAAGCTTTGCAAAGTACAGAACAATTACTGAACAAATGTAGACCATGGGAATTATGGTACATGTGTATTTTCTGACTAATTAAGTGTCAAGAGTTTTCACTTGGAAAGGGAATTTTATTGTATAATATGGCAATGATTGTTTCTTGTTGGCAGGAAGCTAAATCTGATTTAAATTTAGATAATGCAAGGTTTATAATATTTTATGTATAATGGTGAAATATTTATTCACAGAATCTGACTGACTATATTTTGACACTCCATGTATTTGTTAAGCATATTAGGATATTACGCATTACTCTCTACTTACTTGGGTGTAAAACCTGATAACTTCAATTAGGAATCATGTATCATATCCATATACAAGATTAAATATTATTTAAAATTTAAAAAATAGGTACAAAGAGTGTTAAAATGGTTACAGATAGGCTGGGACAAAGGATGAAAAACTGACGTAAAATGGTGTCTGTACTCACCTGTAATTTTAAGAGTGGCAGCAGACACGGCTTTTCCCGCAGCATTTTCAGCAACAATAGTGATGATACCTGCTTGGAGTTTGGATGTTGTGGGTAGCTCCAGAGAGTGGACACTTCCTCGGTTGCCAATAAGATATTGCAGTTGTCCATGTAAATATTCTTGACCAGTGAGATGGCAGTCATTGAGTGTCCAGTATACCTAGGAGAGCATTGATATGAGTATCATAATTTTAATAACAGCCCATCAGTGAGTATATTTATAATGATTATTGATAATATTATACAACTTAATTTTATGCGTCTATTATTTTGTTCGCTTATTTCTATTTGGTGTTAATTGCAAGTAACATTGATATTTTGTATATATCTAATGATACTTTGGTATGTACAGTATATATTCAGTCTACATTCATAAGTACTTAAGTATTATATATATATTCCAATGAAAGTCTTATGAATACTGTATGTAAGGATTATACCAAGCTTGAGTGGGTATATCATCTGTGTATTCATTGATGCTGATGTCCATGGGTTCTGCATGAGCTTTATAACTTTTTTTAATGTACTTGTGAATATTTTATCAAGGATTTATTTAACAATGATTATAGTTGCTGTTGACATGTTTTATAAATTGTCATCAACTGCAATACTTATTTTTTTGTAACTTTTTTAAATGTGATTGTTATGGTATTTGTTTTAATATACAATGCAAAGTATGCTTTCTTGTTTAATTTAACATTTACCTTACTCTATTACTCTGTGAAGTACAGTTTAAAAAAATCTTTGTGACAGCAGCAATAACAATTACTGTAAAAGCCATGAAATATTTTTTTATGGATGCAGTTTTTTAGTCACTATTCTTTTCAATCCCATCTATTGCTGTTGTATATTTAACTGTGTTTTATGTTTATATATATAAAGAGCTCCATTCATGGCCATAAAAGAAGGAAAATGGACACTAATTTTTTTATTATCCACAAACAAATTTCTGCTCTACAACAATGATTGCTAACATTATTGTTGGTCACTACTACATGAAAAGAACTCTGTAGCCTGCAAATGCTCAACAGGCTAACAGTCTGATTTTATACTGATCAAATCTGAATTATCTCTTTTCTTTCAAATAATTTTATTGATAAAATAAAGCAGAAATAAATTACTTTAATCATATGTGCACTACTTAGTATAATGTTATCAGTATTTACCCGACTAGCTAGTGAAGACTGTTAGGAAATTCCTATGTCCTATGTTCGTCTTTGTAATACAACACATAAATCAGATAATAGCCAGCTTGAATAATGCCAGGAGTATTAGGATCTGTACATTCACCATCTAATATGGTTCCCTGACCTCTAGTTGCATGAAGACACACTTCAAATACCATATTTGGTAATGCATTTTGTGTTAATGGAGCTAAATCCTGGTGTGCAACAGAAGGGTTGCTAAAATCCAAGAAAATAGCGTGAGTAAATGGTAATACATATGCTCTGATCAGTGACTGGCCAGCTTCCAAAACTGCTCTCAACTTCTCTACAACAATCTGTTTGATCTCAAGCTGAGACAAGCTTTCCTTTGTTTTGATCATTAGCATGAAGGCTTTGTTTGGTTCTGATGAATAGCCAATTTTCTCTGTAGCTGGCTCCGATTTATGTGGAATAGTTTCAAAACTTTTCAGGAGAGAAAAATTAAGGAACTCTGTTGTGACTTCAATATCTTTCATGTTTACTTTATCGGGAGCATTTGGGTTTGTGCAGGATGATTCTGGGATACCATGCTGTTGACTGTTTACATCCATTTGCTTACTGCATACTGAAATTTTGGATGGGGTTTTTAATATCTTAGTAAGTTCTCGTAATTTTGCAAGACGTGCTGCTCTTCTTGCCTTTCTCTCTGCCTGTTTCTCTGCATCACTTTTCACAGATTGGTTTATGTCAGTAGGAGAGTCCACATTATCAACAATATTTTTGACTGGCCACTGTACATCACTTGCAGTTAAAATTGTATTTACACCTACTGACTTTGTAGCAGTATAATTTTTTTGTATTTCACCATGATCAGATAAGGAACCTTCTTCTGAAATAACGGATAGACCACTGAAGCATCTTTCACGTTCAAAGAAGCAATCCATTTCTGAGGAAAAGAGCTTTTCAGCATTTGTACTTCCTCTGTCATTATCAGTACTTTTGGATACTTCATCAAATGAGATATCTTCCTCTGCCTCTACTATAGGAGTCATTAACCCATAACATGATCGTATGCCCTGTAGTTCTGCATATATATCAATGCCTGAAGGCTGAGCATCTTCATATTTATCGCTGCACAAAACATAAATTGGACTATCTGAATCAGAGGAAGACTCTGTATCAGACACATAACCTGAAAGCCACTTTGTTTTATCAACTGAATTATGTCTGAGTAAAGAAAAGTCTGTACAAGTTGTTTGAGATGACTTTTCTGTAATTAAACTGTTTTCTCTGGTAGATGAATAATGTTTCATGGGCTCTGAATTATGCTTTTCATTTGCAGCTTTAAGTCGGTCCTTATTTTTGAAGAGGTTAGCAGCAAGAGTCTCATCTTCTGCAACTTTCCTCTGGCTAGCATGACTAGTCATTTGATCTTCACAAATGCTGTTTCGCTTAGATGTTTCTTCTGATGATAAGGAATAACTGCTCCTCTTCGATGCACCAGAGTCAAGTGACTCAGGACCTGATGCATTTGAAAAATTACCAGAGAAATATCCTGATTCCAATTCTCCATCAGAACTCTGAGAAACTGACTTTCTATTGTATTCAGTATCATCCTCAAATGAAAAGTTTCCATCTTCCTGGCTCTTTGGATCTGGCAATCTGTCCTTAATCAGATCCCAAAGATCAGCAAGCTTAACAGGCTGAATGTCTTCTTCTATGCCAGTATCAAAAAACTTTGCTGGCTGGGAGGTGCTGACTTCCTCATTATCAGAAGCTGGAGACAGATTTTCATCTCTCTGAGGCTTCTCTCCATTTTTTATATATGTTTCATTATGCAATTCCTCACTCCCACTATTCAAACAGATTTCCTCAGAAGATTCCCTTCGCTCTCCATCTGACGTAAAATGTGAACTGAGAAAGTGAGAATAAACTTCTGAGTTCATGACATTAATATCATCAAATTTCTGCAGCTGGTCATACGACTGACCTTCTCCACCCTCATCTGAATCCCCTAATGAGCCATACACAACAATGTTCTCCATCATGAAGCGGGAATATGATTCAAAGTCAAGTATTCTTAGGTCACGGAAATTACTTGGTTGATCAGCTTCT
>NW_028234414.1:18349731-18352231 GCF_977035675.1 Penaeus japonicus
CGTGTGCGTGTGCGTGTGCGTGTGCGTGTGCGTGTGCGTGTGCATGTGCGTGTGCGTGTGCGTGTGCGTGTGCGTGTGCGTGTGTGTTTGCTACTCCCTAAAATGACTAAAATCAAACAAGGCCGACCTTGGCAGCCGCCTCTCTCCTGAGGTGCTCGTGGAGGAGAATCTCAGCATTACCCTGAGACTCTCCCAGACCCTGATGCTCGGAAACTTCATCGCGCAGCTGCTTCAGAGAAGTTACCGCTTCGGTCAAGTCCTGGAGACAAGATAATATGTTAAGCATTCTCATGATCAAGTTGCTCCGTTCCCTTCAATGCCATTACAATATGGTTTTACAACGGGAACAACAGCCTTTTGGTCATTTTTATACATATCATCTTCATCTTTTATATGGGAAAAGAATATTACCTGGTACAGAAGACACAGAGCGAGACACTGTTCTAGATGGTGCTTCCTTGCAGAGAAGAGTCCATCCAGGAACCTCCTTCGGTCGTGGAGTGACTCAAGGTAATGTTCGATTTGGGAGCACGCTGTCGGGAAGGAAGGGGAGGAATAAATCATTAAATGTTTAATTCAGCATTCAATAAATCTATACTACTGTCGGGAAAATAATTAACGGTTTTGTTATCATCTGGCAAAAAAAAAAAAAAAAAAAAATCTGAACAACAAATCTACCACTCACCAAACTCAATGTTGGTCTTGATGTGCTGCGGCCTCGAATCGAGGGAGGCGCCCTCAGTAGCCAGGCCCCTGAGCCGTGCAAGGAGGGCCTGGGCTTCCTGCAGCGTGTACATTGATGCTTCGAGGATGGCTCGCTTGTGGTCGTGTAACTGCGACAGGAGCTGCCTTGCGCCTTCAGCGTCGCCTGGGAGCACGTTGTCCGTGTAAACGCGCTCGGCAGCGTCCATGCTATCGCTGTACTGTCTCGCTCGCCTGTAAATAAATGTTGTTTTGCAATAAGTACCTTGTGATAGGATTTACAATAAACGCCATGTCAATATTACACCCGTGTGGATGAGCATCATCTAATGTTGTAAGTGTCCACAGTAAAGGATATCGTTGTATATTTGCTCGATTATAAATAAATATTGTTCAGCGTTATGAGAACTTACTCTTTTTTTTTCCTTTTTACGTGATATCATTTAAGAGGTTTATTACATCAACACGCAGTACTAAATGTAGTCACTCAGAGAGCTTATCAAATCCAAGTCAAAAATATCCTCAGCGCCTGTAGGTGCTTACGAGAACCAGCGATATAAAGATAGACGAACATAACAATGATATATTTTCACTACGAGCTATTTGAATATGCGTGTGGTATGCATAGTTATGATATACGCGAGATACAGTCAAATCTTTCCTATAATGCCCCATACTACTTAACAAACCTGACAGAAAATCTTCTGCAAACCTTCTTTGCTTCTTTGAAAGAACCGAGACTGACACGAAGCAGAAGTTGTGTTTCTCCTAAACGAGCTACTATCTGTATATCCCTCGTATGTAATGCAACACTCCTTTGGTCTGTTATCGCTAAGCTATGGAAACCGATCCTACGATTGCGGTAATATCGTGGTTAAATCTGATGTTGCTCTAAGGAGGGTGTTTTTTTATGATGTTAACTACCATCCGTACCTTACGTTTCTAGAAATATTAATTGAAGATCAAAATATACATGAAAATATTTCACCTCATGTATGTTGCAGTGCTAACTAAAGCATCTCCTTCTTTAGCAAACATATAAATGTAGCTTTTAGAGTCTGAGAAAGAGACTCATAGAACTCATTAAGCAAGACACCCGAGCTGAGGCAGTCACTCCGTCTTCACCTCTCATGGTAACTGCAGGTTCGGTTGCGTGGGTGAACATCTCTTTAAGCGTGTTTATTGATGCTAGCTTTTAGCAGGACATCATGTATCAAAATATTTCCGCATAGATGATTCATATATATGTATATATGTATGCATACACACACACACATACATACATACATACATACATACATTCATACAGACATACAGACAGACAGACACACACACACACACACACACACACACACACACACACATACATATATATATAGATAGATAGATATTTAAAAAAAAAACATTGCTATTACCCAGTAAATCACCTCCACCAAAACCATATCACTGGTCGAAATATCACGTACTTTAATCCCAACATTCATGTTAGAATTTTGCACGCGTCCCAAGGCGTTAGCGGTTTTGTAACATTAAACGCCATTCTAGCGGCATCGGTTAACTCGCAACACGGGATGTCTGTGAAGACTATAATGGCCCGCATTAACATTCCACGGGAATCGACTTTACACCGATAAATGAGGGCGAAGTCTTAGGTCAGTTCGATCAAGGACTGCCGATTAATAGGGACCACATCCACGCCATAATGTCAACAGGATGATTAATCAGAGCCGGTCCGCGCTCGTCACAGAAAAATCAGTCCGGGATAAGCAACATCTCAACAATTTGCTCGAGTTTCAAC
>NW_028234414.1:18372231-18379731 GCF_977035675.1 Penaeus japonicus
TTTGTACTTGAGTTCCCGAAGGCAAACCCCAGTCTATTAGGACAGCTGTTTAGGAGGAGCTTAGACATCGCACAATCGCTATAAATATGTCTTCAATGTAATGGCATATTAACGATGATATGTGGTATTATAATCTAACATTAACGAACTGTCATTGTTCAATATTACGTATAGTGATATCTTGCTACTTGTAGGACCAATCTCGACCATAAAACAGATATAGAATTTCTGTGACAACATAATTAGAACCTGAAAGAGAACACCAAACCACTCAAGATCGTTTAGATTCGAATCAAGCTTAATTGATAATTCAAGTTCGAACACCGATGAAGTTTCACAATCAACAAAGCTTGCGTGAATTTGTATCTCGCGTTGAGAGATTCGCGTGACGCTGTAATGAGTACCTGCCACGACGCCCATCACGGTCACTTAGCGTTGTCACCCGAGCAATAAACACGATGATGGCGAGATGGATGAGGTGGCGGCGGCGGCGGCGGCGGCGAGTAACGAAGGCGCGTACAAAAGGCCCACTATCAGGGGGTACGAAGCGTGAGATAACGTAAGGAATGCGACGTCCGCGAAAGAATTCTACCCCGTTGATCTTTTTTCTTGAATTAAATATTTCAAATCCTTAAATATCTTCTTATCGCGAAGAATTGTCAGCCAGTTAATCTCTTCACTACTCTTTTTTTTATAGACAGTTTCACAAAAACGAAAATCTAATTGCACTGATCTCATTTTCCCAACTTCCTGGGTCAATGCCCATCGTACCCAGTCTGCAAATAGATCTCGATGCCTCACCCACCTGAGTTTTGAAACACTGCAACGGCCATCTTCAAAAAGTGCTTTCAAGGGATTTTCTTTCTAATGTGCTTTTTAAAATAATATTTCATCTAATAAAATATGTTGCGGATGCTATTTCTTTTCACATTAAGACTATATCTTTATTAATTTTCTCTTTAGACGTGGTATGAGACGCATAAATGTACAGCAGTAGTGCCATAATTTTGGGCCAGTGCCCAGGGATACCTATGTGCTCTCTACACCCGCCCGTTGTTTTCCTCACAAATCACAAGCAATTCGATCAACATTCTAAACTGTCCTTTCCTTGTCCTGTGCCTCGTTTATTTATTTTCTTCCAATGTTTTTTTGTTTAATCCATTACCCCTTTACCCTCCACCAATGCCCCCTTTCCCAACGTGACGTGGATTAGACGTGACGTACGCTAAGCCGTGGCTCCAGACCGTGCCAAGCTGGTCACCATCACCTGACGCGTGTTCCCCTACACCACCGGGCGCTTATATATCCAGACGCAGACGCCCTTCGAATGAACTGATGATAAGAAGAAGGGGGAATTTGTTCTTCTCGGTGAAGGTGTATTAATGGTGTGGATATTCAGTGTTGGTAATAATACATTTGATGTTTTATGGAACGTGTCCTAATTTTTGTTTGTTATTCTCACTCACTCTGTGTGTGTGTGTGTGTGTATGTGTGTGTATAAATACATATATATATATATATATATATATATATATATATATATATATATATATATATATACATATATATATACAAATACATATATATATATATATATATATATATACATATATATATATGAATACATACATATATATATATACATATATATATATAAATACATAAATATATATATATATATATTTATATATATACACATATATATATATACCCATCAACCTATCTACCTATCTACATCTCTCTCTCTCTCTCTCTCTCTCTCTCTCTCTCTCTATATATATATATATATATATATATATATATATATATATATATATATATATATCTTTATCTCCCTCCCCCCTCTCCCTCTCTCTCTCTCTCTCTCTTTGTCTCTCTCTCTCCTCTCTCTCTCTCTCTCTCTCTCTCTCTCTCTCTCTCTCTCTCTCTCTCTCTCTCTCTCTCTCTCTCTCTCTCTCTCTCTCTCTCTCTCTCTCTCTCTCTCTCTCTCTCTCTCTCTCTGGCTCAGCTGGAGATATTTCGAGCGCTCTAAATATATCCAACTGCCCCAGTCGCTACCAAACGTATGATGCCCACCTGCTCTGCACTCGAGTCATGGGTTTCGCACACACACAAACACACGCATGTGTGTGTGTGCGTGTGCGTGTGCGTGTGCGTGTGCGTGTGCGTGTGCGTGTGCGCGTGCGTGTATACATTTGCTTCCCCAATGAATCACTCTCACGCAAAGAAATCGCCATCAATAGCCCTAGCCATTAATTTGAGAAATCAATTACGGGAGAACACATTGACAGCTAATCGACAAAAAATCGAAACGAGGAAAAAGAAAGTGGCCGAAGGAGTGAGTTAGGGTGCGCGAGCGAGGTAACCAGTTTCAAGATAAGAGATAATTTCAGGTAGGCCGTTCTTCACGAGCTGTGACGGGTAGGTCTATATTTTCCGATATCAGCTCTTGTGCCTTTGAGTTATGGAGTGTATTTGATATTTGATACCGTACTCTTAAGGTAACTTTTTGAGTACGTAAGACAAGTTCAGATGCATGTTTTACGAGTTTCCCCCTCATCTACACCCCACTCTCATTCCATCTTCCTCTCCTTCTCCTTCACCCTCCCCCTCCTCCTCCCAGGTGACTCAGAAGACACCCCACTCCACATAACACAAAGGTGCTAATGAAGTACAGCCACGAGACAACCAACAAATGGCCGGGCAAGGCGATGAGCGGGCCAGCGGTCAGTAAATGATGGCCTACAATACATAATGAAGCATGACGAACAACATAATCCCCACGTTGCACATAGACCTATTACAAGAGGCTCGTATTTGGTCCAAGTAAACATTTAGTGAATCTGAGGATAGGTTATAAGTGAATATTAAAGAAAATGAGTGTGGATTGACTACTCAATTGCATAATTCATTGCTTGGGTTATTTTCACTTTGAAAAAAATTACGCAAATCAGATTGCAAAGCAATGATACTCTTCAGGACTCGGTTAAAAGTCCGGGGAGAAAAAAAAAACATACATGTATACATGGCAGTAATCGATTTGTCGAATGTAGAATTAAATCACATCAGTGGAGCTTATAATCCGTGTATCTTTAGTATGAAGAGCAGGACTCACCCACCAAAAATTAAAGATAAAAACATTCACCTCCACGCTATCTCTATACCAAGTGTCAAGTCAAGAGTCTCCCCGAAACAATGAACCTTCATATGACATGTGCCATAAGGAAAGCCTAAGGGGATGCAGGATGCAGAGGTCCTCGGCCAGAAGACACAGTAGATCATTCAATTCCCGCAACACACACACGCATCATTATCCCTTACCGGCTTGGCGAACAGTCTAAGCAGGTAAGGCCGTAGTAGATAAAGGGTTAGAATAAATGCCACGGGAGGCACACGCGAGCAGCGGCGCTCCATCAGCGAGTCAGGCCACGTAACGGAGGAAGGGGTCTGGCTGGTTTTTGTCAGGTGGGCCTAGAAAGACGACCCGAACCGGGATCATCGCTGCCCCGATATGTCCAGGTTAATGAATGCTCACCTTTGTTGCGGGGAGGTTTACGACCGCCGGTACAGGGCCATCGTGGCACCGTTACTAAAGAGCCGCGCGGTACAATTGTTGGAGGATGGGTGAGGAAAGAAAGGGGCGAGGAGGAAGAAAGGGGGGAGGGGGAAGGAAGGGGAAGAGGTCAGCACAAGGTCGGGATGGTCGCCAGATACAGACGGAATAGACGTAGGCAAGGTTTAAAAGGAATGAGGATAGACGCCTGTTTCAGGGAGGATGGGGAGGCGTGACATACAAGGAGACACGAAAAGGGATAAAACCTAGAGAAAAGGGCGTTTATGGATAAAACTTTGCCATAAAAGGTTTCCTTTCTATTTTTTACAATAGAAGAAATGTAAATCCGCATATATTTCCATAATGTTTCACAACGCATTATGTGGATAATGGTTTGCAATAAACAAGGCTAATCTAGCATATAATCTTAATTAAGGATCGGCATGGACAGAATAAAACGTTTCGTATCAAAAAAACAAAAAAAAAACAAATACAGAAACAACTCTCCTTGCCTCACTGGCCTGGTTCCGTTTTTGTGTCCCTCTTTATTGGTCTGCAAGTCAATCAAGATCACCCTGCAGCTTCTACCCCACGGCCCGGTCAGGTTCTTGCATAAGCGAGGTTGATAGGAACGTTCGGAACAATAACTATGAAGACGATCTTTCGGGCGGTACGCCATCTTTCTCTCTCATCCTCTCCCTCTTTTTCTTCTTCTCCCTTTTCATTCTTCTCCTCCCCCTCCCCTTCTTTCTTTTCCTTATCCTCTCCCTCTCTCTCTCTCCCCCTTCCTCTTCCGCTTCCTTTCCTTCTTCTTCTCCCTCTTCCTCTCCCTCTTCCTCTTCCACTCCCTCTTCATCTTCTTCTCCCTCTTCCTCTTCAGATCCCTCTTCCTTTTCCTTTCTCTCTTCCTCTTCCTTTCACTCTTCCTCTTCCTTTCTCTCTTCCTCTTCCTTTCTCTCTTGCTCTTCCTTTCTCTCTTCCTCTTCCTCTTCCTTTTCCTCTCCCTCTTCCTTTCCCCCTCTCACTGAAAAAAATCACTCCGCGCGAGTATAATCGAGTACATCACAAAACCCGCCCCTAATCATCGCCATCTTAGGACCATCATAATTAACACCACAGGAACACCAGTCATCACCGCTCTCAGCACACCACTCATCATTATAAGTAGCCTAAGAATCGCCTCAACTATGATCTCGCAAACAAAAACAAGAAAGAAGAAGAGGTAAAAAACAAGTGAAAAACGGAACTATCTAATGATGAATGACTAGTTGTGCGAATAGGGAGCCGAATAGGAACGCGAGGTTATCTAACTGGGCAGAGAGGCAAGACAAGCGTGCTTAGTTAGGTGGTTAGCGTGGAGTTACGGACGGCTTATGAGGGCCGTGGGATACTAGAACCAGACAGCTATATGGATTTGCGTAGGAGGGCATCCGGCGGCAGATGTAGAGGGCGCGTGGGAGGGCAGGTTTGGAGAGTTGTGTCGATGGGCGGCTGTAAAAGGCTGATGGGTTGGCCCTGCTGGGGTTTGAGAAGGGTGGGTGGGCGTGCAGAGCAGAAATGGGAAAGTACGTAATAGGCGGGTGATTATGTACAAATGAGAGTGGGTACAACATGTAAGCTTAGTTACGTGGGCGGATTCATAATGTGAGGCGGCACGGAATGGGCGGAGGGGAAACAGGGAAGGATGGAGCGATCAAACAAACACGCACACGATGGAGGAAGGAGAGTTGAGCATCTCGAGGAACTGATCTCGTGATAAAACACCATCGGAGAGGAAGTAAATATGCTTTATGCACATGGTTATGTATGGAGAGATAGATAGGTAGGTAAATAGATGGATGGGTAGATATAGGTGTGTGTGTGTGTGTGTGTGTGTGTGTGTGTGTGTGTGTGTGTGTGTGTGTGTGTGTGTGTGTGTGTGTGTGTGTGTGTGTGTGTGTGTGTGTGTGTGTGTGTGTGTGTGTGTGTGTGTGTGTGTGTGTGTGTGTGTGTGTGTGTGTGTGTGTGTGTGTGTGTGCATATGTATATGTATATGTATATGTATATGTATATGTATATGTATATGTATATGTATATGTATATGTATATGTATATGTATATGTATATGTATTATATATGTATATGTATAACATATGTATATGTATATGTACATGTATATGTATAATATATGTATATGTATAATATATGTATATGTATAATATATGTATATGTGAATGTGAATGTGAATATGAATGTGTATGTGTATGTGTATGTGTATGTGTATGCATATGTATATGCATGTATATATATGAATATATATATATATGAATATATATATATATAAATATATATATATATATATGTGTGTGTATGTATGTATGTATGTATGTATGTATGTATGTATGCATGTATGTATATGTGTGTGCGTGGAGTATATACAATCCTAGTGTTTGTAAAGTACATTTGCTGTTACCCAAGCAAGAGAATGCCCTTTGCTCCGCATCGTGCAGTCGAATGGCCCCTCTGATTAGCGTCTTTTCATCATGGCTCTGCCAAACACTGAAACAATTGCATCTCTCAGCATCCCATAATTCAGTTTTAACTGAAAGGTGATCATGAAAAAAGTCAAGAAACTCGTTAACTTTCCATAACTCTGTGGGGAGTCGTCCGCCTAGGAAATCGCCATTCCTTACGCCAACGAGACACGCCACAGCAACGCCCAGCCAAGGCAAAGGATAAGCCGTGGAGTGATCCTGAGCCGCCAGCATGACAACACGAAGAGGCAGAGGCCACCGTGGCCCGACCCTGACCTGGGAGCAGCGCCGGTAACACAACCTGGCCGGCCAAACCTGAGACATGGCGCTTACCGCCGCCACACGGCCCGGGGGGCTTGTGGGAGGGGGAAGGAGTCTGGCGCAAGGTGCCCTTGCAGGAGAGGATTCTCAGACTGCGCCCAGCCACATATACTGCAGCAGGCGCCCGTGAGCATAATGAAGGCGGAATTATACGATCACTAAAACTAATTTACTTGTAACGCGTGTTCCTATCAAGATGCTTGCTTAAAGAAAACACAAGATATATACCGCATTCTTGGAACAACAAAATGATGATAATTTCAATAAGAGGAAAACAAATCGGAACGGGAGAGGGAGGGCTGGAGTGAGCGATAGAAAGGTATACGAAGCACATTTTCAAGGGAGGGATGAGTGTGTATAATACAAAGAAGCTGTGAGTAATGTGGTAGCATAACCTTACACGACAAGAAGTGTGGAGTGCAAAGAAAGAAAATCACAGGCGGCGTAGTGTAAATAGGTACTCGTTACGTATTTGGGAATGGACGTGTGAGTGTGAAAAGTGTAGGTTCCCAGAGGATAATGCGCACCGACACAAAACACGAGTATGCTGAATACAGGTACAAGAAAAGGGTGTTGGAGAAGTTAGACAACAAACCGACTGCAGAAAGGCAGTGAAAAGCCAAACCTTCCTAAAGGTGAGAGGAAGGTCAAGAGAAATAAAAAGCATAAGGTGGACAATGATGCTTTAAGTGGAAAAGCGATATGCAGATGAATAGAAAGAGAAAGAGAGCAGATGGAAATAGATTGTGTAAGAGTGAAAGGAAACAAGACGGATGTGTATCGCGTGTAGGAGGTAGGGTGAAGCGAACCGTCCTGGAGAGAAAGGGTACACGGGGATCAGAACCACATTCCAAAAATCTAAAAATAAAACTCCCAACATCCTGCTTCGTATCTAACACTAATACATATCTAACAATGACAAGAATATACACAATGGCAAACACAGGCACACACCGAGATAGAGAAAAAAAGACAAGGGAGATAAAGACAACTAGAGACAGACAGACAGACAGACAGACAGAATCAGAGACAGTCAGAGTCACAAACATATACGCATGCATACGTATCTGCTCGGGCAAAAAGCTCTCAAATTATCAATAACGTTGATCTGAA
>NW_028234414.1:18387231-18389731 GCF_977035675.1 Penaeus japonicus
TGTGTGATGACGGGAAGGAAATGAAGATCTCCCACGCAAACCTCGCCTTGTGGTCTTGGTGAGTGAGTGTTATGCTTGTATGTGTGTGTGAGGGAGTAAGGAAGTATAGCTTAGCGTGGGATGATATAGGGTTGTTATTACTATCATTATTCCGATAAACTATGATGATGGTGGTGTGGACGATGATTGTGATATTGGTAGGGTGGTCTATGATTGTCTTTCAATAGTCACTGTTTTACATGGCTTTATAACGCTGAGATTGAAGCCTTTTCTCTAAATGCACTGCCCTCAAACGCAATAGATCATGTGATATGTTAAACATTCTTGTCATCTCCTTGCCGATGTAGCATCAAAGGAGCATCCTAGGCGTAGACAGGCATTACGAACCTCGAGGACAGAATAGTAAGATCGCCTGTGTTGGTCGAGCGCCGTACACATGCCGCGATTGCCCAAAATAACACCATAGTAATGGCAGCTGCTTCTCTGTACTGGCATAGCACTTTCTACACTCGGCTGCTTCTTATCGGGAGTTCGTAATTCTCACGCAACGGCATTATGCAACCAACCTTACGGCGGAGTTACCAACGGCGACCTTGAAGAATACACCCTTTACTTAATGTCCCATGGTTACAAACGGTGGCAGCTTTACACGAGTGATTCTGACCGGCATTCGGGGACGTCTGAGAAACTCCCTTTTCTTTCTTGATACGTCCCTTTGTTTATCCGATTCTCCATCAGTCTTCCCGGCTGTCTGCAACTTCGCCCATTTGATGCAGTTGATTGCCGGGAATGTTTACTTGCTAGTCTGTTCGCGAACCGGCAGTCTCTCTCTCTCTCTCTCTCTCTCTCTCTCTCTCTCTCTCTCTCTCTCTCTCTCTCTCTCTCTCTCTCTCTCTCTCTCTCTCTCTCTCTCTCTCTCTCTCACTCCTGTGTGTGTGTGTGTGTGCGTGTGCGTGTGCGTGTGCGTGTGCGTGTGCGTGTGCGTGTGCGTGTGCGTGTGCGTGTGCGTGTGCGTGTGTGTGTATGTAGGAGCGCTAGTGTTTTGTATGCATATTAGAGAGAGAGAGAGAGAGAGAGAGAGAGAGAGAGAGAGAGAGGAGAGGAGAGAGAGGAGAGAGAGGAGAGAGAGGAGAGAGAGAGAGAGAGAGAGAGAGAGAGAGAGAGAGAGAGAGAGAGAGAGAGAGAGAGAGAGAGAGAGAGAGAGAGAGAGAGAGAGAGAGAGAGAGAGAGAGAGAGAGAGAGAGAGAGAGAGAGAGAGATAAAGAGCTGATATATCTTTTAAAAGAAAATAAACCGTGCACCAAAATTTCATGGTCTCAAATTCTTCAAAATCTCCCATAAAGTAAGCAGTGTGCAGTGTGTTATGCGATACCCTATGCAGCGTGGAAACCGTAGTAAAACGAACATCAATGTCTAATGCTCGTTCATGGTTCTCATACTACGCCCAGACAACAATGCTGGTTCATGGTTTACATACTACGTGTGTGCCTCTTTTTATATGTCTCTATTTAGGTCTAACCATCGGCATAACTATTCATATTGTACGTTGCATTTTACGATAATCTGATGTATCTCTCTCTGCATTTGTTATCACATTATCTCCGATGACACCGACGGAAGATTACATTCACCATGAACTTACATCAGACATAAAATTGATTATGTCACCTCTTTTCAACGTCTTCAACTACAGACTTTCTCCGAATTGTCTAGAAAAGCGTGACACCGCTTGAATGCGAGATGATGCGAATAAGGCGAGGAAGCTGGCAGGTTCACGCACAGACCTGATGCCCACATGACCTCTATGACCCCCACACACCTGGGCTTCGTCTCTCCCACTCTGCTTCTCCCTCCGTTCTCTTTCTCTTTTCTCTCTCTCTCTCTGTCTCTCTCTCTCTCTCATTCTCTCTCTCTCTCTCTCTCTCTCTCTCTCTCTCTCTCTCTCTCTCTCTCTCTCTCTCTCTCTCTCTCTCTCTCTCTTTCCTCTTCTCTTTCTCTCTCTCTCTCTCTCTCTCTCTCTCTCTCTCTCTCTCTCTCTCTCTCTCTCTCTCTCTCTCTCTCTCTCTCTCTCTCTCTCTCTCTCCCCCTCTTTGTTTTTATATTTCTCGCTACTTTTCTCGCTCTCTCTCTATTTTTCATGCACACTAACACATGCTAGCGCTCCTACACACACACACACACACACACACACACACACACACGCACGCACGCACGCACGCACGCGCGCGCGCGCGCGCGCAAACAGAATGACAGTAACTCTCACCTGCACCAGCAACAACTTGAGACTCCTTAATTACAAAGCGAAGGTCTAAGTGCGTACTAAACGTCCAGCTGATTCCCGGATTAGCTGTTGTTCTAGTTACCTGTCCTTTTTCTCCCCTTGCCCTCTTTGCCTTGTATTCTACCAGCTGATGGGTATTCCCTTCCTCATACCAAGTTTTATTCCCTTTTATTTATCCTGAACTTTGGTGTATCCACCTCTGTTTTGTTTTTTGGTGTT
>NW_028234414.1:18394731-18404731 GCF_977035675.1 Penaeus japonicus
CACTTACCTTCTTGTGCGGCAAAAACCACTTGTTATGGTAAGCGATGGTCATGGAATGCGGTCTCCGTAATAAGAACATGACGATTACTCCTAAACCAGACAGGACACTAATAATAAATCATTTACACACACACACACACACATATATATATATACATATATATATATATATATATATATATATATATATATATGTATGTATGTATGTATGTATGTATGTATGTATCCTACAGATATCCAAGGCGCTATAGAATAGACCCCAGGTTCCTATATATATATCCTAGCACACATCCATATAAACTCATCAAAGGAACTAAAGATGCCCTAAGCCTCGTAGAATAGGCCCTATATTTACATCCTAGCAAAACCTATCAAAGGAGCACTAGACATCCAAAGCGTCAAAGAATAGGCCACAAGTCTCTACCTTCCCACGATAGTACACGTCAGCACCCTTAATCCATATCTCAGCACACGTTCATAATCTTAGTCCATATTCTAGTACCGGTCCATATCCTCATTAACTTATAAAAGGAGCTTTAGATACACTAGGCGTCGAAGAATAAGGCCTTACATTTACATCCTCGCGCACTTATCAAAGGAGCTATAGATATCCTACACGTCGTAGAATAGGCCCCAAGCTTCACGGATTAGCCCACATTCAAAACACGAACGTTGCCCCGCGCTATGTCTACCAGATGTTCCCCAACACCAAAGATGGAGCTCCGTGGTGAGGAAATTCGATTCAAGAACGGATTTTAGAGGGATTTACGGAGCTCTGAGGCATTATCTTCTTGAATGGCAGACAGAGGGAGAGAGTTGTGTGAGTGTGAGAGGGGATTCGATTCAGAAAAAAGTTCATGTAGACTTTCATTCTTAAATCTGGCTGTGGTAGATTCAAAGAATAAATTCGTCCTCTGCGCTCTCAATAGATGGAATGATGTGAAGGTATCCTTTCGGCCTAAAGGATTAACTATAATTGTAATTTTAAAAGGTTTCAAAGAGTAAGATGTACTTTTACATAATCACTCACACACACACACACACACACACACACACACACACACACACACACACACACACACACACACACACACACACACACACACACACACACACACACACACACACACACACACACACACGTATGAATCACACTTCGGAGGAACACCCAATCATTCGCCACTTATATATCTTACACAGCGCTCACGAATGCCGAAATACAGAACGATAACTAAATCAACTTCTCGTGTTACGGCTTCTGTTTATACAGATGTCGTTCATTCGACCTCCAAGACACAACACGTGTGCTTCGGTGCCCTTGACGCTTTTCGTAATATCAATGTTTTATAATGAAATAGGGGGCTTTCGACACCCCACTGTTCATTTGATTTTCACCTCTAGTTTTAAGTAGTGATGACATCGCTTTGAAGACCTGGATGCAGATGGGCAACAGAAAAAAAACTGTCGTAGCTCTGTCGTAATAGCCTTCGTTCGGTAGCCTACATAAACAAACACACAGTCACAAAAAATGTGCGTACATACATCAAGGCACATTTTTTTCTGTTGTACAAATGGTAAGGTGTTTGAAATGCCGTATAGCAGTACTATATGAGAGGTAAATAAATGCGTTTTACGTTTTAAAGGCGGAGAGACAAAAAATGAGGCGGGTAGGAGGAAAAAATAGAAGGAAGTTAAAGTGGCAGAAGAGGAGGAGAAGAGAAGCAAGAAGATAGAGAATTAGATGAATGGGAGGAGGAAGAGAAAGAGGAGGAGATTTATGAATACGAGTGAGAAGAAAAGAGAAGGGAGATGAGATGGAGGAGGACAGGGAGACGGAAGAAGAGAAGAAGGAGGACGGAGAGACGGAAAAGGGAAATGAAAGAGGTGGGGGTGAAAAAAAGTGGAAGAAAAATAAGAAGAAAGGAAAGCGGAAGACGTGGAAAGATAGGAGTTCGAAGAAAGGAAGACAAAAGAAAGACGGAAGAAGAAGAAAGAAACGTAATGAGATGATACGAAAATATCAGATGGTGTCAGCAAATTAAAAAAATCGAATGAGTATGCACTTCCTTAAATAAACCTTGCGCAATACCCTCATCTCATTCACCGCTACCCTAACCTTACCCCGGGTATCCCCTTGCCCCCCAACCCCCTGCTTGCCGCGCCCCTCGCTCCTACTCGGCTGCCACCACTGCTCATCAAAGCGCCATTTAGGGTAACCAGAAACCAGTGCCACGCGGACCTAACCCCGGACATTCCTCGTGACCTTTGACCTGCGCCCACAGGTTTATGGGTCACTGGGATACAGAGTAAGGGGAAGGGCGGAGACTGACGAAGAATTTTCCTTCGCTGTTATTTGATATCTCTCCCATAATTCCTCCGTCTAATGAAAACCCACGAGCAACAACTCATGCGGCGACAGCGACAGCGTCTAAACAGAGAGGCACAGTGGAGGGCGACTCCATAAAAGCCACGTGTGTTTGTTAATCAGGGGGACGAAGGAGGGGTACCACATGCCTGGCGACTGGGTGACATAACAACTGTGTCTTTGTCCTAATGCAGCCTTCCTCAACGGTGGCCATCTCGAGGGAGTGTCCGAGCATCAAATAACTCGAGATTAAAGGTCATATATCTTCGTAAATATTTTAGCCGAAACGTAAACAAGGTCAGTGAAAAAGGATGGGGAAAGAAATAGACATGTACATCTCCAAGACTGATGGATCCTCTTCAATAAACTCTAAACTTGAAGAAATTGCCGAAGAAAAGCATGACAGACGAAGCACCAAGATGCCCATGGTATTAGGGAGTAGAATTGATGACTTCATTATGTGCGGGTAAAGGCTACCGAGTAAATTTGACCCTCGCTGATGGGCAGGCTGTAAGAAGGCAGAGTGACAAGTGAGGTTTGAAACTATAATTAGACGAGGAATGAAGCGTCCCACCCCTGCCTATGGAAGATGCAGCGGACGAGTCTGATTATGATATAAAGAAAAAAAATATTGTGTTAATGAACATATCATAATTCCCTTTCATTTGATTAAAAAATATCATAACTCCCTTTCGTTTGATAAACAAATATCATAATTCCCTTTCGTTTGACAAACATATATCATAATTCCCTTTCGTTTGACAAACATATATCATAATTCCCTTTCGTTTGATAAACAAATATCATAATTCCCTTTCCTTTGATAAGCAAAACACAAACTATTAGAAATAAAGAAGGTAAATGACGCAAAAGAACTAGAGCGCCGTAATTGACATCGGGAGAAAGTCGAGAAACAAACCATGACACAATCCAGACTGAGGGGATGGTTAGACTTGGAGGAAGGAAGCGGCAGGCTCTCTGGCCCTGATAAAACAGTAGAGATGTGTAGCAGCGAAACAGTGTAAGTGCGAGGGTGTATATGGGGGATGGGTGTAGTAGATAACCCTTTATAAAGACATATCTTCTTAGATGGAAATGTGATAATATTCCATACATGCAGCTATATATACAACTCTAGCATGTAAAGCAGCGAGGGCTAAATGGCCGAGAAGAGGGACTGGAGACGTACATAGAAGGGGTGCAAAAGGGGAGATAAGAGAGAGGGTATGGGGGAAGAGCAGAAAGGAATGGAATGGGGGATAGCTGGCCCATTACCATGCTTTTAGTTCACACTGAAGACGCGAAAAGTTCATACTGAAGACACGAAAAGTTCAAACTGAAGACATAAAAAGTTCATAACGAAGACATGAAAAGTTCATACTGAAGACATACAAATTTCATACTGAAGACATGAAAAGTTCATACTGAAGACATACAAATTTCATACTGAAGACATAAAAAGTTCATATCGAAGACATGAAAGGTCCACACTGAAGACATGAAAAGTCCATACCGAAGACACAAAAAATTCATATTGACGACATCAAAAATTCATACTGAAGACATCCACTGGACGCATAACTGCAGTCATTATCTCACATCATGGTTTTTCGTCTTCCCTCCCGACACTCCAAGCGCAACGAGGGCGACGGAGAGTCGTAGCGAAATCCTCATCCTTTCTGCTGGCCGGGACAACGAAGTGAATGGTATGTGGTTACTAAAATAACGCCGGGTATTTTGGGCTGGCAGCGTTTTTTACCATCAAGGGAGTTATTACGGTTTGATGCCGGGTGAGTCGTGGGGGCGGGCGCAGAACCTCCCAGTGGGCGAGCGCTTGTGACGTGCGGAGGGCGGCTGACTCACACTTGGCAGGAGGGGGAGTCTAGCCACGCCCACGACCTTTGGGAGGACGAAAAGGCCATGTCGCCCACACGCCGCCTGCCATGGGTCCTCTTCAGTATTACCATGCTCATACTCTAGCAAAGTGCTCCAATATGTCACACACACACACACACACACACACACACACACACACACACACACACACATACTCGGATAATTCAAGTTAAAACGCTATCACAATAAGGCAAAAATATAACCCCGTGAATTCTATATACAAGGCGAGGAAACAAAAAGGCTTCACGCGACACCGGTCCAGCAAAAAGAAGCAGCAAGATCATAATCACAGCCGTACCGCACATCACACATTTCCCCCCCATCCGAAACGCCGCGATGTTAAGCCTGTTTCACATACAAGAGGAATGGATCTGAGGGGAAGCCTGTGTGGAAATCTGAGGGGAAGCTTGAACGACGTGCGTGCGGTTAGGGGGAAGCGCGGTTACGAGACCGGCTCGAACTCTGGCATGCAGGTTGATAAACAAACATACCGAAATTGAGAGGTTTCCTTGTTTACATTCTGGCATTTAAAGGTAATCACGAAGGGAAACGGAGACGTAAAAAAAGATTGAGGAAGTGGTTGAGAAGGGGATGTGTGGGGAAACTGAGAGTAGACCTTCTGAGCGGAGAAAGGGCGAACGGGATTATGAGTGCCAGGTGTGTTACATGAATCCTAATTCCGGTAGAAGAAAATAACCGAAGAAAGTAACAATTTTTTTTTTTCAAAAAGTCAGAAAAAAATAATATAGATCATTGTAAAAAAATAATAATGATAAGGGAAATATGGCGTAGAAACTATTTCACGATTTTCATATCTTATGTATATCTACATTTATATTTACTTCTTACGCATATTTCTACTTTTTACATATCTACTCCTTATAATTCTGAGACTTCATCACAGAACTAGAACAAAGTAATCTGAGACACGCAAGATTCAAAATTCTTCTACATGGAATCATCATATTTACTCAGCAATCCAGTTTGAAGAAAGTAGGAAGCGGGAAGATTTTGACAAAGACATAGCTGTCATTTACGTGTCACTGTGAAGGTCAGCGGAAGTGCCAGTCACGACTTAGGCCTACCGGCGCCGGGAGAGGAGAAAAAGAACCATATGGGAAGAAGGAAGGGGGTTAGACTCCGGTTTCATCTTTCAAATCTTACCGCTAGTGCTACCCAGAGTCGCACTTAACACGCACCGTTTCTTCATTCTGTCCCATTGGTTATTAACTTGAAGATTGCTCGAGATAACTCGAGGACTAATGTGATCGAATACATTGATCGAAATACATGGTTACTTCAATTTTCTGGTAATGCAAAATATGCAGTTGACATAAAGTGTAGGTCAATTCATATTTTTTTTCTATGATATGTAATCAGTATTATATCCAACTTGCATAAAAACACGATTCTGAAGTCTAACATCCAATAAAAAATAATAAAAAAAAACTAAACCGTCTTGGATAAGTTCCCCTTCGTGATACTGAAACTTTAAGTGCCAGACAGAGCCCAGGCGTGAGTTACGGAGGACGGGCTAGGGTAGGTAGGTAAGTAGAGGAGAAAGAAGGTAGACGCGACATGTTTAAAGAAGGGCCAAGAACAGATACGGAGCCGGAGAGAGGGGGCATGTGGTTCGAAAAGATGGCGCACAGGAGTTAGTATAAACAGCATATGGATGGGGATGTACTCATAAACTAAGATTGGTTAGGAAGTGCGATTCAAAAAGATTGGGAAGAAAAACGTAAATATGGAGAGACAACGTAAAAAAAAACAATGCAGTCAGAAAGAGACATAAACCTGGATAAAAATAAAAGGAAACCCCCCAAAAAAACAAAAAAACTATTCAAATCAAAAGGAAAAACAGAAACAGAGAAAAAAGAACGCAGGGATGCGACCACATAAAGAAAGAAAAAAGAAACAAAAACGAAAACGCAACCAGGTACAAGATAAGAAAGAGAGGAAGGGCAGGAACTCCACGCGAGATGAGGAGGCTGCTGGGCTGTGAGGTCCGGCACGTCAGGGAGCCAGAAATACACTCCTAGTTGACAGTAAGGACGAGGCGTGGCGGGGTGGTGGCATCTTTTCGTCCCTTCTCCTCGCCCTCCCCCGAGTCCTTGGCTTCCGAGGCGGATTCGTTGGTTTGATTGCGAAAGGAAGTGAACTTTTGAACAGAGCGGAGGATACAATGAACTATAGACGCTTACTTGAAGGATGTGCGTGTGTGTAAGGGGAGGAGTGTGTGTGTGGGGTGGGGGTGAGTTTGTTTATGTGTGTGTAGGGGGGGTTGTGTGTGTGTGTGTGTGTGTGTGTGTGTGTGTGTGTGTGTGTGTGTGTGTGTGTGTGTGTGTGTGTGTGTGTGTGTGTGTGTGTGTGTGTGTGTGGAGTATGTATGTGGGGTGGGGGTGAGTTTGTTTATGTGTGTGCAGGGGGGGTTGTGTGTGTGTGTGTAAGGGGAGGGGTATGTATGTGGGTGTGGGTGAGTTTGTTTGTTTGTGTGTGTGAGTGTGTACGGGGAGGAGTATGTATGTGGGTGTGGGTGAGCTTGTGTGTGTGTGTGTGTTTGTGTGTGTGTGAGTGAGTGAGTGAGTGAGTGAGTGAGTGAGTGAGTGAGTGAGTGAGTGAGTGAGTGAGTGAGTGAGTGAATGAGGTAGTGAGTGAATGAATGAATGAATGAATAAGTGAATGAATGAGTTCGTGAATGAGAGAGTGCATTTGCATGTGCCTGTGTCATTATTAAATACCAACACATTTAAATCAGGATCTCAAATCCTAGAGCATATCAAAATGAAAAAAAGGTACAGATTACGAAGGGAGATATCACCCAACCTTCTTCTAATGCGTCTACGATAAGATCTAAAGTTCGAAAGCCTTTCATTAAGTCATTAACAACCCGGTGGTCGACGGCGCCTCCCGAGTGACAGCGCAAGATCAGATCTGACCAGCGAGCCATAGATCTCTCTCCCCCGCGCCATCAATACTTCAGCATCCATCGCTACATCGATTATCTATTTTCATCCCCGTCCATATATGTATGTATATTTTTTTTCCTGATGATATTAACGGTCGTTTATTTTCCTCGAGTCATGTCACTTGTGCCCTTCAAAGACGCTGACGGACTATGGTAATCACTTCCACCTCCACCACTTCTTCAACTATTCCCGCTTCTTCCACCTACTCTACTCTTTCCACCCCTCCATCTATTCTACTCTTTTCACTTTCTCTATCTCTTCCACTCTTTCCAACTCCCCCGCCTATTTAACCTCTACTCTTTCCACCTGCTCCACCTCTTCAGCTTCTATTTCCGCTCCCTCCACCTCTTCCACTTTTTATAATTCCTCTACTTTTTTCCACTCTTTCCACCTCCTCTATCTCCCCCATCTCTTTTACACTTTCCACTTCTTCCACCTTTTCCACCTCCTCCACCTCTTCTACTCTTCCCATCTCCTCTACCTCTTCTACTCTTTCCACCTCCTCCACCTCTTCCACCTCTTTTACATTTTCCATTTCCTCCACCTCTTCTACTCTTTCCACCTTCTCCACTTCTTCCATCTCTTCCACCTTCTCTAGCTCTTTTACTCTTTTCACCTCATCCACCTCTTCTATCTCTTCCACCTCCTCCACCTCCTTTACTCTTAACACCTCTTCCACCTATTCTACTCTTTCCATCTCCTCCACTTCCTCCACCTCTACCATCTCTTCCACCCCCTACCCCCCTCTTTTACTCTTTCCACCTCCTCCACCTCTACTACTCTTTCCCCCAGGTCTTGGCACAGGTGGAAGGCGAGGAATTTAGGCTCTCAGTACACCCTCTGCTGGTCTGCTCTCTGGGTCTATTTCGGTTCTTTCCCAAGCACATTATGAGGCGGCCGGGAGCAAGCACACCACAAGTATGAGGTCTTCCGGGCTCCCAACATGCTACGTCGGTCATGTTTTCGTTTGTATGCTTGCCTGTTTATGTGGGTATGGGGGGTTGTTTTGTGTGAGTGTGTGTTTACGTGTGCGTGTGTGTGTGTGTGTGTGTGTGTGTGTGTGTGTGTGTGTGTGTGTGTGTGTGTGTGTGTGTGTGTGTGTGTGTGTGTGTGTGTGTGTGTGTGTGTGTGTGTGTGTGTGTGTGTGTGCGTGTGTGTGTGCGTGTGTGTGTGTGTGTGTGTGTGTGTGTGTGTGTGTGTGTGTGTGTGTGTGTGTGTACTCATTAGCTTATGTGTTTCATTCATGTCCGAATTTTGATCAAAGCATTAAAAGCTCATGTGAATTTGCTAATTCTGTACCATTGCATTTTGATGGTTTCTAGCCACTGATGTGAATATTGTGCATCTACAGTACAAGCGAACGTATTTTCAAGCAGTGGAAGTGTCCAGTCGAGTGACAAGAAACCGACTCCCATGTCAAGGCAGAAACGCCTCTAGAGTGTATGAGGGAAAATGAAAGTGGTGAAAGTTGTTGACCTGCTCGGCCGGAGCCGCGCCGCCCCTGGCCACACGAGCAGCAGTACCCGAGTGCCGTAACATGCCCTGCCCCCGTTGCCGTCACCACCACGCACCTGCTCATCAACATTGCTTGTGAATACGCTAGTGGGCTTTGCCTTTTGAGACAGGTTTATCTTCTACACTAGTAAGTGTAAATATTCAATTTACTCCATGACGCTGCTTCGTATGTGATCGTTTAATACCATTTTATTCTGTGTCACTCTCTTACATCAGTCAGGAAAACTTAAAACCCTAGAAAGTCAGTTTAGCTTCACCCCCCACCCCAAAGAAAAAAAAATAGTAATAAAGAAATCAATTATTTGCTATTAGATTAATAGCAAACATGTACGTTTATGACTCACACTAGTAACCTGTTATTGCATTATACAATTTACCTATTCACATGAGAACTTAACACCTAGACACATTTATCTTTAAAAGCACTGTACGTCCAGGCACGTGTTATTTTCGTTCCCTAACGTATAACTGTCTCTTCCCTGAAACTATTTAATAATTTGCAAATACATTATCAGCAACATATTTGCAAGTTATGACTATCAATATGTCAACCATTAAACCAACTACAGCTGTCCGTGACGAGTGCAAACACAGGTCAACCTACTTCTGCTTTATATGGGTATCACTTGCTGACGCCTTTCCAACACGTAGTTCTCACCTAATATGCTTGCTGTCTATTTACTGCGCCATCATAAATCTTCACACGCTACACTCACTCTCCGCCGAAGCCTCCAGGTATACGCGAGCATACTGGCCAGAGGCTGCTAAGTATGTGCACGTCGACTCCAGCCAACAAGACATGCCAGATCTCTCTCTTCCACTGCCAATGTGACACTTCCGGCTGGTATCACAGTCTCTTTATTTTTCCCTATCCCTTTTCCTTCTTTCGCTTCTACGCCTCATTTCCTTTTTTCATGATAATCTTAAATACAGGCCGTGTACGTTCCTGCATGCATACTCTCAAACACCTTCGTAAACCCGGCATACCTCGGTGTAAAAACTTTGCCGTAGTAATGCGAACGAGCATGCCCTCCACGCGCCTAGGAATGCCCTTGCCCAGGGTTTATGGTCAACTGTAAGCCCGTTGCGGCGACATCAGGACTAGGCATGAGTACACCGAGTAATTTGTTACCGATCTTCCGCCAAAATACTACTCGTAACCGGAGGTCTGCAGTCTCTTTTCCCCCGAATACCGAGGATTTATGTGTTACTTATACTTTTAAACCATTGCTAGCTGCTCTTTTGGAGATTAGTT
>NW_028234414.1:18442231-18444731 GCF_977035675.1 Penaeus japonicus
CTCCAGAAGAAAGTATCAAGTATCAATTGCCAGAATTGAAATATTGTAAACATCGGGAGTACTTGCAGTCTACGTTGCTAGAGATCATTAATAAAGATGTGTGAGCAATTATTCATTATCACGTATCAGCATTTCCATACATCACGAACAATGTAAGCGATTCATCAATTATTTCCAAATAAGTAAGCTTGTGCATAAAACTTAAGAGATTATTATTATTGTTATTATCATTACCGTTATTACCGTAACATATTTCTAACATCTATCAAAAAATACTAACTCCTCTAAACAAACAATCATAATAAGGAAACAATATACGTAACACTAACAAATAAATAATGCAAACCAAACAGTGCAATCTATAAACAAGCACTTAACCTTTCGACCACATGTCAAGGCTTTGGTACCTCACATACGGCTACAAACCCTTATAAATGTATGAATGGAACCACAAAAGAAACACTGTCTGTCTTTCTTTGTTACTTTTTTTTTGTGGTTCTGTGACTTATTCGAAATCTACATTATCACTATCTATAAGTATAGATGCTAATGAATGTACTAGTCTCGATTCAGATGGCCAATACTAAGCCTGGTATTGGCAGTGGCAGAATAAGGCTATGTTGACATGCATGCCACTGCGAGTGGGGGGACGGTGCGCGAGCGTGGGGGGGCATGGGGCATGCTTAGCGCTGGGGTACGATAGACTGAGAAGGTGGGCAGGTAGCTCCACGAGTGTCTCGTTACTCCGGGAGTTGGGCGAAGGAAGGTCCCTCATCATTCAGTACGCTGAAGCCTGAACCTCATGGTCGGTCTCCTGCGTCCGAGGACTTGGATCGGTGGTGGAGGTGGAAACAGCGCAGTGGGTAATCAGTAGTGCGGTGGAGTTATAAGTGCCGTGCAGGGATGGTGTTTTGGAGATATGGGTCGGTTGCGGACGGTTGGGCCAGCATTTTGCGTTGGTTCTGAAGCTGCAATAGAATGGGTGTGGGGGTTTAGGATATATAAATACTGTACATAAGGATGTCAGGTGAGGTGATAAAGGTTAATATGGTTGGTGAGATATAAAAATTAAAATTCGGTAAACACTATAATGCGAGGAGGGACAATTGACAATGTATGCAGCCCAAAAGATCCAAAAAGCATGCATATTATTTCGTCAGGGCCTTTGCTATCATTGCTGCACAAGTTGACGAGTAATCACAGCATGACATGCCAAAATGTTAATGAACAGGACTAGATGTGTAGATGTTGCAATATGGAAAATAAATTCGTTCCTACCAGCGTACATACACATACATATGATCGCAAAATTGTCAATTATCATCGACAAAATAATTCTACTTTTGCACAGGTAGAGTGTTAAAGCATGCCGGGTGCTTCCAACTCTTTCCCTAACATCGGGACCTAGACACATACTATCGACACCCCACAATGACAACGATCAGTAAAAAGCAACAGAACAAGTGACAAAACGCAAGGTCATGATCACATGGCCGATGATCGGTACTTCACAGTTTGGTTAAAGACCACCAACGCAGCTTCTGGCATTAGGCCACATGGACAGTCTTTCGTTTTTGCCATTAAGATACAACTCAGTGGTCCCTCACACTGGCTTCAAGACATACGAACGATCGTTCACATTGGCAACGAGGTAGACGCACATACTGTTACATCAGCAACAAGAAACAATAGATGAAGGCATATCGCATCATATATCGAAAATGGTTTAGAATGGCCAGACCACTATCGTCGACCCTATTAACGTATACCATCACTCCTGACTTTCATAACAAGAGATAAAAGACCCGTTTTTTGCGTGTTCTCTGGGTACAAAACGTATCATTGGCGCCAAAGAGGCCATAACGTTAACAGTAGCGACATCTGAGTCATAACCTGTACATCTAGGGGAAGTAGCCTACTTGGCACGCAAAGATGAAACATGTCAACCTCAAGGACGACGTTGAATTAGCGAAGAACTATTCTGGTACGCCGGGATTACACCGAGACGGAAACAGGTTCGAGACTTACAGTGCACTATAGAAAAATAGAAGGCAAAAAGGGTATTTCGTAAGCATGATGGCGTGGGTTGTTGCACTGATTCGTAGGCCATTTAGGAGTGCAAGTTACTAATAGCAGAGGGGGCGGAGGAGGAGCGCGGGCTGGAGATAAGTGAGTCCCCTTCATCAGACACCGGCCCCACCTGTGTCTCAACAGCATAAGAGCCGAGCATTGCCAGGGATCTCGTGCCAAAATCACATTGTATACCACCTTGCACTTCCCGACCCACGTATTGTTTCCACTGTATACAGTGCAAACTGCATTCTAGTATGTATCATTCGTGACCTTTACCATATCTCGTTCTGACACATTTTGGCCAATGGGTATAGCTAAACTTATCTAATGGTGCAATAAGCCTTTTATGCACTCATACATGCACATGGACATGTACATGCACATGCACATACACATACACATACACATACACATACACATACACTTA
>NW_028234414.1:18459731-18467231 GCF_977035675.1 Penaeus japonicus
CCTTTTAATGTTTACGTCTCCAGATCACATGTTTGCGAGTCTCTCCCCTCTGTTTATATGTGAGGGGGAACCATAACCAAATTCTGCGACCGCGGCGAATTTGGTCTACACATGGCAAGCGACACCTAGAGTTGTGCTCCCTAAACATACAGCGAGTATAGTGCATGTCAAACGAGCTATGCATGATAGACAGGATCTCTCCGCTTCCCTCGATGGAGGTGGAAGCTCACTACTAAATAAGTTCATGAAACAAAAATCAGACGTCTTAGGGCCGGAAATTGGACGTTTTCCCTCCCGGAAGTTTCCTCTCTTCGCTGCTCCCCTTGGGTGGAGGCCAAGAGGCTTATCCTTTTTTATGCTACTAATCATACTGAGAATTTTGTATGTTACGCTCTTCATTTTTCGTCTCGCTAACCAAACTGACTTCATGTTGATACTCATGTACCCATCGCAGTAGTTCTATTGATACTTATTATCTAATAATTTGACACACAAAAAGGCACATACACACACATACACACACACACACACACACACACACACACACACACACACACACACACACACACACACACACATACACACATTTTAGCTGTATGACAACATTCGACCTTATGGCGTTAACTCATCTTACACGGCATGCGGATAATGCATGGTATAAACATATCTTTATATACGTAGTTTAACGCTGTTTCTCTCACATTAATGTCATTAATATACTGCACCACGGATTAAACCCTTACCCAGCCTCTGAAAGCGTTGGCACAGCTGTTGTATTTATGTAGTCAAAACTCCACCATAAAATATAGTACATCTCAAAAGGGTGATTCGCATCCTATTTCAGACAACATACCTATAATTGGGAACAAGAGGATCCAGCAACCGTTCCTTCAGAAGCTTTCCCAAACGGACGTTCCTTCCGATTTCCCTCAATAATCGGTCCCTGGAACTGAGGAGACTACGCGTGTCCCCGTCTGAGGCCTGACGTCCATTCAAACGTTCCATAACGCCAGCATACAGGGCGTCTAGCCTCTCTAAGTGCTGTAAAGCGAAGCATTGATAAGCTAAGAGTTGAGGAAATCTTATGGCAAGAAGTACTAGATATCATTATATTAATATCTGGATATGTACGCAACAAATCATCGAAGAAATCATCAACTCTGACCTGTTCCATTGTCCTAAAGAAGACTCCGGCAACTCTGAGTCTGGTGAGTTGTTCTTGAGATCCCTGAACGAACATTTTCCAAACGTACTCCAGGTCACCCACCATGCGCCGACTTTCCGACAATACAGAGCCTCCTGCAGATTTCTCCACCAACAGCGCCGCTCGAGCTGACTCGAAACCGTACTCAAATGTCCCAGTTGCTGTTTCCTACAGATGTAAAAACAAAGGAATAAACTATTATTTTGATGCAAAACTGCAAAGTATCAACTTTTGTTTCTATATTTTCTTTTTTGCTTGTCAAATATCAGCAACTACTTAAATAAAACTAAGAGTATAGTTATTCATATGAGGTAAATACGCTGCATATCTTATGGTCAGATCTAAATCCTAATGATTCCAGATAATGTAAACGAGAATTAATAAACAAAAAGAGAAGCATATGAGAGAACTAAATTCCCTCTTCCATTGCCGTGGCGAAGTATCAGTTAAAGCACTCACCTGGAACTGCTGGTGCTCGGTCTTCAGTCTCCTGATTTCTTCGGAGGATCGACCCACATGGGAGTGAGCTTTGACCAGGGCCTCCAACAGGGCCTTCAGCCACTTGTACGCCTGCAATATCAGAAAGTCATTTGAAATTCAATCTAAACAGTTATCGAAATAGAAAATTACAAATAGCCATACTTAAATTCACTTACATTCATTTCCTGATTGCCCTTCCTCGTACTGATGAATATCTACACACTTACCCGGGATATTAACTCTTGTGTGTGTGTGTGTGTGTGTTTGTGTGTGTGTGTGTGTTTGTGTGTGTGTGTGTGTGTGTGTGTGTGTGTGTGTGTGTGTGTGTGTGTGTGTGTGTGTGTGTGTGTGTGTGTGTGTGTGTGTGTGTGTGTGTGTGTGTGTGTGTGTGTGTGTGTGTGTTGTGCGTGCACGTGCGTGTGTTTTCATAAATCCCAACATACATTTGAATATTCCACGAAAAATATTCACATCCAAAAAGATACTAGAGCAGAAAAAGTAACAATCACTCACAGTTAACCCGACACCGTGCAAAAGTGTTTACACCAATGAGTTTACATCTACTTTTTCCGTATAAGAATGAATTTGTTTTACTGAGAGCACGCGAAAGCCCACAGGGAAGCTAAATACCCGACCGGACGTGATGAAGTTGCGGTATCTAGCAATAACATACTTAAGGAAGCAGCATGACAGGACCCGACAGCAATAAGGAAAAGGGTATTGTTTAATAGATTACTTAGAATTTTGAAAGTAATATAGCAAGTGGTGGAATTAGAAACATGGGTTTGCTCGTCGACCAAAAAGGAATAAACATATAATCAATCCTCAATTGGACTCCGATAACGGAAACCGTTTTATGAAACCCATGAAAAATATTCGGATTTCGACACTGGATATCATAATGAGTAAAAACACAAACACACACACACACACACACGAGTGTGTGTGTGTGTGTGTGTGTGTGTGAGTGAGTGAGTGAGTGAGTGAGTGAGTGAGTGAGTGAGTGAATGAGTGTTTGTGCATAATCAGTCCCCTAAATCTGTAGGGTAGTGGTATATAGTCAACAGACCAAGAAATAATAACATCTACACAAATGAGAGGTGCATGAGTTCCCAGCTTGCTAAAGCTGCTGCGCCAATAGTTACACAATATACAGGCTACCTAGCGCACAAGCCCTCGCTTTCAAAATTAGATAGTGGTTACAGCAAGATAAATTGCTCGACTGATGATTTTAATATTTGGATAGCAGGTTGGCGTTGAAGGTGTAACAGTCATACAAGATAACGACAATGCACACGCGCACACACGCACACGCGTGCACACACACACACACACACACACACACACACACACACACACACACACACACACACACACACACACACACACACACACACACACACACACATTACTAAACTCCTAGTATCAAAGTGAGAAAATAATATATCCAAATCTGACATGTGGTCCTCAGTACCTGCTTAACATCCCTTTGGCAAGTGAGCAGCTGGATATTCTGCTGTAACCTCAGCTTGTGTAAGTCAGCCTGCCGTGCCGCCCGTGCGTACTGTTCGTGTACGTTCGTAAGGAGAGCGTGCACGTGGTTCAACTCCCCTGTGTAGTCAGGGGTCACGTCCCGGCCGGAGAGATCCTTCACGCCCACCGTCAGGAGGTCAAGAAGCTTCTCGCCCGCTCGTGTGCCTTCGGAGGCAAGGTAGTCTAAAGGGAGAAAACGAGGATCACTATAACTCTCACATGAATTTACAGAAATCATTGTTACACACTTTTTTACATTCACTTAAAAAAATTCAAAATATTTCATATACATCAACACCACTGAATCGCTTTCTTAATCTCCACAAGACAAGACACCAAATCACAGTCAAACACCGCATTTATTTCAAGCCTAGAAACGGGCTCCTTAAGTCATCCGAGCACTCAAAGACGCACCGATAGCTTCCTTCCTCGCCGTGAGTTCCCGCAGCGTCTTCTTGAGCGTATCCACGTCGTCGGTGTGAGGGAGCCAGCGGTTCTGCTGCAGGAGGACACAGCAGCGCTCGCACATCTGGGCCGCGATACGATGGAACCTGACGGAAGCCAAGATCAGCGTCCGCCGCCGGTCCAGACGAGTGGCGAACGTCCTGAGAATAATTATAACACTAGTAGTGATAGTGATGACACGGTAGAGTAGTGATGAATCTAAATGGGCGGGGTGCGGCGTCGGCTTAATAATGGGCGGGACCTGTCACACCGGCACGTATTTCATATGGTGTTGTCTTGTTCTAAACGTGCTTATAACTCCCAAGAAAATCATTTCGCTAAAGTCAACGAAGGAACAACAACAAAGACGATAAATTCCATCTTGAAGGGAAACATAAAAACCTCTCTTCAAATAAAGAAAATTATTAAAATACACAAGATATAAACAAAGAATACCCGTTTTGGGCGTAGTTTACTTGGTAAAATTCACAAGAGACAGTTATACAGGGGCGTAATAAGCCGCACTTTAAATACGGCTACAAGATGCAAAAGTGATATCCAGTTAAAAGCCCCGGAAACAGTAAGTAATTATATCAATCACACTAATGGAATACAGGGTTTCGTTTTATTTGAAAACACATAAAGATATGTTTATGGAATTCCACGTGGAGGTATCATACTAGACACGAACTATGTATCAAGATCATATATCAACGCCAGTTTTAGGTCAACGATAATCTCATAATATATCAATGGTACACATAGTTTACAGACAAATCGCAGTCAACGATAAACAAACGTAGACAGCAGAACAGCATAAGTATCCCGAAACCTACCTGACAAGGGTATCAGTGTAGTCCTTGAGGGACCTGAGATCAGTAGTCGTGGTACGGTGATCTGCCAGAGCGCGAAGGTCACCGTCACCGCGATCAAGGGCGTCTTCGACACGGTATCTCAGCCCAGCCCATCGTCCGTAAGTCTCCTGAGAAGAGCAGAGTTGTACAGTCCTTGCGGCATAAGTTCAGAAAATCCTCTACTCTTAAAACTGCTTCAAATAAAAATACGACCCTCAAATGCAGTCCCTTTTATATAACACCTTCAGAAAATCCTTTGATATACATTTTGTTCTTCATACAAAAATGGAATGCAGCGTTACCCTGCATTTAAGTTCGATGGCCTCGTGTTCCCTCAGCAGCGCCTCAGCCTGCTCGGTGGTGGTCCCGATGCTGGTGTCTGCCAAAAGGGTTTGTCCCGCCGATACTAACCACTGACCGATGTCATTCATCTCAGTTTCCAGCTCCCGGACCTAAGTTTACAAGGACATCAGTTATAGTACTCTGTCTATTCTTTCCCTTTCTGTTTTCGCGCAATAATCATGTATGATTCATTTCCTTAGCCTATGTAAATATATTCTGACATCAACTATACTACTAATGAAACATTCAGATGCATGCTACAAAAGGAAAGCCATTGCCATAAATATATTCCATATAATTAACTATACTTTACGAATATAAGAAATAAAGCCATATAGACAGTAAAACAACGGCCGCTTGTGCGTAAAACTATAAATCATCTGCATAAACATCAGTTCTAAAACGCCATCTACAATAAATACATAATCATAATTAAGAAGAGAAAAAGAAAGCAACCGTGTCGCTCGTAGCCTTGACCTGCATGTAAGTGTCGAGGGCGGTGTTGAGTCTCCTCCAGCAGGCTTCGACGGCAGTGGTGAGAAGGTGCAGATCATGCAGCATTGTGCGCACTCTGGACGCGGCCTCCGCTGCGTCCCCTTGCCCCTCGCACACGCGGAACCCCGACTCTTCGTCCATTTCCAGGACCTTGAGAACCTCTTGACCTACAGCCAGAGATGGGATTGTTGGATACTTTGATACTGGTAAATCGTATCCTGAACTACTAAGACACTGAGCAAAACAATTCTTTGTAGAGGTAATTAATAAATACTGTAAATAATATGCGTATATCGGTGCGTGTGTGTGTGTTTATTCTTATTATATCAGACACACACAGACACTTCATTTCCCTTCGACATCTGCGAATAAAGTTACCCATATTGAAGATGATAGCGGGCCTGGCGGTGATGGTGTTATAGGTGTTCGAATTGACGGAGAGGAGGTCGTGGAGGGTCGAGGCTCGGCTGCATGGCTCTTCCCGGCGCAGCTCTGCCTGCAGTGTCTCCAGGTCCCGACGGGCGCGTTCACATTCATCTACAAACTCTTCGTAGGCCTATCACCACGACGAGCGAGAATAACGTATTTTGTGAATATTCAAAATGAAAAGAGAGAAATGTTTAGAAGTTATCACTGATCCTAAATTTGTTGCACAATTAGAAGAAAAAGTAAGGATGTTCAGCCAACGTGATGGGTTGAATTTGCTCGTCTACATTCTAAGATAATTCACCTTGCGTGTCTTGAGCCAAGCGAAGTGGTCGTAGTCGAGGGTACCGCCGAGCTCCACGGGGAGCTGAGAAAGCTCCATGTACTTCGTCAATTTGCTTACACTTACGTAAATCGGCTGAGGAATCATGCGAAGAAACGAAAAAAAATATGCGTTAACTTGGCAAAAACCGTCATAGAAAGATAAAAAATAGAATAAGAACCAATACAACTTTTAATGTCCCAAAAATAAATTAAAAAAACATGTAATTCGCAAGTCCTTGAAAGGAATGGCTTCACTTGACTTCTAAAATACATAGACTCAAAATATCATACCTGGCTATCGACCTCACTCTTACGACAGTCGACACGCTGTTTGTCCCAGAATCCCTCCGGCCGAACCACAAAGAGGTGCCTGATATGGCCCAAAGTGGCACGCACGGTGCTCACCGTGGGCTTCACCAGGCGATAATGGCACACACGAGCATCCACCACCACCACCCATCCGCGGTCCCGAGAACTCACGCTGCACGTCACGAACAAAATGGATGATTGTTAACCTCTAAAACACATTGCATCATGTAACAAATCGATATGCGTATCACCTTCAAAAGAAAATCATAATCATCAGAGCTATCAAAATGTATCATACTCACCTCGGAATTGTCTTGAGATACTTAATGGTGGCGGAGATGCCCCCAACATCATGGAGGGCTGGATCTTGTGGCAGCGGTATGACCAAGATGGGGCCTCCACCTGGATCTCGAGACCCAGGCAGCACCGCCAGCCGCCGCTCCAGTAACCCCTCCCACTCGCTGCTTCCCATTTTCTCTTACATGCTCTCTGTCATAAAAGAAAACCCAATTTTGTTAGGGAGAACTATTGTATATTTTACCAATATTGACCGGTTACAAATTCAAAAACATTATTTGAAAATCCTATGTTAATAAAAACAGAGTTGGTGAGAATTGGTTTCAGATATAACTAATGTAAAAAAAAATTATCATAATGATGAATATCAAATACACAAGAAATATCACTCGCAGCTACTGCTTTTGTTTCTGCTACCACTTCTACTATCGTTGTTGTTCCTAATAGTAGCAACAACTATTGACATTACTGATAATAAGAAAATTGTAATAATAATAGTAATGGTGATAATGATTGCCTCAACAATAATACTAATACATTTACAATGATAATGGAAATTAGCCAGTGACGATGGCGTTACAACTATTCCTACTACCGATAGTAACCTATAATGAATACAGTAAATAGAACGAATACAATCATAAAATAAAGACTACATATATAAGCGCGCCAGTGTGTGTGTGTGTGTGTGTGTGTGTGTACGTGCGTGTGTGTGTGTGTGTGTGTGTGTGTGTGTGTGTGTGTGTGTGTGTGTGTGTGTGTGTGTGTGTGTGTGTGTGTGTGTGTGCGTGC
>NW_028234414.1:18472231-18487231 GCF_977035675.1 Penaeus japonicus
GTCATCATCGTCCGCCGTCATGTATTGTCCGCCGTAGCTTTCGTTACAAAAGCCACATTATTCTTGATTTTGATATCATTCTAGGAAGTACAACTCAGTTTTAGTACAGAGTGTTGTATAACCTTGCTGTGATCTTAGCTACGTATGGGTTCACATTAGATACTCCTTTCATTTTCCAACACATTCCCAACGCTACGCAACGTGTCAGAGAACTATCAGGACATCAAGATGCATGCAGTCCTGGAGCATGCTTCTGCGCAACATCCAAAAATATCCATGGCATACACGTCTAGGAGGATGCTTGTAACAGTAACCCGTTCACTGAACTTGCAACGCTGCACAAAACAAGACCTGCAATGTATTGAGCGCCAACTACGGTCCTGGCATAGCTGAATATTAAGCTACCGAGATATTGCCATTCAGCCTCGTTCATGAAAGTAAGGGAGGAGGTATACGCTGGGGTGGGGGTGGGGGGAGCGGGGGGAAGCCCGAGATAGCTAGTGGGGGTGGGGGTGGGGGTGGGGGTGGAGTCAATGGATACCGTTCCAGGTGGAGGAGAAAAGCTCAATAATAAGACGGGAATGTAATGAAACATACTCAAAGTGGAGATTACGAATAAAAAGAGTGAAAGAAAGGAAGGAAACAGGCAACTATGTATCGACTTCACAATCAATCATAGATGAAGCAGTAAGACAAAGACATTATCTATGTCGATAATAATGAAGATGATAATGAACGAGTAATCTACGAAGATGCAAAATGAAGAGCGTGTTGATTAGAACAAAGCAGTCTTGGCCAAACGGTGTGGTCAGTAAAAAGAAGTAACCTGTAAGTTTAAAGCACGTATGCAACGGATCAATACCGTATCAAATGAAACGAAAACAGTCTAACGAGGATGGGAAAGGTTGCAGGAGAGGGAGAACAGATGCGAGTAACGTGGATTCTGGAAGGAGAGGATGCTTGCACCCTCCTCCCACCCCCACCCCACCCTCCGTTTCCCATCCTCCTACTCTCCCTCCTCCTCTCCCAGACCCTCTCTCCCTTCTCCTCCCAGCCCTGTCTCCGGTCACTAGGCTACTTTTGGTTCACTTCCTCGTTGTAGCGATCCAGTCATGCCATGCGGTGTGAGTGTGGAGGGAGGGGGTGAAGCAGGAGGGGTTAAGGGGACCATGGGGAGGAAGGGGGGGGGCATGTCAGAGTAACGTTATAGAATACCGATGCCAGACAGCAATAACATAAGGGGAAATCCCAACAGGAGAGAGAGAGGAGGGAAGGGGAGAGAGAGAGAGAGAGAGAGAGAGAGAGAGAGAGAGAGAGAGAGAGAGAGAGAGAGAGAGAGAGAGAGAGAGAGAGAGAGAGAGAGAGAGAGAGAGAGAGAGAGGAGAAAAGAGAGAGAGGAGAGAAGAGAGAGAGGAGAGAGGGGAGGGAGAGAGAGAGAGAGAGAGAGAGAGAGAGAGAGAGAGAGAGAGAGAGAGAGAAAGAGAAAGAGAAAGAGAGAAAGAGAGAGAGAGACAGAGAGAGAGAGAGAGAGAGAGAGAGAGAGAGAGAGGGGGGGAGGGGTAGAGAGGGAGAGAGAATAACAGAGAGAGACAGACTGAGATAGAAATAGAGACAGACGGACATGCAGAGAGTCAGAGGCAGACACAGAGAAATGATCAACCAAAATAAATGCGAGCAAGACAGAAAAGACAGAGAAAAAAATAGCAAGCAATGAAACACGTGAGTTGGGGCTCTGCATATAAACGTGAGTAAGGAGAGGAAGTGAAAGGGTGGTGGAGAAGCATATAAAAAAACTTGAACTGGCGGAGCTAAGAGGTTAAAGGAGAGAGGAAGATGATCATTATATGAAGAAGATATGATGAAAAAACGTAAACTTTGTCTGACTCATAGATGATTCTGATGATGCCTCACAGTCCAAGGAAATGATGACAATGCTGAGTTCATATGATGATAATTCTAATATTCATAAAAAATAAATTTCAACAATATTTATGGCGACAAAATATATATGATAATAAATACTGCATAGGATATAGACAAAATAATATAACATAGCCTCTTTTATAAATATAGTTAATCAAAGAGTGACTATATATTAACCCAAGCGTTTTAACCATGACTGAGTAATGTCATTTAACAACAATTATCGTAATCTTCGTTATGGGTCCTGCCTTGTAAATCCATCTCTGTCACCCCGACCTGTTGTCTCTCGCACCGACCTAATTATACCTGGACCGGTGCTCCTTCCGATGCTTAACGTGTCCTTACCTCCCGTGTTTTCTTTCCTCGTACTATGTGCAGACATGGGATATATGTTCACGATATGAATATTTGTAGTTGTGGATGTGTGCATGTGTTCCGGAGGGACGGGGCCTTATATGCACACATTTTTAGAGTATGTGTATACATGTATGGAAATAAGTGGGAATAATCTACTCGCACAGGCAAGCGTAAAGAAACTGTTACTCTATATGTATACGTGTGGAAAAGCGTAGCTATTCAGCCCAGCATATGTGTGAGTATCGCCAAAGCAGGGACGGGGAGGGGCGGGGGAGGACAGCCAGCGTCACCGGCAGGAGGAAGGAGGTCACCATGCCAGTCCGCCACGTGGAAAAACTGGCGGTTGTGGGGATGACGCCGGAGCCACGCAGCTGTCGTTGCTTCTACTGCAGGTTTTCGCTGAATATAATCATACTTTGTAGGCCGATTCCTTTTATCAAGAGAAGATGCTAATAATATTGCAATTTTTCATGTTTTGATTAGATGCTGATTTAGACTAAACACGACGAAAAATGTAAACAGCACTTTAAAAAATGACGCTACTACTGAATAGTAAATACTTTGTCTTTTAGTTCTCTTATTTCATAATCGCATGCATGTGATTGGTATAATGTCCTCAATAATTCCAGTATGAAGTACCCAGATATCACAGCATTAATATTCATAATATGAACATGAAAGGCGAGCTGAAACCATGATCGGAGAATGTACACAGGCACGAGGTGTAAAATATTCTTCATTTGAAAACTAGTAGGTAATTGCATTCCGATATATACATTCATAGTTTTAATGAATGGACTTTTAACATTCTTTGGTGTTAGGTCAGAATTACCATACAACAAAACTATTAATAAGATAAAATGCAATGTTAGAATAAAAACAGAAATAGTAATTGTGATAATTGTGGAAATGATAATTATGATTTAATCCAGTGGAAGCGCTCCGTTTTCCTTCAAACATTCAATGTAAGTGATAATGATAATAATAACGACTGTTTTATCGATATCAAAAACAATAATGATGACATTAAATTGTGAAAATAGCAATAACCAAAATAGTGATAATGGAAATAATCGCCACAATAATAGGACTTAATAAGATGATAATAAGAGGAACCATTATGATAGTTATCATAATTATAATTATTGTTATCCTTATAATTGTCATCATTAATCATGACAACTATTTTATCATTAACTTCTTTTTTTTCTATTCTCATTTTTTTTCCTTATATTCATCATTTCTGTTATCATTACCATTTTGATTATGATGATAACAATGATATCGTTAATTATCATTACCATGTATCTCACACTGAGACAACACGTTCCTTTCATTTCCAAATGCCAACGCTCTTTCAAAGAGCATAATTGTCTTCGTAACTTATAAGCCTTTTCCCTGTGCATCTTTTCCCTCTCTTCTCTACTTTCATTCTCGGGTTATCGGGCATTTGCTTTCACTTCATGTACTGGTTATTTCTTTCTTCAGACTTTCTTCCCACTTTCGAAAGACGTTTTTTTTTTCTCCCTTCGCCAAATCGCTTAGGCAAGTACTTTCATTAGCCGCTGTTTTCACTGAACCGAGTTACCGTGTGTCCAATACAAATATCGATCTTTAATGGGTCACTTGACCGACCTTAAATTAGGGTCACGGGGTCGCCTCCTTCAAGTTGCATCTGATAAAAGTAGTGCTAACTTAACGTGTGTGTATTTTTTTCTTCTTCTTCTTCCTTTCTCTTACACTACTGGAGCTTGTTCGAAAGTGAGGGTCTGTGGCATTTGTTGTTTTGGTTGGTAAAACATTATCACGATCTAAGTTCCTTATTTCAATGTCCTCTCTCTCTCTCTCTTTTCCCCTTCTCTCTCGCTCTCCCTTCTCCTTCCCTCGTTCTCTCCTGTCTCTCGCTTTTTTCTGTCTCCTTCGTGCTCTCTCTCTCTCTCTCTCTCTCTCTCTCTCTCTCTCTCTCCCTCTCCCTCTCCCTCTCCCTCTCCCTCTCTCTCTCTCTCTCCCTCTCTCTCTCTCTCTCTCCCTCTCCCTCTCTCTCTCCCTCTCCCTCTCCCTCTCCCTCTCCCTCTCCCTCCCTCTCCCTCTCCCTCTCCCTCTCTCTCTCTCTCTCTCTCTCTCTCTCTCTCTCACTTTCTTTTTTTTTCTTTCTCTTTCTCCTATCTCGTTCTTTCTTTAACTCTCTCTCTCTCTCTCTCCCTCTCTCTCTCTCACCCAGCCGTAAAATCTACCCAAAGTGGCTAAAGCAGTCGCGCAGAATAAATATTATGTTAGCACGATCATTCCCACCCTGACCAAAAGGAATAGAATTAATCAGTGAACAAAGATAAGAAGGGATACCACACAACGAACTGCGCGCTTACGTCAGCTTGTTCCCCAGCATCAGTCGCTACAGCTAGAAAGGAGACTCGGAGTACAGTAATTACCAGGTACGGTAATATATACGCATTCCGAACGCAAGTCATGTAAATAGAGGCAGCAGAAGCTTGGTCCCAGTACCTCTCAGAGCTCAGCCGCACCTCTACTCTCGCTCTTGCCCATAATGGCATGTTAATTACATAATGAATGATGATGGCTCTAGGTCTGGAATTTAAAGGAGCAAAGAACAATGCACTCAAGAAAGAACGATTCTCCCCAAAAGGAGCCAAAAGGCGAATAAATGGGAAACAAACTTTAGTTTCCATCATATCTGTTAAGATTCAAAACACGAAACACAAGCGAAAAGATATCTACAACCCAAAAGGTGTTGTAGAGGGAGGATGAAGGAATGGAAAGGTTTCAACTCCTAACTGACAGCAGATGTGAGAACCCTACAAGCCTCTCCGGTTGCTGAATACCCACGAGGCTGGTTTTATAGACCCATCCCTGCCTAGTACCCATAGTCTTGCCTCAGACCACCTACACTATTCCGACTCGCGTAGCTTTTCCAAAAATGCCCGTACCTTCATTAATTGGGGAACTCTACCCATAGTAAGAGACCTTCAGAAGCTGAAGCTAAACTGGTTCTTTAAGACCAAACTTTCTCCACACTCTCCCTTTGTTCGATGAACTAAGTAAAAAAAGAGAAAAGAGAGAGAGAGAAAAGTGCTTGGACCGTTAGCCTGTTCACTGTTTTCTAAAAACGGTCAGTGAATCCTGTCGCGGGATAATAGCTAAGTGAAGTCAAAACCTTGTTGCATATCATTGCTACAGTTTTCAAAACGGATGTATATTTGCAATGTTTTTTTTATTTCTTACATCCACCATCATTGATTATAATACCACCCCCACTGTTGATAGGAATATAAGGCACATTCATACGCATACATATATACAACTTTGTAAATTCGCATCTATACACACTCTCTCTCTCTCTCTCTCTCTCTCTCTCTCTCTCTCTCTCTCTCTCTCTCTCTCTGTGTGTGTGTGTGTGTGTGTGTGTGTGTGTGTGTGTGTGTGTGTGTGTGTGTGTGTGTGTGTGTGTGTGTGTGTGTGTTTGTTTATAAGACTCCGCCTCACCGACAAATATATTTTTATGATGTTACTGGTAGCAAAACTTTTTCTTTTTGGCCTTATTACAAACGTCACTAGTGTCTATAAACGTAAATCTAAAAATATATTGAACCTACAACTTAACTAATTAATATTCCTGAAAAATATTATCCAAACTATAAACTGATTTCAGCGATATCATAATAAAGATTAGCGTGCAACCTGTCACGGCAACCGACAGGACAAAGCCAATAATTTCAACAAGAAATGAGAAACGACGAGCAGTTTGCTAATAAAGAATACGATTTTCATGAAGGAAAACTTGTCAAAATATACTAGCACATGTTTTGGAATAATATATTAGATTTAGAATATCATATGACTCGTTACTCGTATTTTTTTTTCTGAGGTCACTATGACGGCATAATCAATTTGGTTTATTTATCTATTTGTGCATGTCATGTTACCTATAGGTTCAACGGCTTCTGTGAACATTGCGAATATCAAGAAAATGTCCTGAATATAATTATCATGAGATTATACTAGCAAAAGCAAGGGGATATATATATATATATATATATATATATATATATATATATATATATATATATATATATATATATGTGTGTATATATATGTATATATATATATATATATATATATATATATATATATATATATATATATATATATATATATATATATATATATATATATATATATATATATATATATATGTATATAGCGAAAGGATGAATAGATCTAATATCGAAATCGCAAGATATTTTCCGATCAAATAGCCAGCAAGGATCCAAAACAATGCAAGGTCGTTGGTGAGACTCGCGAAGACGATTACTTCTACCGTAGCTCAGGGGAGTGGCCGGTGAAGGTCAAGGCTTAATTGAAGGGACGGAGCGAGAGGCCGACCGAGTGGGAGATAAGCTAAGGTCGCCGCCGCCGGTCAACCATAGGAAGACCGGCGGTAAATACAGCAACATTCCTGCCTACCTGGCAACTCTCCCCAGGCCTCGTCCTCAATAGGTACGAATTCCACCTTCATCATCTTAGCACTCACCTTTACTCCTCTGTAGAATACCAAATTCATGTCCTAACCTCTTAACAAAGTAAGCTTTCAAGTGGACTGGCGTTAACGTAAATCCCAACGTCAGCGAGTGCAATATGAACGTGCCATGAAAATGTTTAGCCGCCGGAGGCCTGGACTTATCCTAGCGCAGCACCGAAGTCCGCGTTACCGCATCTATCCACAGCCGATGGTCTCGCTACTTCGATTCGGATAGTTCCTTCTCGTCTTCCCTTTAGATGCTACACGAAAAAGAATTTATGTCTAACACTTTATTTCGAAATCCATGCGGGTGATAGGGGAAGGAATCGTGGGGGTCGGTGTAAGCCAAGTAAACAAATGGATAAAAAAGTGAAATCTACTGAAGGGGAAAATATGGTTCGGGGCAGAGCAGGCTGGTCATGGAAGTGGAAGTAGTGGGCGGATAAGCACCACAGATGGAGGGCGAAAGTTGCCAGAATAGGAATTGCAATAATAGGATCAGCTATTTAAATTCTACAAGTATGAAAAGGTTTAGGAAAATGTATAAGTTATAACAGAAATGTACACATTCTTACCAACACGAAATGTAATCCTTATGTGCTAAATCAATACTTTTCTTTTTTCAGCCAAAGAGCATCCGCTTATCAATAATTACGTATTAATATTACTGTGGAAGTACCAACAATGTAACTTCAACGACAAAGCGTCGAATATGCACATTCTTTCCCACGTATACGCACTTGTTTTCATTTTAATGCAACGGTGGGAAAGACACTAGTGGTGGGCTAGTTATTCTGTGATAAAATTCATTATCTCTTCAGTCATGTGTGCAGTTTCCCATAGTGCATGTTCATCGGCACGAATCATTCTTGCACATGTGGTCTCATCAAATATCACTGTTTTTTTAAGGTCTTCGCGTAACTTCTGCATTGAAATCAAAGCCCTGTAATCATTATCATGTCAACCGCAAACCAGTATTACAGACATAACACGTTCCAACGCTCCTAACTTCTGAATTAGATAAATCAGGAAGAATTGGGATAAGACTGTCGTTAACTTCAAATTCATAACTTTCGTCTTCGTCTTTGTGACTATAGCATTGTATCATCATTGCTTAAGTTGCGAATTTCAGTTATATACTCAACTGCAGATAATGTTAAGAATATAACGCTACCATCTCTTGTTTTCCTAAAAAAAAAACGCCACATCCAATGGTATCACAAAAGCCATCAGCAGCCCAGTATAAAACATAAATATATCTAGTGTCAATAATCAGAACCCATATCGCTGGATACCTGTTGGGCAGCAAGAAAGGGCAGTAGTTTCACTGTGTCTGAACTGCCACAATACCGTAACACAATTTTCGTATCATCATAATCACTATCCTCAGAGTGTCCTAAAAGCGTCGTCGCTACCAAAGAAAGGCCTAATTATAATGAGTGTATCAGGGCTATTACCAATACGAAACATACAAAATAAAGCAAGGCCACCGCTATTTCAACGGGGTACAACACTGACCGAGGCCACCCAACATAGCTAAAGAGGCTGGGACCACGAACAAGGTCTGGGCGGGGCTTGCCTTTGCAAAACTTAACTGCGCTAAAGCCCGCGTCAGGAGAATTCTTCGCAAAATCCACTGAATAAAGCTGGACTGAACAAGCCAGCACGAGCACCACCGGCACGGGAGGGCCGCCGTCTAGTCCCGCCACCACAGGGCCAAACTGGACCACTAATGACAGCTTAGGTCGCCCTCGGGGCCGGCCACTAGAGGACCATACAGGCGCGGGGTCAGGAGCAACCTGTTCCTCTGCTACTAGGCATCGAGCGAGTGCCATCGGAGACTTGCCACCAGCATTTGTGCGTAATGATCTAGCAACCCGCGTGGAAGTAATGCTCTCGCAAGTCGGATATAAGGTATCTATTGCATCAAACGATGGGAACCGAACATTCTAACACTAACGTGTACCAGAATCATTTCTTCAATCAATCTTTACGCTAAACTAGTTGATGTAATTGATGGCTAGTGATCAACGAATTAATTTTAGTATGGCAATCGGCCTACTATATATTAAAGAATGAAGATATAACATGGCCATTTTTACCTTTAGAAAATATGAAGTAACTTGTAGTCTGGTAACATCTATAGATATCATTACACATACCACTTTAGTGCATATTAAATAATATTTACACATGTGGTACGCCAACACTTTGTTTAAGCAACAGTATTAATACAAAAACTTATAGATGTACAGCATCAGTTAACAACGTGTTTGAATCCCATTTTTATTTATTTACATTGCAATGCCCATCATTATATATTTTTTCATTGTTCATTTTTTCTTGTGTTTAGCCGGACTCTTCCCTATACGAACTCGTACCCGTCTGCTGTATACCAAACGCAGTCAGGCGTAACCTTCGCCCCCCCCTCCCCTCCCTCCTACCTCCTCCCCAATCTCAGCACTACCACAAGTTCCGCGGAGGGTCTGTATCGTGTCTCTCACTCGCGACTGTGGTATAAGTAACATTTTATTTGTTTACCTCAGGAAAGGATGAGTAACAATATAAAAATGTTCCTTCTGGTGAAATATTGTGCATCAATTGTTATCAATTAAAAAACACTGGTGTTGTGCGAAAATATTGTATTCCCCCGAAGTGCAGTAGTTAAAACCAAATCAAGAAGGTTATGCCCCACTGACTTTGATAAACAGAGAAAGCTAGTCGTTCTGTAATCTCTTTTTACTTCTTTCCCGAGCTAGTTAAATTCACCGCCGGTTTTACTATCACAGATTAAGATCGATTTATGCTAAATGCTACCGGTTTTTACTTCTTTCATGTTCAATACCCTCGCTTAAAATGCAATTCACAATAAACAAAGAGTGTATTTTCGTTCGACCGAATGTTAGCCAAAACTCTTATCCGATCAGAGGAGGAAAGGAAGCTTGTGTTGACAATTGGGGACTATCTGCGTGCCGTTGTGCCTGAATCACATGGGCTCGTATATTTACGGTCATGCAGATAATATACAAAGTAGTAACTTGCAGGTTTACCTTTTCGTTGCATTATGTAAAGAAACATATAAAAATAAAAAGCATATTTCGTGCACTTTACTCAACGGGTATATGTGCATTTTTCAATAAGAAATATCATAAATTGTAAAATTAAACCGTATTTCAAACGATGGTCTGAATAAGTACATAAAGAATATGCAAGTTGGATGAGAAGGCCTACACCGGATGATCTAAGCCTGATTTCAAAATATATCCGTACGACCGGGGTGCGGTTATCCATCATAACATAATGTTTATATCATTTTAAAATCTGTGCGATTTTCTCTTGAGTCATAAACGCAGAAGTATCTCTCGCCACATCACAGTATATCCTGACATGTCATAGACAAACAAGCACGAGTCATTACAATTGGTGTACAGCAGCTGGAATGTTAATGTGTTATTATACCATGAAGTTCATATTCACACATAAACACACCAACGCAGTTCAGTATTACCATACATACACAAAAGGAACTGTATGCAGTACATGCAGCGCATCCACATAAGTGCGGCACAACAGCTATCCTGACACAGTGCATAAGCCTACCTACACACACCTGCTTGGAACCCAGTAAACATAAACACAGTTGCACGTTAACATCTACCGGTTGAGCAGCATCTAGGCAGGATGAGAGCCACCTGTATAAAAGAAACCCACTTAACCTGGAGTCAAAGACCGGAATACAGCTATCTAATAAAACTTAATAGAATTTATCTTTGCCATTTCCTATCTCTTGTCCAGTCAATCGCATCCTTAACATTGTCAGCTTTAATGTACAATGAAAAACACTGATAATGGTGAAAGTTTAACGAGACTCCGAGAGTACGCCACGTTCCTAACGGTCTCGAGGCCCTCCACCACCCCACGCCTTCCTTGCCCCCTCCCCCTCTCGCCTCGCCCGTGCATCCTCTTCCCCCTCTGTCTTCTCTCCTGCACTTAGGTCCGCCCACATCTCCTTAGACTGACTTTGCAGATGTGTCCTGTGTATAAAAAGGAGTGAAATAGAATACAAGCGTTTCCGTAATTAGAAAGAAAGACCTGGTTTTACCGTTCTTCCTTGGTGACAACTATTGCAACATAATATAAAAATCGTTTATCAGAGCTCGATCTGTCTTTGGAATTCCTTGAACGCATGTTTAACAAGGCCGTTAGATATCTATGAATTGTCTTTAAAATCCAAAATAAAACAGTCGGCGGAAAACAGGATATTAATCGAAAATATTTACGATCCAACATCACGTGTATCTAAATCCTCCCTCTCTATTTTTCCGTAACTTACCGAACCCCCAAAGAGAGCAATACAATGCGAGGGCGTGAGTACCCCCTATCCCTCCCCCTTGTCATCCTCCCTTTCTCTCGCCTTCTCCAGGAAAGCACAACACCCTTCCTTTCTTTGAACAGATTGGGGTCGCGTGGATGGTCCAGTGGGGCAAGTGGGAGGGCGGGGGAGGGGGATGCGGGGAACCATACGGCCACACCCTTCATACCATTGTCCTGTTACCTCATTAATACTAAGATAACACGCTCTGCTACACCGGTAATGTTTTCATAATTACATGGGATATATGTTTGCGAAAGAGAGAAATAAAGATGAGATGAGAGATATACGAAACACCTGTTTGCTCGCGGTCCACAACGTCGCGGCGAGACTTTCCTCCTGATACAGGAATCAGGTGTTATCATTTCGCTACTCAAAATATTCTTAACATGTGCATTCTCAGGATATACTAGACATTTTCGTCATACTTGAACAATTGTTTTATTATTGGTGTTGTTGACACAGATAAATAAATGTGTCAATGTATGCTAAATAAACATGTAAACATCTACATGCTATAATCAGTCTCTTCCGGGTAAGAAAAGAAAGAGGTAAACGCAGGTGTAAACAGTCCCTCTCTTCCCTTTTCCCATCCCCATCCTCCTCCCTCCTCTTCATCCTCCTTCCTCAACACGAACCAAAGGAGGAAGTGGCAGTGGGGGGTTAGGATCGAGAGAGGGTTAGCCGGTGTGGCCCGTCTGACCGGCCGCCACAAGAATTTTGAGGCCCTTTATATACCAAGCCTCATCCCACTTTCCATGGACATTGTATTTATGCTCGTAACATTACTATAGTACGTACTGAAGGATAATGTATGTGGTGTGTGTGTGTGTGTGTGTGTGTGTGTGTGTGTGTGTGTGTGTGTGTGTGTGTGTGTGTGTGTGTGTGTGTGTGTGTGTGTGTGTGTGTGTGCTGTTACTTCAGTGTTTTACTTTGACTTGTTTTTTCATCATGGAATGAGAATTTATTTTTTTCTATTATCAACTATGAATTGCATAATTTGAATAAAACGGAAATACAGCTCTTCTTTATTACAACCCTTTTCGCCGATGGAATGACAGATGTTAGCCCAAACAGTTTATCTCTATCTTTGAAAGGAAAAAAACTATGTATTCTTTTTCGCATCCTTGCTAATCTAGGCAAGTGATAAATGAGCAGAGACAGGTTCCTTGCTTGACTGTGGCCATCACGAGCAAGAGGTGATTGCGATATCCCTCCAGTCATTCACCTCAAGTTAGTGCCGCCTCCGTAAGCAAAGAGCCGGGCCCACAACGTAAACTCAAGTTGACAACACGTCATTTTCGCTAAACCTTTGCCATGCACGACGCTTATGACACGAGAAAAACATCACTATTTACTAAAAGAGTAATTAGGGCGCTATGAATGGGCATTTGTTTATTCGTCTTGATACATGCAAATTGCATTTGCGTATGCGTATGACCGTGCGAAGGACTGTCTATTCAGTGTGATGAATGTGTGTGTGTGTGTGTGTGTGTGTGTGTGTGTGTGTGTGTGTGTGTGTGTGTGTGTGTGTGTGTGTGTGTGTGTGTGTGTGTGTGTGTGTGTGTGTGCATGTGTTTGCATGAACATGTACGTGTGTGTGTGTACGTGTACGTGTATATGTACGTGAACGTGTGCGTGTGCGTGTGCGTGTGCGCGTGCATGTGAAGCATAAACAATATTATGTACTAGTATAAAGCAAGATGAGGATAACACCAAATAAAAGTCATATTTTTTTAGGTGTACGTGGGATTGATGACCCCATGCGCCAGCCTGTTGTATGTGAGGGGGCGGATGGAGCCACGAGATAAATCTTCTATGGAGATGTACATACGGTACTCGGGCCGTGAGCGTGTTAGATTAGTGGTCAGGCAGGGAAGGTCGAGTGGAAAGGCTGATACAGCGGTGGCGAAAACTAACAGGAAGACGACTGCAAGAAATCACACAACCAAAGGTGAGGAAAAATGAGTAAAGAAATGACGCTTGCAAGGAAGAGGCGCTGGTGCGCTACAACAAACTTTTATTCATGGATGTAACATTAAACAGAGTACATGTCTACTAGCGTACGAGCAAGCCTTAAATATTTCCAGGGAGTGGAAAAGCCATGATTATCTCAACCTGGTGATTATGTCTGCGTGTAAATTTACAACATTCCTAAAGATGAAGAGAAGGTAAGTTTGAAAATCTTGTTTGCTAACGCTAGTAATCATGACCATATCCCTGACCAACACAGTAGTGGAGATGCATGGCAAAACATTGATTGTATGTACGCGTGTTTGTGTGTGTGTGTGTGTGTGTGTGTGTGTGTGTGTGTGTGTGTGTGTGTGTGTGTGTGTGTGTGTGTGTGTGTGTGTGTGTGTGTGTGTGTGTGAATGCTTGCGTGCGTATGTATGTTCGTTTATGTTTCTGCGCCTGTGTTTGCGGTTTGTGGTTAAAAGAACATCACGTATGTTGATATAAATATCCTCTTCCCCGCCTTCCCCTCTCACATCATTCATGTCGTTGGGCCTCGTGGTTTGAGATTTATAGTTGTGGATCACAAGATAAATCTTACGCCGGCCTCTGCCCGGGGATATACAGGCGAGGCCGGGGAGGTGAATAATCAGCTTTTGTCGCGCGTTTCACCAGATTTAATGCCTACAGAATGATTTGCGCAGTTTCATTTCGCGACGTCCATGTGGTGATAGGATTTCAGAGCACATTTTACATGGTTTGGATACCTTCTGATGCAGCATTGAGAACATCTCTTCCCGATTCATTATGGACTACCATCAACCAACATACACATATCCGTAAAGCGAAACACCAACATCTTGTCTTGAGCAGGAATGAGCCGAAATTAATAAAAGCGGTAGCTCTCAGGTCATTTTCAGACCATTAGAGAAGGAACTGACGAAAAATATGGGTGATAAAAATGGACGGTTTATGGGTACTTTAGGTACAATGATGTTGTAAAGAAAGAGAAGTGCATCTCGTAAGCGCAAAAGGTTTTAGATGGTGTTACATGGTAAACAGATCGTGGATGAAAAGTAACTGGTCACATGTTACAAAACAGAAATTTACAAATAGTCCTGGAACTCGTATTGTGGTCCTCTCTACACACTCGTAGTAAAAGCGGTCTCGAATTAGGCAGCTCACTTGTTCATGTTTGGAATTATAGTCAAAACTGAACAGGCCATAGGCATCTATCTGTCTGGTATTCTAGTCAAAGTTAAGTAGCTAACATACAGCTATCTCGTATTCTAGTCAAAATTAATTCCTTTCACGATAAACCCATAGTAAACACAGCCTGGCCCAAGCAGCTTTCATTCACCTGTCTAGTATTCTAGTCAAAACTGGACGGTTTACATAAATGTATCTGGTCTCTAGTCAAAATCACGATTGTTGGTTTTACACACAGGAGAAACTATTTTGAACAATGGCAATACCCAAGGGAATTGATTGTACAAACACGATGGACGCAGACTGATGAACCCAACGGAGCCAGAGGTCACACGCACACCTTCAACTTGCCAGGAAGCCTTCAACGCAACGCATGACATCCTCGAGAAAAAGTCATTAATAATGAAAGAGATTAATCATTCTTTAAGCATTACTTATTCAGACATAATTACAATGGAAGAGCATAATGAGGGATTAATAAGGGGTTACGGCATGATTTACTCGTAATGTACAGTCTTTGATTAAGGTATCATAAGTAATTTCTTTCTAGTTACATGTATGAGCGTAATGATATATAAACAGGGTATTATACCCATGGACATCAATGCAGAACTAAACAAATTTCAGAAACCACAAGAAAAACGCAAAT
>NW_028234414.1:18509731-18514731 GCF_977035675.1 Penaeus japonicus
TACCGAATGCTACTCATCGTATGCTTAATCCCCAATATTTCGAAAATGAGTCACTTGTTCTCGCTGGTAGATTCTACTTGTGTACTACACTATTCATAAAGAGCGTTACCTTATATTTGAGTGCGCTGGCCTTCCTGTGTAGAGACAAATAAACGAAAATAAGGCGAGTCCCAACGTGCCACATCTTGAAATTGCGCCAAAATCTAAAGGGAAACGAGAGCAAAATATGACTAACCTTATTCACTTTAAGCTAACGTTCTTTTTATTATTATTATTGTTTCTTTCAACTTTTAACATTATTTAAAGAGTAAGCTTTTTGTTATTGTAGGCTTGTTTTTTCATAATGTAGGCCATATGTTGTGCTACACGTTTTACTTAAAATTGGTCGGCGGCACTAAACAATTTATGTTATTTCACGTAAAGGGATTTTTTTGCGCATGGAATGACTCAAGTAGGTGTTTACCATTGGGAGAGGCATCTAGGGGGCATAACATATTATAGGAGGGCAGTAGACGCAGATAGTCCATTCAGTTGGGTACCAATTTGGTTAGTACTTCAAAATATGTGTGTGTGTGTGTGTGGGGGGGGGATTCGATGTTCCGCCACTGCATAAATGCTAAATGATTTCGTGGGTAATCACATGCAATGACTTTGCCGTAGTGACAATAATATGTTTTCATGTTTGTATCTTTATCTATCTATATATTAATAAATATATATACAGTACATATACATATATCTATACATATCAATTATATACATATATGAATATATATATATATATATATATATATATATATATATACATATATATATAAACAAATACATATATTTATACATATTACATATACATATATGTAATATATACATATATGTAACATACATATATATATATATCTATATATATATGTATATATATACATATAAATATACATAAATATATACATACATATATATATACATATATATTATACATATACATATATATAGGTATGTATACATATATACATATATATATATATATATATATATATATATATATATATTTAAACATATAGTGTTTATGTGTGTGTGCGTATGTGTGTATGTGTGTATGAATGTGTATACAGATATATTATATATATATATATTATAATATATATATTATATATATATATATAATATATATATATATATATATATGTGTGTGTGTGTGTGTGTGTGTGTGTGTGTGTGTGTGTGTGTGTGTGTGTGTGTATACATATATATATATATATATATTATATATATATATATATATATATAATATATATATATATATATATGATCACACATACACACATATATAAATATTTATATATATGTATGCATATATATATGTATATATATATATATTTATATATATTTATTATATATATATATATTATGTATGTATGTATAATCACACAACACACCCATATATATATATTTATATATAATATATATATATATATATATATATAGAAATATAATATTATATATATATTATATTTTATATATATATATTATATATATATATATATATATTATATACATATTTATAATATACATATATATATATATATAATATATATTTATATATATATCCATATATATTATATATATAATTTTAATATATATATTTTATATATATTATATATATATCTATATTATATATAAAATTATGTATATATATATATATATATACATATATATGTAACATATATAAATATAATTAAATATATTATATATATAAATAAATATATTGTATATTATGTATACATACCTTATATATGTATATATATAATATATATATATATATATTAAATATGTTTATATTTATTAATATATATCTATATATATTAAATATATATAAGTATTAATATATATTACATATACATATATATATATATATATAGATATATAATAATATATGTATGTTACATATATGTAGGTTATATGTATATATATATTGAATATGAATTTTTTTATAATGTATATATATTTTTATCAACCCAAATATATATATTAATATAAATATATAATATAATATATATGTGTGTATTAAATATATATATATATATTCTATATATATATATGTATATTTGTATATTTGTTTCGCTCTTATAAAAGTATATAAATATTTGTACATATTTAATATATATATATATATATTAGATATTTTTTTATTGACATTGTCGTATTTTTCTATAGCGTTAGGTAATATATGTATACATTGTATGTCATAAATTAAACATATTTTACAGTTATATATATCTATAATTATTTATTTATCAAACCTATGAATCATAGTTGATTTATATATATTTATAAAGTTATATGGTTATAGATATTTAATATATATATAAATATATGTTTATATATATTATATATATGATATATTTATATACCAATACATATTATACATATATATATATAGTTATTTATATATATATATATAAATATATATTTATATTTATATTTATAATACATACATATGATCATCTGTATAGAATAAATGAATAATAAATAATATATAAATATATATATATAGATATATATATACATACATATGATCATATGTATTGAATAAATGAATAAATATATATATGATATAAATATATATATATATATTGAGTTTTATATATATAGATAGATTCTATATATATATGATATGTATATAAGTATATATTGGTACAAACTTATGGTTATAAATATACTTATTTGTTATATATATAATATATATAGAATTATTTATATATATATTATTATATATATATATTTATTTTTATTTATATTTAATTTCAGATTATATGTACATATTAAATATCATATTCATTCATATTCATATATATATATAGTAATATATATATTATATATATATATAGTTTTATATATATATATATATGTATATATTATATACAAAACATTTATATATATATATATATATAATAGATAATATATTATATATATATTATATATTAGAGATATATTGATATATATGTCTGTGTAGTGTGTGTGTGTGTGTAGTATGGGGGTGTGTGTTGTGTGATGTGTATGTTGTTAATGCGAGTTGTGTGTGCAATATATATATATATATATATATATATTATTTATTATATATAGATATATATATATATATTGTATTTATTAATTATATATATACATACATACAAATAAGTAAGTATACATATTAGCTATATATATATATATATATATATATATATATTTAATAATATATATATATATATAGATATATATAATATATATACAGTTTATATGTATACATATATATATATATTATATAATATATATAAATATATATATGTATATTATAGTATATATTCATGTGTGTGTATAAATGTATTATATATATTATATGTATATAGATTAATATACTTATATTAATACATTTTTTTTGATATTATATATATATATATGATTATATTATAGAGATTTTGATTAATTGTATTCGATAAATGTATATATCATGTGTGTGTATATGGAATATATATATATATTATATAAATATAGTTTTATATTATATATATATATATGTATATGATTATATATGTATTATATACATAATTGTACGTATATATATATAAATATTACGTTATTACTATATATATATATATATATTATATTGTCTTATATATATATATTTATATACATATACATCATATATACTATACATACACGACACACACACGTATATATATAATTAAGATATATTACGTACGTATATAAATAATAAATTATAAATCTATATAATATATTAATATATATATTGTATTATATGTATACAATAAGTAAGTATACGTTTATACATTATATATATACGTACGTGTGTGTGGTGTGTGTGTGTGTGGGATGTAGCATATATATATAATATATATATTTATATATATATATATATATATATATATTATTTATATATATAATTATATAATTATATGAGATGTGTGTGTGTGTTGTGTGTGTGTGTGTGTGTCGTGGGTGTGTGTGTGGGTGTGTGTGTGTGTGTGTGGGGATGTCTAAGATACACAATAATCTTATATTCATAATGAATATATATATATATATATATATATATATAATTCAACTGTATTTATATATATATTTATATACATTATATATGGATGTATTTACCATATATACCATACTCATCACACTCGATAAACGCGCGCACACACACACACACACTCACACACCCACTCACACACACACACACACACACACACACACACACACAATCATACTCTTATCACACACACTTCTCACACACACATACACAACAGTATTATTGTGTGTATATAATATGCATATATTTATATATACCTATATATAGTTATAATATATATTATCTCTAAATATAATATATATATATATATATATTATATAAGAGGTATGTATTGTTATGGTATACTTTAGCTCCATATATATATTAACGTATATGTGTGCCGGTGGTATGTATATATATATATATATAAATATATATATATATATATATATATATATATATATATATATATAATATAGATAGAATAGATAGATTCAGATAGATAGATATATATATATATATATATATATATATATATATATATATATATATATATATCATATGTATTATACATATATATGTAATATATATATCCACATATATATATATATATATATATACTATATATATATAATATATATATTATGTATATTATGGATATATACATACACACCACTCACACACACACATACACACACGCAACACACTCACACCCACACACACTCACACACACACACTCCCACACACAACACCACTACACACACAACACTCACACACCACACACGCCCTAAAACACATCCCACACACACCACCACACAACCGACACACACACACACAACCACACACACACACACACACACACAGCACAACCAACACATCACACCTCCCATATATAATACTATATATATATATATATATATATATATATATAATCATATAT
>NW_028234414.1:18519731-18522231 GCF_977035675.1 Penaeus japonicus
GTGTGTGCCCCCCTGGGGATAGGACCAGGGGGGGTGTGATCCCACCTACTAGATCAGCACCTAGGAACGCTTAGTCGTCCTTCCTCGGAGAATCAACCGCTAGTAGGCCACCTCAACGGGAGGGAGAGACTGGCCAATTCTAGAACGGGCTCTTCCGAGGACGGAGTTCAAGCCCCCGCGCCACGACAAGGCGGTTCCTTATTGCGGGGGTTGCATACTCTAGTCGGTTTCATCTGACCTGTCCATTAGGTATCGATAATGTAGTACATGCGGACAATACTGGTTCGTGATTGGCTGAAAGTATAACTGTCTGATATCGTTTGCTAGTTGTGATAAATAGTCAAGCTATAAATTCAGTAACATTTTTTATAAAGATAAACAAAGAAAACCTGCACGTTCACACACACACACATACACACACACACAAACACAGACACACAAACACATACACACAGATACATATATATATATATATATATATATATATATATATGTGTGTGTGTGTGTGTGTGTGTGTGTGTGTGTGTGTGTGTGTGTGCGTGTGTGTGTGTGTGTTAAACATGCTGAAGTGGACCAATATTATGCAGTGTATGCACAAAAAGACAAGGTTGTATCAAACACTTGGCTTAAAGCCAATAAATGAACAGCAGGCTTTAAGTACTAATTTATTATCTTATTTACATATCTTAAAAAACAACAAAATCTGTTTTTACTAATGTGCGTTTGTTTGTGTGCGTGTGTTTGTATACATACATACACACACACACACACACACACACACACACACACACACACACACACACACACACACACACACATATATATATATATATATATATATATATATATATATATATATATATATATATATACACACACAGTACTGGGAGAATTAATAGACAATTTTTGGGATTCTTCACTTTTTTATATTTAACACCTCATAACTTCACAAATATATTACTTACATTGCCTATTTTTTTGTAATAATGCATAGAAATCTTTAATCTACATAAAATAATTGATTATATAATGATTATATTATTTTCAAATGATAAGAATCATGTTTTGGATTGTTACTCGTCTCCACACAAAATTACCTCGTCCCTCAGCCTTGTGTTCTTAAACCATTTCCACACATATCCACGTTCCCGGAATTCCGGATTCCGGTTATTAATCATTGTTTATATTACCTAATGTGTGTGCCAATGTCCCAGTATCAATTGACCCATAATTAGTCGTAGAAGTCATTAAGGATAACCTGTTGAAGCATCATGGGCAGAGGAAAAGACTTGAGTCAGGCTGATTTTTCAGCAATCGAAATTTATCTACAAGAAACATCCCTCGACTGTAAAGTTGATGTATCATTATCTAGTGTGTACAGAGTGAAAAGGAAGACTGAAAATATCGAAAATTACGAGCCAAAACGTGTTGGAAAGTGTGGAAGGAAATCCTGTACCACCCCAAGACAGGAGAGAATTCTCGTTGATATGGTAAGAAAAGACCGTTCAAAGTCGTCAAGACAACTAGCAGCCCTGACTGACGTTAGTGTGGGACTATGATGTACAATGTACACCATCAGCTGTTAGAAAAAAGCTTAATAAGCTGGGTTACCGTGCCTGTAGGCCAACTAGAGTGCCAAGACTAACCGAGGCCATGAGGAAGAAAAGGCTGGATTGGGCCAAGGCACACAGCCACTGGACATCTGATGACTGGGAAAAGGTAAATATGCATTAACTTTTGCTGAATTCGTTGTTTTTCTACACAAATTATTTAAAATAACTATTTCTCTAAATAAAATAGCGAATATTTCATGTTTGATTCAAGATGCTGCATCTAGCCCAGATATGAATCCTATTGAAGGTTTATGGAAAGACTTAAAAGATGAAGTCAGCAAAATTAAATGTACCAACAGAGTACAGCTCATCCAGCGGTTGATAGAGGTTTGGCACAGAAATCCAGATATCAGGAACAAAGCACAAGACTACATTAGAAGCATGCCAAGACGTGTTGAAGCAGTTATTAGAGCCAAAGGAGGTCCCACAAAATACTGAGATGATATATGTATAAAGGAAAATCAATAAAACATATTTACTGTCTAAAAATTTCCCTCTGTCAATAAAAATGTGAATAAATCAGTTGAATGGCCAGAATTGTCTATCAATTTTCCCAGTACTGTGTGTGTGTATATATATATTATAAATATTATATATATATATATATATATATTACTATATATATATATATATATATATATATATATATATTAATATATATATATATATATATATATATATGTATACATATATATATATATATATACATATATATATATATATATATATATATATATATATATATATATATATATATAGATATATATTCATGTATATATGTATATATATCTATATATATATAAATCGGCGCTATGCGGTCTATATGTATATATATATATATATATATATATATATATATATATATATATATATATGTGTATGTATAT
>NW_028234414.1:18537231-18542231 GCF_977035675.1 Penaeus japonicus
CCCAGATGGAGAGCCGTCGGCCCCCAAGCAGAGGAGAGAATCTGGAGGAGAGAGAGAAGAAGAGAGAGAGGCAGTTAGAAGAGAAGATGCAGAGAGAGAAGAGAAAAAGAACAAAAAGAATTAAAGGTGAGGCCTAGAGTGAGAGTAAGGGAAAGCAAGGGGGCCAATTCAGACATTGTTAAGGAAGCCTTGACTATCCACCGATGAAGTGTCGACGAGGTTGCTGGAGTTCAGACATCGGACATCTTGGGGGACGGCAGTGGTTTGTATGACTTGGGGGGGGGGGGGAACCAATTGATTCCGTGCTGTCTCTGTGGAGGTTCGAGGCACAGGATGATGTTCATGATGACTCTTGTGCGCATACGGTTGGGCCTTTTCCATGAACAAAGCAGGCCAGATCGAGAAACGACTTTCGAACAAAAAAATCGGGGGGGTTAAGGTCAATTGGGACAACACTCCCCTAAGAACAGCATTCATGAATCTTAACTATAAATTTATATACATAAACACACACACACATACATACACACATACACATACATACACACACACATGCTTTATGTGTCACATAACAACTTTATATATATTATACTATATAGTATAATATATATATAAATAATATATTATATATCTATATATATGTTTGTGTGTGGTGTGTGTGTGTGTGTGTGTGTGTGTCTGAGTGTATACATGTGGGAGCACAGACACACACACACACACACACACACACCTCCCCCCCCACAACACACCTACACCTCCCCTCCCCCCCCCACAACACAACTATCACACACACATATAATATTTATATATATATATCATATAATATATATCATATATACATATTTACATATATACATATCATATATACATATACATTATCATATATATAATATATATATATACAATGTACATATATATATTACATATATACATATATATTATATATTTATAATTATAGAAGATATATTCTTATATATATATCACATTTATTATGTGATACATATAATTCTTTTTACCTATACATTACATATATGTATATGTAATATATATATATTATTTTATAAATATAAATATATATATATATATATATACAGATATAATATATATATAAATATATATATATCCATTATATATTGTGAGTGAATAAATTCAGAAATTTTTATATGCATGCTTACATATATGTATGATGCCTTGTTATATATGCCATATATATTATTATATATATATATATATATATAATATATATATACATATATAATATTATATATTTATATATATATATAAATGTATGTATGTAATATATATGTATGTATATATATATCACAGATTACTATATAGAGTATATATATATATATATTATATATATATAATATATATATGTACTATTAATATTTATATATATATTAAATTAGATATATATAAATATATATATATATACACATTTAAATATATATCTATATATATATTAACAATTATACATATATATTTGACATATATATATATTTACATATTATATATATATATATATATATATAAATTATATATAGTATATATATATATTATATATTTATATATATATGATATTGGATATATATAATATATCTATATATACATATATATTTATATGTTATAATTCTATTTATATGTACATATATATATATAGATATATATTTATAGATTATATATAGAGTTTATATACTATATACAGTATATATATCAAGATGATATATATAATATATATAATATATATTATATTGATATATATTATATATATATATGTTGAGATATATGAATATATATATACACTAAAAAAATATATATCCTATATTTACTCACATACACACACACACACACACAACACACACACAACACACACACACACCCACCCACACATATATATATGTATGTATGTATATATGCATATATATATATATAGTATGTAAGTATCATCCTTTCACCCCTTCTTCTCTCCCCACATCTCCCCCCTATATATAAACGATATAAAATATAATATATATATTAATATATATATATATATATATATATATATGCTATGTATGTAGTATATGCTATGTTGTATATATATTTTCTATATATAAGCTATATATATCAACACATATATATATATAAAATAATATATATATATATATATATATATATATAATATATATATATGTATATATAAGTGTATATATAATATAGATATATTAAATATATATACTAATCTCTAGCATATATAACATCAGGTATATAATATATAGAGTATATATATGTGTATATATCAGTACTATACTAATATATGTTATATAATAAATCTAAAACCTATAATAAATATATATAAAACAATATATGCCATTATATGTATATATATGTATGTATATATATATATATATATATATATATATAAATATCAATTATATTATATATATATGAAATTTGTATATATAAAATGTAATTTATATATATATATTACTATATATATATATCTATATATATATATATAACTAAATATATAGGTATATATATATATATATATATATATATATATATATAGATATATATAGATATAATATATATGAATTTGTATATAATAATTGTATGTATGTATGTATATATCATATATAAATTTATATATATAGTATATAAATATAACCATATATAAATCATATATATATATATATATATAACATATATATAACTAATATATGTATGTATTTTGTGATAGTATAATTATATATATTTACATATTATATACAAATATATATATATACATACTATATATTTTTCAATTTATTTGAGATATATTTTATAACTATACATTATATATATCGCATATATAATATATTGTTATATAGATATTATCTCATATATCACTATAGATATACATATAGGTTCGAATTTGCCTATATATATGCTATTTATATTACTATATAATATTATATTTAGTACGCAAATATTTATACAAACATAATATTATATATATATATATATATATTATAGATATATTATATATATACCTAGAATATATATATAGACATAAAAAAAAAAAAAAAAAAAGAAAAAAATATCTATATATTTATATCTATATATATTATAATATATACATATTATATATTGCATATATAAATAAAGTTTATATTATTATATACGATATGTTATATCATATATATTTATATATATATTTAAATATATATTTATAATATATATTCTTATAATATATATATAAATAATTCATATATAATTATTTAGTATTTTTGTATATATATTATTCTATATATATCTTTATTATATATATATATATAAGATATTTATAAATATTGCGCGTATGTAAACAAATTATATTTTATATATATATTTTTAAATAGATATATATAATTTATCGATATATTTATATATACTCCTATCTAGTGTAGTATTTATAATATATAATATATCTATATAATAGATATAGTTATATATACATTATATAACTATATGCATACATATATAGTACGCATATATATATATAGATAATTTATATATATATATATATTTATACTATATTCATATACTACTATATATAAATTTATATAGATATAGCTTTAAATTTATTTATATAGATTATATAATGCTATATATATATTTCTATATATTATATATTTTTATATATATTTTTTTTTATATTTATAATTTATCTATTTTTATTATATATATTTATTTATATATTTATATATAGATAGATCAAAATTTTTTTATTTATTTATTTCATAAAACACATCCACACACACACAACCCGCATTTATTATATATATAGATATTTTTTTTTTATAAATATATTTTTATATTTTTTTTTATATTTTTATATATTATAGATATACACACACACATACACACCCACACACACAGATACACACACACTACCACGCACAACCACGCACGCACTCACGCACGCACAACACCACAAACTACACTCACACACACATTAATTTAATATAAATTGTTTTATATTTATATTTTTTTATTTTTAATTGTGTTATTAATTAATATTTGATTTTTTTATATTTTTATATAAACATTTAGGTTTTTTTATTAAAATAATTTTTTAATATTTTTTTTTTTTATTTATATTTATTTTTTTTTTAATTTACCCTACCTTTGATAATATATTTATTATTTTTTTTTTATATTTTTATTTATAATTTTTATATGATAATTTTATATTTTTTATATTTTTTTTATAATTTTTATTTATATTTTTTATATTATAGTTTATCTTTTTTTTATATTATTTGATTTTTATTTATTTTTTGTTTATGTAAATTTTTATATTATTTTTTTTATTATTTTTTTTTTTTTTTGTATTTTTTTTATATTTTTTTATATATATTTATTTTTTATATTATTTTTTTTTTATATTTTTATTTTTTTTTTTTTTTTTTTTATATAATTTTATTTTTATAAAATATAAATATATATAGTATATAGATAAATAGTATATAATAAACATAATAATAGTATATATAAAGATATATATTTTTTTTATATTTACAAATTTTTATCTTTTTTAAATATTATTTTTTTTTATATATTTTATATTTTATTTTTTTATTTTATATTTTAATTTTTTTTAATTTTTTTTTTTTTTAATTTTTTTTTTTCTTTTTTATTTTATAATAAAATTTTTTATATTTTTAATTTTATTTTTTTTTTTTTTTTTTATTTTATTTTTTTTTTTTTACATTTTTTTTAAATATTTTTTCAAATAGAATCCTTTTATATTATCCATTCTTATTGGTTTTTTTATATATTTAAATATATATTTTCAGTATTTTAAATATATGGATTCTTTTTATTAATATATTTATTATAAAAATTTTTTTAGATATTTTAAATTTATTTTTTAAATTTATATATATATTATTATATATATTTTATTATGTTAATAATTATAATATTATTTAAATTTTTTTAATTTATATTATATATTATTATATTTTTATATATAAAAATATTATTTTTTA